>NC_091979.1:114882204-115183938 GCF_044704955.1 Pristiophorus japonicus
GACTCTCTTTCTCCCCCGACTCTCTTTCCTCCCCGACTCTCTCCCCCCCGACTCTCTTTCCCCTCCCGACTCTCTTTCTCCCCCGACTCTATTTCCCCCCGACTCTCTTTCCCCTCCCGACTCTCTTTCCCCTCCCGACTCTCTTTCTCCCCCGACTCTCTTTCTCCCCCGACTCTCTTTCCCCCCGACTCTCCCCCCCCCAACTCTCTTTCCTCCCCCCCCGACTCTCTTTCCCCCCCCGACTCCCTTTCCCCCCACGACTCTCTTTCCCCTCACGACTCTCTTTCTCCCCCGACTCTCTTCCCCCCCGACTCTCTTTCCCCCAGACTCTCTCTCCCCCCGACTCTCTTTCCCCCCGACTCTCTCTCCCCGACTCTCTCCCCCCGACTCTCTTTCCCCCCGACTCTATTTCCCCCCGACTCTCTTTCCCCCGACTCTCTTTCCCCCCGACTCTCTTTCCCCCCGACTCTCTCCCCCGACTCTCTTTCCCCCCGACTCTGTTCCCCCAACGACTCTCTTTCCCCCCCGACTCTCTTTCCCCCCCGACTCTATTTCCCCCCGACTCTCTTTCCCCCCCGACTCTCTTTCCCCCCGACTCTGTTCCCCCATCGACTCTCTTTCCCCCCCGACTCTCTTTCCCCCCCGACTCTCTTTCCCCCCCGACTCTCTTTCCCCCCCGACTCTATTTCCCCCCGACTCTCTTTTCCCCCGACTCTCTCCCCCCCCCACTCTCTTCCCCCCGACTCTCTTTCCCCCCCCGACTCTCTTTCCCCCCCGGACACTCTTCCCCCCCCGACTCCCTTTCCCCCCACGACTTCTTTTCCCCTCCCGACTCTCTTTCCCCTCCCGACTCTCTTTCCCCTCCCGACTCTCTTTCCCCCCCGACTCTCTTTCCCCTCCCGACTCTCTTTCCCCCCCGACTCTCTTTCCCGCCGACTCTCTTTCCCCCCCCGACTCCCTTTCCCCTCACGACTCTCTTTCCCCTCACGACTCTCTTTCTCCCCCGACTCTCTTTCCCCCCGACTCTCTTTCCCCCCGACTCTCCCCCCCCCCAACTCTCTTTCCTCCCCCCCCCGACTCTCTTTCCCCCCCCCGGACTCTCTTCCCCCCCGGACTCTCTTCCCCCCCCGACTCTCTTCCTCCCGGACTCTCTCCCCCCCCCCGACTCTCTTTCCCCCCCCCGTCTCTCTTTCCCCCCCCGGACTCTCTTCCCCCCCCGACTCTCTTTCCCCCCCCGGACTCTCTTCCTCCCCGACTCTCTTCCCCCCCGACTCTATTTCCCCCCCGACTCCCTTTCCCCTCACGACTCTCTTTCCCCTCCCGACTCCCTTTATCCCCACGACTCTCTTTCCCCCCCGACTCTCTTTCCCCCAGACTCTCTCTCCCCCCCGACTCTCTTTCCCCCCGACTCTCTCTCCCCGACTCTCTCCCCCCGACTCTCTTTCCCCCCCGACTCTATTTCCCCCCGACTCTCTTTCCCCCCGACTCTCTTTCCCCCCGACTCTCTTTCCCCCCGACTCTCTCCCCCGACTCTCTTTCCCCCCGACTCTGTTCCCCCAACGACTCTCTTTCCCCCCCGACTCTCTTTCCCCCCGACTCTCTTTCCCCCCCGACTCTCTTTCCCCCCCGACTCTCTTTCCCCCCCGACTCTCTTTCCCCCCCGACTCTATTTCCCCCCGACTCTCTTTCCCCCCGACTCTCTTTTCCCCCGACTCTCTCCCCCCCCCACTCTCTTCCCCCCGACTCTCTTTCCCCCCCCCGACTCTCTTTCCCCCCCGGACATCTTCCCCCCCGACTCCCTTTCCCCCCACGACTTCTTTTCCCCTCCCGACTCTCTTTCCCCTCCCGACTCTCTTTCCCCTCCCGACTCTCTTTCCCCCCCGACTCTCTTTCCCCTCCCGACTCTCTTTCCCCCCCGACTCTCTTTCCCCCCGACTCTCTTTCCCCCCCCGACTCCCTTTCCCCTCACGACTCTCTTTCCCCTCACGACTCTCTTTCTCCCCCGACTCTCTTTCCCCCCGACTCTCTTTCCCCCCGACTCTCCCCCCCCCCCCAACTCTCTTTCCTCCCCCCCCGACTCTCTTTCCCCCCCCGACTCTCTTTCCCCTCCCGACTCTCTTTCTCCCCCGACTCTCTTTCTCCCCCGACTCTCTTTCCCCTCCCGACTCTCTTTCCCCTCCCGACTCTCTTTCTCCCCCGACTCTCTTTCCTCCCCGACTCTCTCCCCCCCGACTCTCTTTCCACTCCCGACTCTCTTTCTCCCCCGACTCTATTTCCCCCCGACTCTCTTTCCCCTCCCGACTCTCTTTCCCCTCCCGACTCTCTTTCTCCCCCGACTCTCTTTCTCCCCCGACTCTCTTTCCCCCCGACTCTCCCCCCCCCAACTCTCTTTCCTCCCCCCCCGACTCTCTTTCCCCCCCGACTCTCTTCCCCCCCCGACTCTCTTTCCCCCCCGACTCTCTTCCCCCCCGAGTCTCTTTCCCCCCTGACTCTCTCTCCCCCCCGACTCTCTTTCCCCCCGACTCTCTCTCCCCGACTCTCTCCCCCCGAGTCTCTTTCCCCCCCGACTCTATTTCCCCCCGACTCTCTTTCCCCCCGACTCTCTTTCCCCCCGACTCTCTTTCCCCCCGACTCTCTCCCCTGACTTTCTTTCCCCCCCGGACTCTATCCCCCCCCGACTCTCGTTCCCCCCGACTCTATTTCCCCCTCCGACTCTCTTCCACCCGACTCTCTCCCCTGACTTTCTTTCCCCCCCGGACTCTATCCCCCCACGACTCTATCCCCCCCCGAATCTCTTCCCCCCCGACTCTCTTTCCCCCCGACTCTCTTTCCCCCTGACTCTCTTCCCCCCCGACTCTCTTTCCCCCACGACTCTCTTTCCCCCCGACTCTCTTTCCCCCACGACTCTCTTTCCCCCCGACTCTCTTTCCCCCTGACTCTCTTCCCCCCCGACTCCCTTCCCCCCGACTCTCTTTCCCCCCGACTCTCTTTCCCCCCGACTCTCTTTCCCCCCCGACTCTCTTCCCCCCACGACTCTCTTTCCCCCCCGACTCTCTTCCCCCCACGACTCACTTTCCCCCCGACTCTCTTTCCCCCCAGACTCTCTTTCCCACCGACTCTCTTTCCCCCGACTCAATTTCCCCCCGACTCTCTTTCCCCCCAGACTCTCTTTCCCACCGACTCTCTTTCCCCCCCCGACTCTCTTTCCCCCCGACTCTCTTTCCCCCCCAACTCTCTTTCCCCCCGACTCTCTTTCCCCCGACTCTCTTTCCCCCGACTCTCTTTCCCCCCTACTCTCTTTCCCCCCTGACTCAATTTCCCCCTGACTCTCTTTCCCCCCGACTCCCTTTCCCCCCCGACTCTCTTTCCCCCCCGACTCCCTTTCCCCCCGACTCTCTTTCCCCCCCCGACTCTCTTTCCCCCCCGACTCTCTTTCCCCCCCCGACTCTCTTTCCCCCCCTGACTCTCTTTCCCCCCCTGACTCTCTTCCCCCCGACTCTCTTTCCCCCCACGACTCCCTTTCCCCCCGACTCTCTTTCCCCCCCCGACTCTCTTTCCCCCCCGACTATCTCTCCCCGACTCTCTCCCCCCGACTCTCTTTCCACCCCTGACTCTCTTTCCACCCCTGACTCTCTTTCCCCCCGACTCCATTCCCCCCCGACTCTCTTTCCCCCCTGACTCTCTTCCCCCCCGACTCTATTTCCCCCGACTCTCTTTCCCCCCGACTCTCTTCCCCCCCGACTCTCGTTCCCCCCAACTCTATTTCCCCCTCCGACTCTCTTCCGCCCGACTCTCTCCCCTGACTTTTTTTCCCCCCTGGACTCTATCCCCCCACGACTCTATCCCCCCCCGAATCACTTCCCCCCCGACTCTCTTTCCCCCCCAACTCTCTCCCCCCTTCTCTCTACCCCCCGACTCTCTTTCCCCCCGACTCTCTTTCCCCCCCGACTCTCTTTCCCCCCGACTCTCTTTCCCCCCGACTCTCTTTCCCACTGACTCTCTTCCCCCCCGACTCCCTTCCCCCCGACTCTATTTCCCCCCACTCTCTTTCCCCCCGACTCTCTTTCCCCCGACTCTCTTTCCCCCCGACTCTCTTTCCCCCCGACTCTCTTTCCCACTGACTCTCTTCCCCCCCGACTCCCTTCCCCCCGACTCTATTTCCCCCCACTCTCTTCCCCCCACGACTCTCTTTCCCCCCCGACTCTCTTTCCCCACGACTCTCTTTCCCCCCAGACTCTCTTTCCCCCCGACTCTCTTTCCCCCCTGACTCAATTTCCCCCCGACTCTCTTTCCCCCCAGACTCTCTTTCCCACCGACTCTCTTTCCCCCGACTCTCTTTCCCCCCCGACTCTCTTTCCCCCCGACTCTCTTTCCCCCCTACTCTCTTTCCCCCCTGACTCAATTTCCCCCCGACTCTCTTTCCCCCCGACTCCCTTTCCCCCCCGACTCTCTTTCCCCCCCCGACTCCCTTTCCCCCGACTCTCTTTCCCCCCCCGACTCTCTTTCCCCCCCTGACTCTCTTTCCCCCCCTGACTCTCTTTCCCCCCGACTCCATTCCCCCCCGACTCTCTTTCCCCCCCGACTCTCTTCCCCCCGACTCTCTTTCCCCTCACGACTCCCTTTCCCCCCGACTCTCTTTCCCCCCGACTCTCTTCCCCCGACTCTCTTTCCCCCCCGACTCTCTTTCCCCCCCCGACTCTCTTTCCCCCCCACGACTCCCTTTCCCCCCGACTCTCTTTCCCCGCCCCCGACTCTCTTTCCCCCCCGACTCTCTTCCTCCCCGACTCTCTTTCCCCCCGACTCTTTCCCCCCCCCCGACTCTCTTTCCCCCCACGACTCCCTTTCCCCCCGACTCTCTTTCCCCGCCCCCGACTCTCTTCCCCCCCGACTCTCTTTCCCCCCCGACTCTCTTTCCCCCCCCGACTCTCTTTCCCCCCACAACTCCTTTTCCCCCCGATTCTCTTTCCCCCCCCCGACTCTCTTTCCCCCCCGACTCTCTTTCCCCCCACGACTCCCTTTCTCCCCGACTCTCGTTCCCCCCCGACTCTCTCCCCCCCGACTCTCTTTCCCCCCCCGACTCTCTTTCCCCCCACGACTCCCTTTCTCCCCAACTCTCGTTCCCCCCCGACTCTCTCCCCCCCGACTCTCTTCCCCCCTGACTCTCTTTCCCCCCCCGACTCTCTTTCCCCCCCGACTCTCTTCCCCTCGCGACTCTCTTTCCCCCCCGACTCTCTTTCCCCCCCCCAACTCTCTTTCCGCCCCAACTCTCTTCCCCCCCCAACTCTCTTTCCGCCCCAACTCTCTTCCCCCCACGACTCTCTTCCCCTCCGACTCTCTTCCCCCCCCGACTCTCTCCCCCCCGACTCTCTTCCCCCCCCGACTCTCTTTTCCCCCCGACTCTCTTTCCCCCCCGACTCTCTTTCCCCCCCGACTCTCTCCCCCCCGACTCTCTTTCCCCCCCGACTCCCTTTCCCCTCACGACTCCCTTTCCCCCCGACTCTCTTTCCCCCCCGACTCTCTTTCCCCCGACTCTCTTTCCCCCCCGACTCTCTTTCCCCCCCGACTCTATTTCCCCCCACTCTCTTTCCCCCCGACTCTCTTTCCCCCCGACTCGCTTTCCCCCCCCGGACTCTCTCCACCCACGACTCTCTTCCCCCCCCGACTCTCTTCCCCCCCGACTCTCTTTCCCCTCCGACTCTCTTTCCCCCCTCGACTCTCTTCCCCCCCCCGACTCTATTTCCCCCCACTCTCTTTCCCCCCGACTCTCTTCCCCCCCGACTCTCTTCCCCCCCGACTCTCTTTCCCCTCCGACTCTCTTTCCCCCCTCGACTCTCTTCCCCCCCGACTCTCTTTCCCCCCCGACTCTCTTTCCCCTCCGACTCTCTTTCCCCCCGACTCTTTTTCCCCCCCGACTCTCTTTCCCCTCCGACTCTCTTTCCCCCCCCGACTCTTTTTCCCCCCCGACTCTCTCCCCCCCGACTCTCTTTCCCCCCTCGACTCTCTCCCCCCCCGACTCTCTTTCCCCCCAGACTCTCTTCCCCCCCGACTCTCTTCCCCTTGCGACTCTCTTTCCCCCCACGACTCTCTTCCCCTCCGACTCTCTTCCCCCGCCGACTCTCTACCCACCCGACTCACTTTCCCCACGACTCTCTTCCCCCCCGACTCTCTCCCCCCCGACTCTCTTCCCCCCCGACTCTCTTTCCCCCCCCGACTCTCTTTCCCCCCCGACTCTCTTTTCCCCCCGACTCTCTACCCCCCGACTCTCTTTCCCCCCCGACTCCCTTTCCCCTCACGACTCCCTTTCCCCCCGACTCTCTTTCCCCCCCGACTCTCTTTCCCCCCCGACTCTCTTTCCCCCCCGACTCCCTTTCCCCCCGACTCTATTTCCCCCCACTCTCTTTCCCCCCGACTCTCTTTCCCCCCGACTCTCTTTCCCCCCCCGGACTCTCTCCCCCCACGACTCTCTTCCCCCCCCGACTCTCTTCCCCCCCGACTCTCTTTCCCCTCCGACTCTCTTTCCCCCCTCGACTCTCTTCCCCCCGACTCTCTTTCCCCTCCGACTCTCTTTCCCCCCTCGACTCTCTTCCCCCCCGACTCTCTTTCCCCCCCGACTCTCTTTCCCCTCCGACTCTCTTTCCCCCCCGACTCTTTTTCCCCCCCGACTCTCTCCCCCCCGACTCTCTTTCCCCCCCCCGACTCTTTTTCCCCCCGACTCTCTCCCCCCCGACTCTCTTTCCCCCCTCGACTCTCTCCCCCCCTGACTCTCTTTCCCCCCAGACTCTCTTCCCCCCCGACTCTCTTTCCCCCCGACTCTCTTTCCCCCCCGACTCTATTTCCCCCCCCGACTCTATTTCCCCCCCGACTCTCTTTCCCCCCCCCACTCCCTTTCCCCCACGACTCCCTTTCCCCCCCCGACTCTATTTCTCCCCGACTCTCTTTCCCCTCCCGACTCTATTTCTCCCCGACTCTCTTTCCCCCCCGACTCTCTTTCCCCCCCCGACTCTTTCCCCCCGACTCTCTTTCCCCCCGACTCTCTTTCCCCCCCGACTCTCTTTCCACCCGACTCTCTTTCCCCCCCGACTCTCTTTCCCCCCCCGACTCTCTTTCCTCCCCCGACTCTCTTTCCCCCCGACTCTCTTTCCCTCCCGACTCTCTTTCCCCCCCGACTCTCTTTCCCCCCGACTCTCTTTCCCCCCCGACTCTCTTTCCTCCCCCGACTTTCTTTCCCCCCGACTCTCTTTCCCCCCCCGACTCTCTTTCCCCCCCGACTCTCTTTCCCCCCCCGACTCTCTTCTTTCCCCCCCAACTCTCTTTTCCCACCCGACTCTCTTCCCCCCCCGACTCTCTTTCCCCCCCCGACTCTCTTTCCCCCCGACTCTCTTTTCCCACCCGACTCTCTTCCCCCCCGACTCTCTTTCCCCCCCCGACTCTCTTCTTTCCCCCCCAACTCTCTTTTCCCACCCGACTCTCTTCCCCCCCCGACTCTCTTTCCCCCCCCGACTCTCTTCCCCCCCCGACTCTCTTTCCCCCCGACTCTCTTTCCCCCCGACTCTCTTTCCCCCCCGACTCTCTTTCCCCCCCTGACTCTCTTCTTTCCCCCCCAACTCTCTTTTCCCACTCGACTCTCTTCCCCCCCGACTCTCTTTCCCCCCCTGACTCTCTTCTTTCCCCCCAACTCTCTTTTCCCCCCACGACTCTCTTTCCCCTCGACTCTCTCTCCACCACCCCTCCCGATGCTCTTTCCCCCCCCGACTCTCTTTCCCTCCCCGACTCTCTTTCCCCCCGACTCTCTTTCCCCCCCCGACTCTCTTTCCCCCTGACTCTCTTTCCCCCCCGACTCTCTTTCCCCCCCCGACTCTCTTTCCCCCCGACTCTCTTTCCCCCCGACTCTCTTTCCACCCCCCGACTCTTTCCCCCCGACTCTCTTTCCCCCCCGACTCTCTTTCCCCCCGACTCTCTTTCCCCCCGACTCTCTTTCCCCCCCGACTCTCTTTCCCCCCGACTCTCTTTCCCCCCGACTCTCTCTCCACCACCCCTCCCAATGCTCTTCCCCCCCCGACTCTCTTTCCCTCCCCGACTCTCTTTCCCCCCCGACTCTCTTTCCCCCCCCGACTCTCTTTCCCCCCGACTCTCTTTCCCCCCCCGACTCTCTTTCCTCCCCCGACTCTCTTTCCCCCCGACTCTCTTTCCCCCCCGACTCTCTTTCCCCCCCGACTCTCTTTCCCCCCCCGACTCTCTTCTTTCCCCCCCAACTCTCTTTTCCCACCCGACTCTCTTCCCCCCCCGACTCTCTTTCCCCCCCCGACTCTCTTTCCCCCCGACTATCTTTTCCCACCCGACTCTCTTCCCCCCCCGACTCTCTTTCCCCCCCCGACTCTCTTCTTTCCCCCCCAACTCTCTTTTCCCACCCGACTCTCTTCCCCCCCCGACTCTCTTTCCCCCCCGACTCTCTTCCCCCCCCCGACTCTCTTTCCCCCCGACTCTCTTTCCCCCCGACTCTCTTTCCCCCCCGACTCTCTTTCCCCCCCGACTCTCTTCTTTCCCCCCCAACTCTCTTTTCCCACCCGACTCTCTTCCCCCCCCGACTCTCTTCCCCCCCCCGACTCTCTTTCCCCCCGACTCTCTTTCCCCCCGACTCTCTTTCCCCCCCGACTCTCTTTCCCCCCCTGACTCTCTTCTTTCCCCCCCAACTCTCTTTTCCCACCCGACTCTCTTCCCCCCCGACTCTCTTTCCCCTCGACTCTCTCTCCACCACCCCTCCCGATGCTCTTTCCCCCCCCGACTCTCTTTCCCTCCCCGACTCTCTTTCCCCCCCGACTCTCTTTCCCCCCCCGACTCTCTTTCCCCCTGACTCTCTTTCCCCCCGACTCTCTTTCCCCCCGACTCTCTTTCCCCCCGACTCTTTCCCCCCGACTCTCTTTCCCACCCGACTCTCTTTCCCCCCGACTCTCTTTCCCCCCGACTCTCTTTCCCCCCCGACTCTCTTTCCCCCCGACTCTCTTTCCCCCCGACTCTCTCTCCACCACCCCTCCCAATGCTCTTCCCCCCCCGACTCTCTTTCCCTCCCCGACTCTCTTTCCCCCCCGACTCTCTTTCCCCCCCGACTCTCTTTCCCCCCGACTCTCTTTCCCCCCCGACTCTCTTTCCCCCCCCGACTCTCTTTCCCCCCGACTCTCTTTCCCCCCGACTCTCTTTCCCCCCCCCCCCCGACTCTTTCCCCCCGACTCTCTTTCCCCCCCCCGACTCTTTCCCCCGACTCTCTTTCCCCCCCGACTCTCTTTCCCCCCCGACTCTCTTTCCCCCCGACTCTCTTTCCCCCCCGACTCTCTTTCCCCCCCGACTCTCTTTCCCCCCCCGACTCTCTTTCCCCCAGACTCTCTTTCCCCCCCCGACTCTCTTTCCCCCCCGACTCTCTTTCCCCCCCGACTCTCTTTCCCCCCCGACTCTCTTTCCTCCCCCGACTCTCTTTCCCCCCGACTCTCTTTCCCCCCGACTCTCTTTCCCCCCCGACTCTCTTTCCCCCCCCGACTCTCTTTCCCCCCCGACTCTCTTTCCCCCCCGACTCTCTTTCCTCCCCCGACTCTCTTTCCCCCCCGACTCTCTTTCCCCCCCCGACTCTTTCCCCCCGACTCTCTTTCCCCCCCCCGACTCTTTCCCCCCGACTCTCTTTCCCCCCCACTCTCTTTCCCCCCCCCGACTCTTTCCCCCCGACTCTCTTTCCCCCCGACTCTCTTTCCCCCCCCGACTCTTTCCCCCCGACTCTCTTTCCCCCCGACTCTCTTTCCCCCCCCCGACTCTTTCCCCCCGACTCTCTTTCCCCCCCACTCTCTTTCCCCCCCGACTCTCTTTCCCCCTCGACTCTCTTTCCCCCCCGACTCTCTTTCCCCCCCCGACTCTCTTTCCCCCCCCCGACTCTTTCCCCCCGACTCTCTTTCCCCCCCACTCTCTTTCCCCCCCCCCGACTCTTTCCCCCCACTCTCTTTCCCCCCCGACTCTCTTTCCCCCCCGACTCTCTTTCCTCCCCCGACTCTCTTTCCCCCCCGACTCTCTTTCCCCCCCCCGACTCTTTCCCCCCGACTCTCTTTCCTCCCCCGACTCTCTTTCCCCCCGACTCTCTCTCCACCACCCCTCCCGATGCTCTTTTCCCCCCGACTCTCTTTCCCCCCCTGACTCTCTTTCCCTCCCCGACTCTCTTTCCCCCCCGACTCTCTTCCCCCCCGACTCTCTTTCCCCCCTGACTCTCTTTCCCTCCCCGACTCTCTTTCCCCCCTGACTCTCTTTCCCCCCCGACTCTCTTTCCCCCCCCGACTCTCTCTCCACCACCCCTCCCGACGCTCTTCCCCCCCCCGACTCTCTTCCCCCCCCCCGACTCTCTTTTCCCCCCCGACTCTCTTTCTCCCCCCGAATCTCTCTCCACCACCCCCCCCGACTCTCTCCCAGCGGTGTTGTGCCGAGAACGGCAGCCATGGGACCTGGGTGGAGAGCGTCAGAGACTGGGGGAGACAGTGAGAGGCTGCGGGGGAGAGAGAGAGAGAGGCTGGGAGAGAGAGAGAGAGAAATAGCGGCTGGGGGAGAGACAGAGAGGGGCTGGGGGGAACATAGAAACATAGAAAATAGGTCCAGGAGTAGGCCATTCGGCCCTTTGAGCCTTCACCACCATTCAATATGATCAAGGCTGATCATGCAACTTTAGTATCCCATTCCTGCTTTCTATCCATACCCTTTGATCCCTTTAGCTGTAAGGGCCACATCTAACTCCTTTTTGAATATATCTAACGAACTGGCCTCAACAACTTTCTGTGGTAGAGAATTCCATAGGTTCACTATTCTCTGAGTGAAAAAGTTTCCCCTCATCTCGGTCCTAAATGGTTTACTCCTTATCCTTAAACTATGTTATCCACTTTGGTGGTAAAAACAGAGAGACAGACTATTATCTGAATGGTGACTGATTAGGAAAAGGGGAGGTGCAAAGAGACCTGGGTGTCATGGTACATCAGTCATTGAAGGTTGGCATGCAGGTGCAGCAGGCGGTTAAGAAAGCAAATGGCATGTTAGCCTTCATAGCGAGGGGATTTGAGTACAGGGGCAGGGAGGTGTTGCTACAGTTGTACAGGGCATTGGTGAGGCCACACCTGGAGTATTGTGTACAGTTTTGGTCTCCTAACCTGAGGAAGGACATTCTTGCTATTGAGGGAGTGCAGCGAAGGTTCACCAGACTGATTCCCGGGATGGCAGGACTGACCTATCAAGAAAGACTGGATCAACTGGGCTTGTATTCACTGGAGTTCAGAAGAATGAGAGGGGATCTCATAGAAACATTTAAAATTCTGACGGGTTTAGACAGGTTAGATGCAGGAAGAATGTTCCCAATGTTGGGGAAGTCCAGAACCAGGGGTCACAGTCTAAGGATAAGGGGTAAGCCATTTAGGACCGAGATGCGGAGGAACTTCTTCACCCAGAGAGTGGAATTCTCTACCACAGAAAGTTGTTGAGGCTAATTCACTAAATATATTCAAAAAGGAGTTAGATGAGGTCCTTACTACTAGGAGGATCAAGGGGTATGGCGAGAAAGCAGGAATGGGATACTGAAGTTGAATGTTCAGCCATGAACTCATTGAATGGCAGTGCAGGCTAGAAGGGCCGAATGGCCTACTCCTGCACCTATTTTCTATGTTTCTATGTTTCTACATGTCCCCTGGTTCTGGACTTCCCCAACATCTGGAACATTCTTCCTGCATCTAACCTGTCCAATCCCATCAGAATTTTATATGTTTCTATGAGATCCCCTCTCATTCGTCTAAATTCCAGTGAATATAAGCCTAGTCGATCCAGTCTTTCTTCATATCTCAGTCCTACCATCCCGGGAATCAGTCTGGTGAACCTTTGCTGCACTCCCTCAATAGCAAGAATGTCCTTCCTCCAGATTAGGAGACCAAAACTGTACACAATATTCAAGGTGAGGCCTCAACAGGGCCCTGTACAACTGCAGCAAGACCTCCCTGCTCCGATATTCAAATCCTCTCGCTATGAAGGCCAACATGCCATTTGCCTTCTTCACCATCTGCTGTACCTGCATGCCAACTTTCAATGACTGACGTACCATGATGCCCAAGTCTTGTTGCACCTCCCCTTTTCCTAATCTGTTACAATTCAGATAATATTCTGCCTCCCTGTTTTTGCCACCAAAGTGGATAACCTCACATTTATCCACATTATACTGCATCTGCCATGCATTTGCCCACTCACTTAACCTGTCCAAGTCACCCTGCAGCCTCTTAGCATCCTCCTCACAGCTCACACTGCCACCCAGCTTAATGTCATCTGCAAACTTGGAGATATTACATTCAATTCCTTTGTCCAAATCATTAATGTGTTTTGTAAATAGCTGGGGTCCCAGCACTGAACCCTGCGGTACACTACTAGTCACTGCCTGCCATTCTGAAAGGATCCGTTTATTCCAACTCTTTGCTTCCTGTCTGCCAACCAGTTCTCTATCCACCCCAATACCATGTGCTTGAATTTTGCACACTAATCTCTTGTGTGGGACCTTGTCAAAAGCCTTTTGAAAGTCCGAAATACACTACATCCACTGGTTCTCCCTTGTCCACTCTACTTGTTACATCTTCAAAAAATTCTAGAAGATTTGTCAAGCATGATTTCCCTTTCATACATCCATGCTGACTTGGACCGATCCTGTCACTGCTTTCCAAATGCGCTGCTATTGCCTCTTTAATAATTGATTCCAACATTTTCCCCACGACTGATGTCAGGCTAACTGGTCTATAATTCCCTGTTTTCTCTCTCCTTCCTTTTTTAAAAAGTGGGGTTACACTAGCTACCCTCCAATCCATAGGAACTGATCCAGAGTCTGTAGAATGTTGGAAAATGATTACCAATGCATCCACTATTTCTCGGGCCACTTCCTTAAGTACTCTAGGATGCAGACTATCAGGCCCCGGGGATTTATCGACCTTCAATCCCATCAATTTCCATAACACAATTTCCTGACTAATAAGGATTTCCTTCAGTTTCTCCTTCTCGCTAGATCCTCGGTCCCCTCGAATTTCCGGAAGGTTATTTATGTCTTCCTTAGTGAAGACAGAACCAAAATATTTGTTCAGTTGATCTGCCATTTCTTTGTTCCCCATTATAAATTCACCTGTTTCTGACTGCAAGGGACCTACATTTGTCTTCACTAATTGTTTTCTCTTCACATATCTATAGAAGCTTTTGCAGTCAGTTTATATGTTCCCTACAAGCTTTCTGACATACTCTATTTTCCCCCTCCTAATTAAACCCTTTGTCCTCCTCTGCTGAATTCTAAATTTCTTCCAGTCCTCAGGTTTGCTGCTTTTTCTGGCCAATTTATATGCAGTGAGAGATTGGGAGAGAGAGGCTGGGGGTGGGGTGGGGGGGTGGCGGGGCGGAGCGGAGCGGAGAGCGAGAGAGAGAGAGAGATTAGGAGGGGGAGAGAGAGGCTGAAGGCGGATAGAGAGAGGCTGGGGGCGGAGAGAGGCTGGGAGGCTAGGTGAGGGGGAAGAGAGAGAGGCTGTGAGGGGGGGGTGAAAGAGAGAGGTGCTAGGGGGAGAGAGAGAGGCTGGGGGAGGGAAAGAGAGAGGTTGGGGGGACAGTGAGAGAGAGGCTGGTGAGTAAGTGAGAGACTGGGGGGTGTGGTGGAGAGACACGGCTGCGGGGGGAGAGAGGGGACTCGGGGAAGACGGATCACGTTCTTCTAACCCCCTAAAAGGGACATAGTTGGAGTTGATGGGGAGGGATGTACTTGGACTGGGATAAGGCACTTCGGCTGGGTGAGGCATGCACTTGTGCTGGGGTAAGGCACTTTGGCTGGCCCTTGCTGTCTTCTGGGGAGCTCTGTTCTCTGTCACTTCAGGAAATCAAAGTGGATCGAGTTACAATTTGCTAAGTCAGTGAGACCTTGAGATGGGCAGTTCCAGTTACACATTCCTGTGAAACTTCAGGATGTGGCTTATCCCCCAAGGGGACCAATCATAGACAAAAAATGGAGCATGGTGCTCATTTTTGACAAATAAGTACGCCCTTTCAAAAATTACAATGGGGAAACTTTCAAGTTTATTTTGGTGTAGTCGGGCCCCAAAAAAACGGGCGTAACTCTTCAAATACACCAAGAAAAGGCATTGGGGAAAATTGAGCCCTATATTATATTTCTATCAATATTTTAACGAATATGCAAAGGATCAACTTATGTGTCAATTTACTACTAATGTAGGTTAGTGTTTTTTCTGTTTTGAAATGGTGCAGTGATAGAGCAGGAACAACTGTGAGAATCAGTTGCATAATTATATAAAGCCAAGTTCTGCAGCAGCGATTTGTAGCAGCAATGGTACATGCAAAAAAAAATTAATGGACACAAACCAGATCTGCCTTCTGTATGTTACTGATCAACAATATTCATTAAGTGTAATCATCATATTTTATACAATCGCGACATTCTCCATTGTAGTGATGTCTGTGACATTGCAGGAATCTCCAAAACCCTACTTTTTAAGTTCCATTCACTGACCAATTCTCTCATTTTAATTTATTGGGCTATTTTACACTGTGCTGCAATTCATTGATAGTAATTTAAGCTCAGTTCATTTTTTAAAATAAGGCTTCTGTATAAACTGGTTTAAATCTGCTTGTATGTGAGGCTTCTACTTATTGGGAGTTAATGCACTAAAAGCGTAGTTTCCTAATAGTACATTTTACTTTATTACAGAAATATCGCCAGTATATGGCAGGACTCTTGGTCCCTCCTTATGGTGTTATGGAAACTGCATCCGGTAATGACAGTGAGTACAGGCCTTTTTCAATCGATAGAAAATTTGAAGCAGAAATAACTTCATATCAAATTGATTTTATATCCATTTGAGTTTATAAGATTTTATAAGTTGCATGCAGTAACATCTCAATTGATTTAACTTCTTGACCTTTTCCATAAATAACTAAGAAGTTTCTGACAGGAAAGAATGAACTGGATCTGAAAGGCTAATGTAAAACAGCATCATGGATCTTTTCGAGGTCCAACCTGCAGCATCTTCTGTTTGGCCTTTAAATATCAGTTAATTTCCGAGTTATTTATCCTGTTTCTGTGACTTGTCTTCCCAATAGTGTTTCCCCAGGATTCGAATCAAACAAGATGTGTTATTTCACTGAATTATCTCCTCTAAATACTTTGTACTTTTTTTTAATTGCCTGCTTTCTTTGATGAATCAATAGGGGAATCATCATGGCCAGTTGTATAATGTATTTAACTGGAGTGGTGGTTGGAAATAGGTTAGTCTGCCCATGAGTGAGGATATCTATCATTTGACTTTGCTGGTCATGATGTGTTCCATTTATAACGCTCAAGGTTTCAACTGAAAAATCCATATGTGTATTTTATAGCATGAGGAAATTATATGAATGTTATAGTAACATAGAAACATAGAAAATAGGTGCAGGAGTATGCCATTTGGCCCTTTGAGTCTGCACCACCATTTAATAAGATCATGGCTGATCATGCAACTTCAGTACCCCACTCCTGCCTTCTCTCCATATCCCTGATCCCTTTAGCTGTAAGGGCCACATCTAACTCCCTTTTGAATATATCCAACGAACTGAACTCAACAACTTTCTGTGGTAGAGAATTCCATAGGTTCACAATTCTCTGGGTGAAAAAGTTTCTCATCTCGGTCCTAGATGGCTTGCCCCTTATCCTTTAGACTGTGACCCCTGGTTCTGGACTTCCCCAACATCAGGAACATTCTTCCTGCATCTAATCTGTCCAATCCTGTCTGAATGTTATATGTTTCTATGAGATCCCCTCTCATTCTTCTAAATTTCAGTGAATATAAGCATAGTTGATCCAGTCTTTCTTCATATGTCAGTCCTGCCATCTCGGGAATCAGTCTGGTGAACCTTCAATGCACTCCCTCAGTAGCAAGAATGTCCTTCCTCAGATTAGGAGACCAAAACTGCACACAATACTCAAGGTGTGGTCTTACCAAGGCCCTGTACAACTGCAGCAAGACCTCCCTGCTCCTATACTCAAATCCTCTCGCTATGAAGGCTAACATGCCATTTGCTTTCTTTACTGCCTGCTGTACCTGCATGCCCACTTTGAATGACTGATATACCATGACACCCAGGTCTCGTTGCACCTCCCATTTTCCTAATCGGTCACCATTCAGATGATAATCTGCCTTCCTGTTTTTGCCAGCAAAGTGGATAACCTCACACTTATCCACATTATATTGCATCTGCTATGCATTTGCCCACTCACCTAACCTGTCCAAGTCACCCTGCAGCCTCTGAGCATCCTTCTCACAGCTCACTGCTACCCAGCTTAGTGTCATCTGCAAACTTGGAGATATTACATTCAATTCCTTCATCTAAATCATTAACATACATTGTAAATAGCTGGGGGCCCGTCACTGAAATTTACGGTACCCCACTAGTCACTGCCTGCCATTCTGAAAAGGATCCATTTATTCCTACTCTTTGCTTCCTGTCTGCCAACCAGTTCTCGATCCACATCAGTACATTACCCCCGATACCATGTGCCTTAAATTTTGCACATTAATCTCTTGTGTGGGACCTGGTCAAAAGCCTTTTGAAAGTCCAAATACACCACATCCACTGGTTCTCCCTTATCCACTCCACTATGAATCCACATCCTATGAATTCCAAAACTGTTCACATGGAGTGTATTAGGGATGGTTTTCTAGACCAATATGTCGAGGAACCAACTAGAGGGCTGGCCATCCTAGGCTGGTTGATGTGTAATCAGAAAGGACAAATTAGCAATCTTGTTGTGTGAGGCCCCTTGGGGAAGAGTGACCATAATATGGTAGAATTCTTTATTAAGATGGAGAGTGACACAGTTAATTCAGAGACTAGGATCCTGAACTTAAGGAAAGGTAACTTCGATTGTATGAGACATGAATTGGCAAGAATCGACTGGCAAATGATACTTGGTGGATTGACGGTGGATAGGCAATGGCAAACATTTAAAGATCACATGGATGAACTTCAACAATTGTACATCCCTGTCTGGAGTAAAAATAAAATGGGGAAGGTGGCTCAACTGTGGCTAACAAGGGAAATTAAGGATGGTGTTAAATCCAAGAAAGAGGCATATAAATTGGCCAGAAAAAGCAGCAAACCTGAGGACTGGGAGAAATTTAGAATTCAGCAGAGGAGGACAAAAGGTTTAATTAGGAGGGGGAAAATAGAATAGGAGAGGAAGCTTGCCGGGAACATAAAAACTGACTGCAAAAGCTTCTACAGATATGTGACCAGAAAAAGATTAGTGAAGACAAACGTATGTCCCTTGAAGTCAGAATCAGGTGAATTTATTATGGGGAACAAAGAAATGGCAGACCAGTTAAACAAATACTTTGGTTCTGTCTTCACGAAGGAAGACACAAATAACCTTCCGGAAGTACTAGGGGACCGAGGGTCCGGAAGTACTAGGGGACCGAGGGTCTAGTGAGAAGGAGGAACTGAAGGATATCCTTATTAGGCGGGAAATTGTGTTAGGGAAATTGATGAGATTGAAGGCCGATAAATCCCCGGGGCCTGATAGTCTGCATCCCAGAGTACTTAAGGAAGTGGCCCTAGAAATAGTGGATGCATTGGTGATTATTTTCCAGCAGTCTATCGACTCTGGATCAGTTCCTATGGACTGGAGGGTAGCTAATGTAACACCACTTTTTAAAAAAGGAGGGAGAGAGAAAACGGGTAATTATCGACCGGTTAGTCTGACATCAGTAGTAGGGTGAATGATGGAATCAATTATTAAAGATGAAATAGCAGAGCATTTGGAAAGCAATGACAGGATCGGTCCAAGTCAGCATGGATTTATGAAAGGGAAATCATGCTTGACAAATCTTCTGGAATTTTTTGAGGATGTAATTAGTTGAGTGGATAAGGGAGAACCAGTGGATGTGGTGTATTTCGGACTTTCAAAAGGCTTTTAACAAGGTCCAACACAAGAGATTGGTGTGCAAAATCAAAGCACATGGTATTGGGGCTAATGTACTGACGTGGATAGAGAACTGGTTGGCAGACAGGAAGCAGAGAGTCGGGATAAACTGGTCCTTTTCAGAATGGCAGGCAGTGACTAGTGGGGTGCCGCAGGGCTCAGTGATGGGACCCTAGCTCTTTACAATATATATTAATGATTTAGATGAAGAAATTGAGTGCAATAGCTCCAAGTTTGCAGATGACACTAAACTGGGTGGCGGTGTGAGCTGTGAGGAGGATGCTAAGAGGCTGCAGGGTGACTTGAACAGGTTAGGTGAGTGGGCAAATGCATGGCAGATGCAGTATAATGTGGATAAATGTGAGGTTATCCACTTTGGGGGCAAAAACACGAAGGCAGAATATTATCTGAATGGCGGCAGATTAGGAAAAGGGGAGGTGCAACGAGACCTGGATGTCATGGTTCATCAGTCATTGAAAGTTGCAGGTACAGCAGGCGGTGAAGAAGGGAAATGGTATGTTGGCCTTCATAGCTAGGGGATTTGAGTATAGGAGCAGGGAGGTCTTACTGCAGTTGTATGGGGCCTTGGTGAGACCTCACCGGGAATATTGTGTTCAGTTTTGGTCTCCTAATCTGAGGAAGGACGTTCTTGCTATTGAGGGAGTGCAGCGAAGGTTCACCAGACTGATTCCTGGGATGGCTGGACTGACATATGAGGAGAGACTGAATCGACTAGAAACATAGAAACATAGAAACTAGGTGCAGGAGTAGGCCATTCGGCCCTTCGAGCCAGCACCGCCAATCAATGAGTTCATGGCTGAACATGCAACTTCAGTACCCCATTGCTGCTTTCTCGCCATACCCCTTGATCCCCCTAGTAGTAAGGACTACATCTAACTCCTTTTTGATATATTTAGTGAATTGACCTCAACAACTTTCTGTGGTAGAGAATTCCACAGGTTCACCACTCTCTGGGTGAAGAAGTTTCTCCTCATCTCGGTCCTAAATGGCGTACCCCTTATCCTTAGACTGTGACCCCTGGTTCTGGACTTCCCCAACATTGGGAACATTCTTCCTGCATCTAACCTGTCTAAACCCGTCAGAATTTTAAACGTTTCTATGAGATCCCCTCTCATTCTTCTGAACTCCAGTGAATACAAGCCCAGTTGATCCAGTCTTTCTTGATATGTCAGTCCCGCCATCCCGGGAATCAGTCTGGTGAACCTTCGCTGCACTCCCTCAATAGCAAGAATGTCCTTCCTCAAGTTAGGAGACCAAAACTGTACACAATACTCCAGGTGTGGCCTCACCAAGGCCCTGTACAACTGTAGTAGCACCTCCCTGCCCCTGTACTCAAATCCCCTCGCTATGAAGGCCAACATGCCATTTGCTTTCTTAACCGCCTGCTGTACCTGCATGCCAACCTTCAATGACTGATGTACCATGACACCCAGATCTCGTTGCACCTCCCCTTTTCCTAATCTGTCACCATTCAGATAATAGTCTGTCTCTCTGTTTTTACCACCAAAGTGGATAACCTCACATTTATCCACATTATACTTCATCTGCCATGCATTTGCCCACTCACCTAACCTATCCAAGTCACTCTGCAGCCTCATAGCATCCTCCTCGCAGCTCACACTGCCACCCAACTTAGTATCATTCACAAATTTGGAGATACTACATTTAATCCCCTCGTCTAAATCATTAATGTACATTCTAAACAGCCTGGGGCCCCAGCACAGAACCTTGCAGTACCCCACTAGTCACTGCCTGCCATTCTGAAAAGTACTCATTTACTCCTACTCTTTGCTTCCTGTCTGCCAACCAGTTCTCAATCCACGTCAGCACACTACCCCCAATCCCATGTGTTTTAACTTTGCACATTAATCTCTTCTGTGGGACCTTGTCGAACGCCTTCTGAAAGTCCAAATATACCACATCAACTGGTTCTCCCTTGTCCACTCTACTGGAAACATCCTCAAAAAATTCCAGAAGATTTGTCAAGCATGATTTCCCTTTCACAAATCCATGCTGACTTGGACCTATCATATCACCTCTTTCCAAATGCGCTGCTATGACATCCTTAATAATTGATTCCATCATTTTACCTACTGCCGATGTCAGGCTGACCGGTCTATAATTCCCTGTTTTCTCTCTCCCTCCTTTATACACTGGAGTTTAGAAGGCTGAGAGGGGATCTCATAGAAACATTTAAGATTCTGATGGGACTAGACATGTTGGATGCGGGTAGAATGTTCCCGCTGTTGGGGAAGTCCAGAACCAGGGGATACAGTCTAAGGATAAGGGTAGGCCATTTAGGACTGAGATGAAGAGAAACTTCTTCACTCAGAGAGTTGTTAACCTGTAGAATTCCCTGCCACAGAGAGTTGTTGATGCCAGTTCATTGGATATATTCAAGAGGGAGTTAGATATGGCCCTTATGGCTAAAGGGATCATGGGGTATGGAGAGAGAGCAGGAAAGGGGTACTGAGGTGAATGATCAGCCATGATCTTATTGAACGGTGGTGCATGCTCGAATGGCCGAATGGCCTACTCCTGCACCTATTTTCTATGTTTCTATGTTTCATGTTATCAATTTCCATTAAAACATTCTATAATAACTGTAGAAATATGAGTGTATTAATATCACATGCATAACAGTTCACAAGAACTAAATTTACCCACTTCTCACTTAAATTATAACTGTCTGAAAGGAGAAGATAAGTCAGGCCAAAGGCCCATGACTCTTTCTGGTTGACCAATCTGGAGTCACCAATGAGAAGCCCATGCTGCACAGCAGATAGCTGAACTTGTGAAAGAGTGTGTACATGAAGCCAGTGAATCTGGAGAGATATCAAGACTCCGATTGATCAGTTGATTCTAGTGCCCTCTTGTGGTATGGGGTTCTATTTTATGCAAAGCATTGTTTCACACAATCCTCATTCTCAAAAGCACCACTTCGTTGTCGTATATATAGTTAATAATAAAAAGCCTGGCTCCTTAAATGTATTTTTATAATTCATTTTATAGCCCACATTCCCAAAGCTCATGTTGATATTACGCAGTCAACTATTTTCTTTCAACATTCTTCATTCTCATGCTCACTTTCCTAGTTCTCTCTTTCGCAGTCAATTAATGCAGCTAGAAATTCGGCAACTTTGCGACCGTATTTTTGGCAATATTTCACTATATTTCGCGAAAAATGGTGGGTGGGAAATTCGGTGATGTTTTGCGCCGGTGCTTTCCAAGTGCCGCTGGGGAGAGGAGCGCTGCCGTGCAAGATCCAAAATAGCATTTTCGCCAAATATTTGCTGCTTTCCACACCCGTATTCTGCACTCAGAATACCGACAGGAATAATACCTGTTGTGCAGCCCTGCCAGCAGCGGTAAGTATGAAGACCTGTAAAAAAGGTAAGTTGAAGTTAAGGGCTAGAAATTCAACAGGTTTGCGCCCGTTTAGCACCATGGCGAAGCAAAAAAAGTAATTTTTTTTTGGCGCTAAACGAGTTGCACAAAATTTAGCACCCGGGCGGAAAATTCGGCAGTGGTTTTGCGCCGGCACTAAAAATTAATGCCTACTCATTTTTTTTTATCCATTTTTATCACGTCAATCGGCATGCAATGCTGCGCTATCGCCGGGAGCGGAAAATTTGCCATTTTTATCACTGGCCCAAAAACACGGCCGAAAAATATCAAGTTTTACCAGGTCGGATCCAGGGAGCAAGCAGCGCTAACGTCGCCATCTTGAAAACGGGAGCAGAAGTTTATTGCATAAAAGGATTTGGAGAGAAGGCTGCGTTTTACACAGTGGACTTTATGTTAGTTCATAATTTATTTTTAAGGACATTTAAAAGAATGGGGGCTATAATATCTCTGCCATTATTCTGGCTGCCTTTTCTATGCAACATCGAGTTGGAAGAAGGCATATTCAAGTGCATTTTGAGCGTAATTGAAGAGCTTGCAGACGTATGGTGGGGGGGGGGGGGAACGCCTTACCCCCACGAGTTTACAGGGAACAGCGCTCATACCTGCAGCTCTCTGAGGCACAGTGCATTCGAAGGCTGCGCTTCCGAAAAGAGGTGGTCACAGAGATATGGCAGCTGATAAAGGCAGACCTACAGCCTACCAGCGGCAACAGGACTGTACTGCCGTTGAGATGAAGGTGACTGCAGCACTTGCCTGCTATGCCTCCGGTTCCTTTCAGGCATCAGCAGAGGACATGTGCTCCATCTCGCAGCACACTATACATCGCTGCATTCGCCAGGTGATTAATGCACTGCACGCACACAGGATGGACTTTATAAAGTTCCGAATGACCAAGAAGGCACAGAATGAGAGGGCTGTAAGTTTTGCACAAATTGCTGGCTTCCCCAAGGTTCAGGCTGCAAATGACTGTACGCACATCGTCCTGCGCATACCTTTGGAGGATCCAAAGGTTTACCGAAATCGAAAGGGATTCCACTCCTTGAACGTACAGATTGTCTGTGACCATACTCAGTGCATCATGGCAGTAAATGCCCAATTTCCAGGGAGCATCCATGACGCTTTCATCTTGCTTGAGAGCATTGTCTCATACCTGTTCAAGCGTCAACCTCGCCACCTGGCACATGACTCCCCCCCCCCACCAGAACCCTCAGACACAAGCCGCACATCGCTATAATGACAGCCATATAGCCACACACAACATCGTCAAAAAGACAGTTGGAGTGCTCAAGCAGCGCTTCCAATGCCCAGACCACTCTGGAGGCTGCCTGCAATACTCCCCTCAGCAGGTTGCTGAGTTCATTGTGGTGTGCTGCATGCTACACAACTTAGCCATCATGAGGGGACAGGAATTGCCACTGGCGACTGCAGGACCACCTCAGGAGAGAGGAGGAGGAGAGGAGGAGGAGGGGGGTGGTGGGGAGGCGGGAAAATGAGGACCATGAGGTGGAGGAGGACGAGGAGCCTGGCGATGAACTTATGGCACCACCCCCACCACCACCACGGGAGGCCTTCACGGAGCTTTCACCACTGCAAAAGCCTTACGTCAGCAGCTCATAATTCATCGCTTTGCTTGAACAGTGAATGGCACATTTCAGTGTTGCCTGCCCATTTTATCCCACCATGTAGACTATTCCCCCTCTTATTCTTCAAATGAGACACTTCACAGGAATAGTTAAGGTGAACAAAATAATTTATTTAACATACAGTAACTTGAATAAGATTTATTAAACATAATTTGGAAACGGGAATAAAATTTATTAAGTTATTAAAAGTTCACAATGTTTATCAGAATTGGGAAATTTTGAAAACTTTTATAAAATAGCAACAACAACAAAACAACAACGAAAGAACAACCTCTGCACCGATTGTCTTTTACCTGCGGCCCCTCCTCTTTCCTCCCCTCCCACCCCCCTCCCCCACCCCTGTCATCTTCACCCGCCTCCCTCGCGCCATGACCGTACCGTACCCAAGGTGGTACCAAGACATCGTGCAGCAACACAGCCTGCTCTAACAGGGGGAAAGACAATGGCATGTGTAGATCCCCTGGAGAAGCTCAGAGTATGGAAGGCCCGGCTTATAAGAACATAAGAACATAACAAATAGGAACAGGAGTAGGCCATCCGGCCCCTCGAGCCTGCTCCGTCATTCAATCAGATCATGGCTGATCTGATCATGAACTCAGCTCCACTTCCCCGCCCACTCCCCATAACCCCTTATCCCCTTATTGTTTAAGAAAATGTCTATTTCTGTCTTAAATTTATTCAATGTCCCAGCTCTCACAGCTCTCTGGAGGCAGCGAATTCCACAGATTTACAACCCTCCGAGAAAAGAAATTTCTCCTCATCTCTGTTTTAAATGGGCAGCCCCTTATTTTATGATCATGCCCTCTCGTTCTAGTGTCCCCCATCAGTGGAAACATCCTCTCTGCATCCACCTTGTCAAGCCCCCTCATAATCTTATATGTTTCGATAAGATCACCTCTCATTCTTTTGAATTCCAATTAGAGGCCCAACCTACTCAACCTTTCCTCATAATTCAACCCCCTCATCCCTGGAATCAACTGAGTGAACCTTCTCTGAACTGCCTCCAAAGCAAGTATATCCTTTCGTAAATATGGAAACCATAACTGTCATTGTAACCCTTGTATAAACTGACCTAAGTTGTATACCATGAGAACACTGACCAAAAGGTGGTGAACTTGTGGGAGACACTCCTAACCTGGACTTTCAGGTATAAAAGGGGAAGCTCCACCCACCTTCATCACTTTAGTGCTGGCAAATAAAGGTTACTGGTCACAGAGTGACCTTTTCTCAAGTATGGGCCTCGTGTGCATTTATACTGTATAGTAAGGACATATTATTGGCGAAAAGAAACTGGGATTTAAATCATGTGAGCATGGCCACTAGCAGCACAGATGAGAGGTGCTGTGTTGGTGATGATTGGGACGATTTTATTGAGAGACTACAGCAAAGTTTTGTCACTGAGAAATGGCCGACACAGGATTCGGCCGACAAACGCAGGGCTCATCTCCTGACGCTTTGTGGTTCCAGGACGTACTCCCTGATGAAGGACCTTCTAGCGCCAGAAAAGCCGGCGGACAAGACTTTTGAAGAGCTCAGTAAGTTGATCAGAGAACACTTTAAACTGGCGAGCAGCATGCACATGGCGAGACACCGGTTTTATACGCACCGGCGGCGAGAAGGGCAAAGCGTTCCAGACTTCGTGGCAGACCTCCGGCGACAGGCGAGCCTATGTAAGTTCCCAGATGCATGCAGAGTGGAGATGCTGCGAGACTTTTTTATTGAAGGCATCGGGCACGCTGGGGTTTTCAGGAAACCGATTGAGACCAAAGACTTGACCCTGGAAACGGCGGCTTTGATGGCCCAGACATTTATCTAAGGGGAGGAAGAGACCAGAATGATGTTTGACAAAAATGTTGGTTAAATGCAGCAAATGGATAGGGAGTCAACATTATTAATGCAACACACAGTTCTGTAGGCAGACAGGGGCAATCGGACATGCCCGAGCATGTAGTCGAACCCAAAGGGGGAATTCAACAGAGACAATGGCTAGCTGAATGGCGATTCATGCCATCGCAATGGACAATGCGGCCAGTAATGGGGCCATCAACACCTGTTAATGGTGCGCTTAAGGACAGTTACAGAGACAGTCAGAGACGATCGACTGGTAATGGACCTTTTGTTTCCAACAACGGCTCATGTTGGAGGTGTGGAGGCAAACACACAGCCAGAGTTTGCAGGTATCAGCAATATACCTGCAGAAACTGCAACGTCAGCAGTCACTTGGCATGTATGTGCAGGAAACCTGCAGCCAGGTTGATGTACGAGGAGGACGGGGACGATGTAAGCCCTACGAGGCCAAATGGACACTGGGGGGAATCGCTGGAAGCTTAAGTTCAGCGAGTTCATATGGAGCACATATACAGTTCATACACCAGGACGCCACCGATAATGATGAAAGTGCTCCTCAATGGCATCCCAGTATCAATGGAGCTAGACACAGGGGCCAGCCAGTCCCTGATGAGTATCAAACAGTTCGACAAGTTGTGGGCGTCCAAGGCCAGGAGGCCAAAATTATTGCCGATTGACGCACAGCTACGGACATATACAAAGGAGATCATTCCGATGCTAGGCAGCGCCATGGTAGTCGTGACCCACAAAGATTCATAGAACAGATTGCCACTCTGGATTGTCCCGGGGGACGGTCCCGAACTGCTGGGGAGGAGTTGGCTGGTTGTCATGAACTGGAAATGGGACGATGTCAATGCAATTTCTTCTGTGGAACGAATATGATGCTCACAGGTCCTGGACAAATTTGACTCACTATTTCAACCCGGCATTGGCACTTTCATGGGGACCAAGGTAGTGATTCACATAAACCCGGACGCCAGGCCAGTACACCACAAGGCCAGAGCGGTGCCGTACGTGATGCGGGAAAATATAGAAGGCGAATTGGACCGCCTGCTGAGGGAAGGCACCATCTCGCCAGTCGAATTCAGTGACTGGGCGAGCCCGATTGTGCCTGTGCTCAAGGCGGATAGGTCGGTCAGGATAGGTGGCGATTACAAGGCCACCATCAATCGGGTGTCACTCCAAGACCAGTACCCGCTACCAAGAGCGGAGGACCTCTTTGCGATGCTATCCGGTGGCAAACTTTCCTCAAAATTGGACCTGACCTCAGCTTACATGATCCAGGAGCTGGCGAGTGAGTCGAAGAAGCTGACCACCATCACGACACACAAGGGGTTGTTTGAGTATAATAGATGTCCATTTGGGATTTGCTCGGTCGCCGCGATCTTTCAACGAAATATGGAAAGCCTTCTCAAGTCGATTTCAAGGACAGTGGTTTTTCAAGACAACTTCCTCATCACGGGTTGTGATACTGAAGAACACCTCCACAACCTGGAGGAGGTGCTACGCAGACTGGGCCGGGTAAGTCTGCGACTGAAAAAGGCGAAGCGCGTCTTCCTAGCTCCAGAGGTAGAATTCTTGGGGATGAGAGTAGCAGCAGACGGGATCAGACCTACTGCGTCCAAAACAGAAGCGATCCAGAGAGCACCCAAACCCCGTAACAGGACGGAGCTGTATTCGTTCCTGGGGCTCCTGAACTATTTTGGTAAATTTCTTCCCAAATTGAACACACTGTTAGAGCCGCTACCTGTGCTCCTGTGCAAAGGTCGCGAATAGGTCTGAGGGGACAGCCAGGAAAGGGATTTTGATAGAGCACAAAATTTGTTATGCTCCAACAATCTGTTAACGCTATATGATCCATGTAAGAAACTCGTTTTAACATGCGACGCGTCGTCCTATGGGGTTGGATGTGTGTTGCAGCATGTTAATGCCAAGGGTCAGTTACAGCCAGTAGCTTATGTCTCCAGAAGTCTGTCCCAGGCAGAACGGGGCTACGGGATGGTAGAAAAGGAAGCGCTTGCATGTGTATATGCTGTAAAATAAATGCATCGGTACCTGTTTGGCAGGAAATTTGAGCTGGAGATAGATCACAAACCCCTAACGTCCCTTTTGGCCGACAACAAGGCCATAAATGCAAATGCATCGGCCCGCATACAGAGGTGGGCACTCACGTTAGCCGCCTATCTACACAATTCGGCACAGACCGGGCACTGAAAACTGCGCCGATGCACTCAGCAGGCTCCCACTAGCCACCACCGAGGGGGCAACCGAGTACGCTGTTGAGATGATCATGGCTGTTGAAGCTTTCGAAAGCGAAGGCTCACCCGTGACAGCCTGTCAGATTAAAGTCTGGATAAATGGAGACCCGCTACTGTCTTTAATCAAGAAATGTGTCCTGAATGGGGACTGGGCAGCCACGTACGGGGCATGCCTTGAGGAATTCAAACCATTTCACAGGCGCAAGGATGAACTCTCGATTCAGGCTGATTGCCTACTGTGGGGAAATCATGTAGTCATGCCCCAGATGGGCAGAGAGATGTTCATCAGAGAACTCCACAATGAGCACCCGGACATTGTCATGATGAAGGCAATTGCCAGGTCACACGTTTGGTGGCCAGGGATAGATGCAGACCTGGAACTTTGTGTTCGCAGGTGCAACACGTGTGCCCAGCTGGGCAATGCGCCCAGGGAAGCCCCCATTAGCCCCTGGTCCTGGCCCGCCAAGCCATGGTCACGCATCCATGTGGACTACGCAGGTCCTTTCATGGGAAAAATGTTTTTGGTTGTAGTAGACACCTACTCCAAATGGATCGAGTGTGACATTCTCAATTCAAGCATATCCTCTGCCACGGTAGAAAGTCTATGGGCAATGTTCACCACCCATGGTCTACCGGACGTCTTGGTCAGCGACAATGGCCCGTGCTTTACAAGCATTGAATTCCAGGACTTCATGGTAGGAAATGGTATCAGCCATGTCAGAACGGTACTATTCAAGCCGACCTCAAACGGCCAGGCGGAACGAGCAGTGCAGATAATCAAACAGGGGATGCTCAGAATCCAAGGGGGTTCCCTACAAAGCCGCTTATCACGCCTCCTGTTGGCCAATAGATCCCGACCACACTCGCTCACAGGGGTTCCACCCGCAGAGCTGCTAATGAAAAGGACGCTCAAAACCAGGTTATCCCTTATACACCCAACTATGAAAGCAATTGTTGAGAGCAGGCGCCGGTCACAATGTGACTCCCATCAAAGGAATGTGAGGGCGCGATGTATTGATGTCAATGACCCTGTCTTTGTCCTCAACTACGCTGCAGGGCCCAAATGGCTCACAGGCACTGTGATTGCCAAAGAGGGGAATAGGATTCTGGTAGTTAAACTTACCAATGGACAAATCTGCCGCAAACACGTGGATCAAACAAAACGGAGGTTCAGCAACCCCATAGAAGAAGCAGAGGAAGAACACGATGTAGAGTTCACTCCACCACAGGTGAGCGAACACAGGAACCAAGCGGAGGAGAGCCCAGTCACTATGGGCAATCCAGACAGGCCTGAGGCACCACAAACAACAGACACTCAGGCCAGCGCCCAACAACCGGAGCCCCAACTCAGGCACTCTACACGGGAACGTAAACCACCAGAGAGACTTAACCTGTGATCCCAATAAGACTTTGGGGCTGGGGGGCTTGGGGACTGCGGGGAGGTGATGTCATGTATTTAACTGTCATTGTAACCCATGTATAAACTGACCTAAATTGTACACCGTGAGAACATAAGAACATAAGAATTAGGAACAGGAGTAGGCCATCTAGCCCCTCGAGCATGCTCCGCCATTCAACAAGATCATGGCTGATCTGGCCGTGGACTTACCCGCCTGCTCCCCATAACCCTTAATTCCCTTATTGGTTAAAAATCTATCTATCTGTGATTTGAATACATTCAATGAGCTAGCCTCAACTGCTTCCTTGGGCAGAGAATTCCACAGATTCACAACCCTCTGGGAGAAGAAATTCCTTCTCAACTCGGTTTTAAATTGGCTCCCCCGTATTTTGAGGCTGTGCCCCCTAGTTCTAGTCTCCCTGACCAGTGGAAACAACCTCTCTGCCTCTATCTTGTCTATCCCTTTCATTATTTTAAATGTTTCTGTAAGATCACCCCTCATCCTTCTGAACTCCAACGAGTAAAGAATTCCAGTAAATGAGTTCAACATGATTTCACCTTCATGAATCCATGTTGCGTCTGCTTGATTGCACTATTCCTATCTAGATGTCCCGCTATTTCTTCCTTAATGATAGCTTCAAGTATTTTCCCCACTACAGATGTTAAACTAACCGGCCTATAGTTACCTGCCTTTTGTCTGCCCCCCTTTTTTAAACAGAGGCGTTACATTAGTTGCTTTCCAATCCGCTGGTACCTCCCCAGAGTCCAGAGAATTTTGGTAGATTATAATGAATGCATCTGCTATAACTTCCGCCATCTCTTTTAATACCCTGGGATGCATTTCATCAGGACCAGGGGATTGTCTACCTTGATTGAATGGCGGTGCAGGCTAGAAGGGCCGAATGGCCTACTCCTGCACCTATTTTCTATGTTTCTATGTTTCTATGAATCCCATTAGCCTGTCTAGCACTACCTCCCTAGTGATAGTGATTATCTCAAGGTCCTCCCTTCCCACATTCCCGTAACCAGCAATTTTTGGCATGGTTTTTGTGTCTTCCACTGTGAAGACCGAAGCAAAATAATTGGTTAAGGTCTCAGCCATTTCCACATTTCCCATTATTAAATCCCCCTTCTCATCTTCTAAGGGACCAACATTTACTTTCGTCACTCTTTTCCTTTTATATATCGGACCATCAACATTGACCACTAGGTGGTGAACTTGTGGGAGACACTCCGAACCGGGACTTTCAGGTATAAAAGAGGAAGCTCCACCCACCTTCATCACTTCAGTGCTGGCAAATAAAGGTTACTGGTCACAGAGTGACCTTCTCTCAAGTATGGGCCTCGTGTGCATTTATACTGTATAGTAAGGACATATTAAAAACTGCACGCAGTATTCCAGGTGTGGCCTAACCAATACCCTGTATAGCTGTAGCAAGACTTCTCTGCTTTTGTACTCCATCCCCTTTGCAATAAAGGCCAAGGTTCCATTGGCCTTCCTGATCACTTGCTGTACCTGCATACTATCCTTTTGCGTTTCATGCACAAGTAGCCCCAGGTCCCGCTGTGCTGCAGCACTTTGCTATCTTCTCCATTTAAATAATAACTTGCTCTTTGATTTTTTTCTGCCAAAATGCATAACCTCACACTTTCCAACATTACACTTCATCTGCCAAATATTTGCCCACTTACTTAGCCTGTCTATGTCCTTCTGCAGATTTTTTGTGTCCTCCTCACACATTGCTTTTCCTCCCATCTTTGTATCATCAGCAAACTTGGCTACGTTACACTCAGTCCCTTCTTCCAAGTCGTTAATATAGATTGTAAATAGTTGGGGTCCCAGCATTGATCCCTGCAGCACCCCACTAGTTACTGGTTGCCAACCAGAGAATGAACCATTTATCCCAACTCTCTGTTTTCTGTTAGTTAGCCAATCCTCTATCCATGCTAATACATTACCCCCAACCCCATGAACTTTTATCTTGTGCAGTAACCTTTTATGTGGCACCTTGTCAAATGCCTTCTGGAAGTCCAAATACACCACATCCATTGGTTCCCCTTTATCCACCCTGTTCATTACATCCTCAAAGAATTCCAGCAAATTTGTCAAACATGACTTCCCCCTCATAAATCCATGCGGACTCTGCCTGACTGAATTATGCTTTTCCAAATGCCCTGCTATTGCTTCTTTAATAATGGACTCCAATATTTTCCCAACCATTGATGTTAGACTAACTGGTCTATAGTTTCCTGCTTTTTGTCTGCCTCCTTTTTTAAATAGGGGCGTTACATTTGCAGTTTTCCAATCTGCTGGGACATTGCCCCAACCCTAGCCTGCAAACACTGCATCACATTGCCCCAACCCTCGTCCACAGACACTGCATCACATTGCTCCAACGCAGCCCGGGGATTTTGCAGGACTTGCCCTCAGTTTCGAACAGGGGATCAGCACCCCCGCGGGTAGTTGACCTCCCTGAGGCACCAATCATAGCTGCCATGTGCTTCTCCAGGTCCGTTAATACAGTGTCTGGAGTGGACCACCGCCTGTACACCGCTGCTCCCAGCAGTTATGCAACACCTTTTCCTTCAAAGATTACAATTGGAATGATTACTAGAGGGCTATTCTGCTCTTGTGGCACACACATAGCCATCAAAGCACTTATACCATACTGTGTGCATTTAATACAATCCTCTGTTTAATAGCCCCTGGTAGTAGCACATGGTTCATGAGGAAGACATGGAAGTGCAGAAATATCTTTTAAGATGTCAAAAGGCAGTATTTCTAATATGTAATGATCATTCATGGCAAATAAGGTGCAACACTAAGCCTACCTATACCAACATGTGTCAGATTTACAATTTAAGTAATGAACGAGTGCATGAATAAAAATATTACTGACTCTGATGACCCTGCAATGGTCATTGAACTTTTTCCTACATTGTTAATGGTCTCTCTTGATATTATCGACTGAGGAAACCACCTTAGCCATGCTGGTCCACAGACTCCTTCGCACAGCTGGGAGGGGTTTACTAGCACCCCTCCTATTAAATTGCCCCAGTCTGATTTGCACAGCTGCAATGAGGGCCTCGTTTGTTTCATAGCTAAACTTTTGGGCTCTCTGCCTGCTGAAGTCCCTTGCATCATGGCTGCTTGGTCTGTGAAAAATAGCTGATTTAGCCCTGGATGTATTGCGCATGCTCGAGCGCACCCTTACAGCTAACCAGAAACGTGGGAAGGAGAAAAAATAAATTATGAAAAGAAAATTCACCCATGTGCAGAAGGTCTGTTTTTTTTAATTGCAAATTTTGGCTCCGGTGCACAAATTCACTAGTGCAAGGCCGGATTTAGCACTATCGCTATTGCTGGTCACCGTTTAGCGAATATTGTGACGTCCAGCGATAACGCTACATTGGTGCTAAAAAAAAGTAACTCCACGATTATCGCCCAAAAAGGGGTGAAATCGCTAATAGCCAAATTTCTAGCCCTTTGTTTTTTAATTGTTTTTCAGCGATTCGATAGATAAGTATCTTGTGAATGTTTTGTGAATTTTTTTCCTCAATTGTTTGGGGTGTTTTTCCCCCCCTCCCAAGGCGCCTCTCACAGTGCTATCTGCCTCGGACTAAAGTTGGCGAGGATTGCAGTTTGCGCCGCGAACCCTCGTGCAACGCTGATTTTTACTACTGTGTAAATTAAAGGTTGAATTTCCGGCCTATTAGCGGTAGCGAAGCGTAAACGATAATTTTGACGAAAATATACCATTTTCACTGAAAACCGAGTTTCTAGCCCATTAGCTCTCTCCGCTCTCTCAGCAATCACAAGTGATCTATCCTGATGCAACCAGGTACAACTGTGCTGGAGTTGAGGAACCCATTGTGATTAGGTACTCCTAGGCACAAGTTATAACAACAGCTGAATTAAGACTATTTTAAATAGACCAGTAGGATGATACTGAAGTTTTCCCACAAAACTCAACTTCTAAGATCATCGTTTAAATATGGCCCCAAGAAATATATCATCCACTAAATATCCTTGCATGTGTTTTATTCTTGTGTTCTGGGGTTAAAAATAGTCAAATATTCTTCCTCTATAGTTAAGAAGGTAATCTACAAAAACAATTTTTGAGTAAATAATGACAGCTGCAATTTTTCTCAAAGCATTTTGAGTGATTTATGTGCAATATATAACACATTGCCATTTAGTGGGTAGAGCCTGTAATTACATAGTGACTGGATCCATTGGACTTCAGAAAATTGAATTGGAAATGTGGGCATAGAAATTTACAATAAAAGTCTGACAAAAAATGTAACGGAAATAAGGTTTGTAGACAGGAAGCGCAGGCAGAAGTATTATTTTTTAATATAACATGTTGATCTCCCATAACTGTGCATGGTAGGTCAGAGAATATAAAAGCAAAATACTGCGGATGCTGGAATCTAAAATAAAAACAAAGTGCTGAAAATCTCAATGGGTCAGGCAGCATCAGTGGAGAGAAACAGATTTCACATTTCAGGTTGATGACCCTTCGTCAGAACTGGTGAATGTTCGGAATTAACAGATTCTTAAGGAGCACTGAAAAGGGGAGGGGAGGAAAGAACAAAAGGGAAGGTCTGTGATGGGGTGGAAGACGGGAGAGATTAGAGAGACAAAACTGATAATGGGCCAACTAGAGATGGTAATGGCAGAAGTTAAAAAAAAATTGAGTCCAGATAGGGTGTGAATGGCAGAATTAATTACCAGCTACCATGGGAAACAGAGAGGGAAAAAAATAATAAGAATGGGGAGGGGCGGGCGGTTTAAAAAATAACAGGAGGAAAGTGAGCAAAATATGGTCTGAAATTGTTGAACTCAATGTTGAGTCCAGAAATTGCCTAAAAGAAAGATGAGGTGTTATTCCTCGAGCTTGCATTGAGCTTCATTGGAACAGTGTAGGAGGCTGAGGACGAAGAGGTCAGAGTGGGAATGGAGCAGAGAATTAAAGTGACAGGCGACCGGAAGCTCGGGGTCACACTTATAGACTGAATGGAGGTGTTCTGCAAAACGGTCAACCAACCTGCGCTTCGTCTCCCCAATGTAGTGGAGACCACATCATGAATAGCAAATACAGTATACTAAATTGAAAAAAGTACAAGTAAATTGCTGTTTCACCTGGAAGGTGTATTTGGGGCTCTGGACAATGGGAAGGGAGGAGGTAAAAGGACAGGTGTTGCATCTCCTGCGCTTGCACGGAAAGGTGCCGTGGGAAGGGGAGGGGGTGCTGGGGGTGACTGTGGAATAGATCAGGGTGTCACGGAGGGAGCAGTCCCTTCAGAATGCTAAGAGGGGAGGGGAAGATGTGATCGGTGGTGGGATCATGCTGGAGATGGCGGAGGATGATCCGTTGAACATGGAGGCTAGTGGGGTGAAAGGTGAGGACAAGGGGAACCCTGTCATGGTTCTGAGAGGAAGGGGAAGGGATGAGAGCAGAGGTGCGGGAAGTAGAACGGACACGGTCGAGGGCCATTTTTTTTTCCTCCACCGAGGATTCCCCTCCGTCATGGTTTTCCTTTTTCCTCAACAGAAGGTGCCCCTCCGCCATAGTTAACATGGCCCTGGACCATGTGCATTCTATTTCCCGCACCTCTGCTTTTTGCTTTCCTTTCGAGTGAATGGTGGAGTGTGAAAAAGAGCCACCAATGGCTGCGGGCTGCTTTTGAGGTGGGGGTTGTGGGGAAAAATTAGTCCTCGTCAGCTTTCATCCCTTGAAATCAATGAAACAAAAATCTGGCGGATTCTACAACAGGGGAGCAATCCGCTCCACTCTGTTATGCTAAGTTAAGTATTACCACCTTTATGTTCAGCATGTTGGCTCGTGTAAAAACAGTTTATATAGAACCAAATGCTCAAATACTGATTTTTTTCTTTCCAAACTAGAATTAGCTGCTAAAATCATTTATTTGTTTATCATACAAGATCTTGGCCAGGATTTCCCGTTATTGAGTTCTCCAGCCCAGGATTTTCTGTCCACTCATTTAATGAGTGGAAAATTGCAGCCTAGGAGCACAGAAGCAGAACTTACTTGTCTTATCTTTATCGTTATGTTTAAAAGTCTTGTGTGTGAAGAACGTAACGTGTTAACTGTGTCCATAGCGCAAAAAACTTTTCTGATTGGCTCAAATAACCATGTGTTATGCCCAAATAGCTAGATAAAACTACAAATAGCCATATTACTTCCTAACCCAACCCACTATATACCCCTGAAAATAACATTTATATAACATATTAAATATATATAATTTCAATAATTCTGAAAAATAAATACGAAGCATGCCAATACACTGATAATATAGTATAGGTGACGATGCCACCTTCCACACCAATGCTTTCGATGTCTTCCTTTTTCCTCCACCGAAGATTCCCCTCCACTGTGGTTGACGAGTCCCTCAACTGTGCCATCCCATTTTCTGTACTTCTGACCTCACTACCAGAACCCAGATAGGGTTCCATTTGCCCTCACCTTCCACCCCACCATTTCCACCATCTTCAGCACAATGCCATCATCAAACATAAATATCCCCATTCAGCATTCCAAAGGGACCGTTCCTTCCAACACACCCTGGTCCACTCTTCCAACACCTGCTCCCCCTCCCACAGCACCTTCCCTGCAAGTGACTGCCCTTTCACCATCTCCCATCCCATCATTCAGGGTCCCAAATACTCCTTCAGTTGAAACAGGAATTTACTTGTACTTTTTTCAATTTACTATACTTGTATCGCTGCTCACGGTGGGGACGAGGTGGGGGGCGGGGGGGCGGGGGGTCTCCTACATTGAGGAGATCAAATGCAGATTGGGTGATTGCTTTGCTCCACAAGTGGTGACCTGAGCTTCTGGTTGCTTGCTATTTTAATTCACCATCGAAGTCCCACTCTGACCTCGCTGTCCTCAGTCTCCTACATTGTTCCATTGAAACTCAATGAAAGCTCGAGGAACAGCACCTCCTCTCGCGATTGGGCACTTTACAACCTTCCAGACTCAACATAGAGTTCAACAATTTCAGATCATAACCACTCTTCCTATTTTTTCTGACAGCAGGTGCTCGTAATGATTCTGCCGTTGCCATTTTCAGCTCCTCTAGACCCATCTTTTGTTTCTTTATTTGTCCCATTACCACCCCTATTTGCCTTGCACCATCATCCCTTATGTCATTTAATCACACCTGCCTTCCACCTCATCACAGACCTTCCCTTTTATTGTTCCCTCCCATTCCTCCTTTCCCTGCCTCTGTACTTGCATAAAACCTGTTATATCTGTGACATCTTCCAGTTCTGGCATCGACCTGAAACGTTAACTCTGTTTCTCTCTCCACAGATGCTAACTGACCTGCTGAGTACTTCCACAGTCTGAGCAGGCTCGAAGGGCCAAATGGACTATTCCTCCTATTTCTTGTGTTCTTTCTGTTTGTTTATATTTCAGATTTCCAGCATCTGCAATATTTTGTACCCATTACACCTTCCCATCAATCATAGGCAGTCCCTCGAAATCGAGGAAGACTTGCTTCCACTCTATAAGTGAGTTCTCAGGTGACTGTACAGTCCAATACGGGAATTACAATCTCTGTCACAGGTGGGACAGACAGTCGTTGGAGGAAAGGGTGGGTGGGAAGTCTGGTTTGCCGCACGTTCCTTCCGCTGTCTGCGTTTGTTTTCTGCATGCTCTCGGCGACGAGACTCGAGGTACTCAGCGCCCTCCCAGATGCACTTCTCCACTTAGGGCAGTCTTTGGACAGGGACTCCCAGGTGTCAGTGGGGATGTTGCACTTTATCAAGGAGGCTTTGAGGGTGTCCTTGTAACATTTCCTCTGCCCACCTGGGGCTCGCTTGCCATTTAGGAGTTCCGAGTAGAGCGCTTGCTTTGGGAGTCTTGTGTCGGGCATGCGAACAGTGTGGCCCAACGGAGCTGGTTGAGTGTGGTCAGTGCTTTGATGATGGGGATGTTGGCCTGATCATGAACACTGACATTGGTGCGTCTGTCCTCCCAGGGGATTTGCAGGATCTTGCAGAGACAGCGCTGGTGCTATTTCTCTAGCAATTTGAGGTGTCGACCTCCCGTATACACAAAAGCAAAATACTGCGGATGCTGGAAATCTGAAAGCAAAACAGAAAATGCTTACCATACCTTCATTAACTTTTGTTTTCACAGGCTTCCACTTTCTCAGCAGCCCTAGTCTTGCCTTCTGCTACAATTCCTATTCTTCTCCTTCACTACAGTGCTAAGTCTGGCCCTTTTATGTTGCTCATTTGAAGTCTCTGCATACAATACTTTTCCTTCTTTAACTTATACCCCCTCCAGCTATTCACCTTTCCCTCATCTACATGTACAGAGCCTCACAACTTTCCTCCCACTTGTGTTTCTATAGAAAGGATGGCTACTCCACTTCACAGCGGTTTGACACATCAACTACGACTACTCATCCAACACCCTGTAACATTCTTCACTGACAACTTTCCATTCCTGCATATAGAATACACTAAGGTCTAAAACAATAAATGTAGTTAATATGAAACCAGCTACAAATAATTATAATGTGTTGGGTCTTTGATGACATTGACTTGAAATGCTTCATATTGAAGAGTTACTCTTTCTTCTGTTTTTTCAGGAGTCCCTGAAAAGGAGAATACGAGCAACAATGCACAGTGCTCTGTGTCAAAAAACAAGGTATGTGATCACTTGCTTACTGAATCTATTTAGCTTGAATTGAGCAACGGGGGAGATGCTGTTACATTGTTGGGAGTTTTTCTCATAGAGCTCCAAACAGTGAGAAGATGAGCAAATTTCAAAGACGTGTAATAAAAATAAGTAGTAATATTAGGAGACTTTAATTACCCCAATATAGAATGGGAAAAACATAGTGCTAAGGGTAGCGAAGGAGAACAATTTCTGATATATGATCAATATGTCTCAAGTCCAACAAGGAAGGAAGCAATATTGGATCTGGTTGTGGGAAATGAAGTAGAAGTGGATTAATCAAGGTGACCTAGCAATAATTTGTTAAAGGTAAATCGTGTCTGATGAACGTGATTGAATTCTTTGTCGAGATAGCAGAGAAGGTTGATCATGGTAGTGTAGTCGATGTTGTGTATATATGGACTTGAGGAAGGCATTTGACAAAGTGATTGACTCAGTGGAAAGAAGCAAAGGGTAGTGGTGAATTCCTGTTTTTCAGACTGAGGTGGTTTGCAATGATGTTCACCAAGGGCCAGTTTTGGGTTCATTTTTGCCTTGCAATTTTTATCAATGACCTAGACTTGGGTGTAGGGAGCAGCATTATAAAGTTTGCAGATGATACAAAACTTGCCAAAGTAGTAGATCATGATGGGGATACTTATAGGTTTCAGGCTGAACAGACTGGATGGTGAAATGGACAGAAGTATGGCAAATGGAGTTCAATGTGGAGAAGTGTGAAGTGATGTACTTTGGGAGCATTAATATGGAAAGACAACAAACTATAAATGGCAAGTTTTTGAAAAGTGTAGATGAGCAGAGAGACCTTGGTGTCCAAATACACAAATCCTTAAAGGTGGCAGGACAAGTTGATAAGGTGGTCAAAAAGCATATGGGTTACTTGGGTTTATAAATAGGGGCTTAGAATATAAAGCAAAGGGATCATGCTGGAACTTTATAAATCACTGGTTAGACCTCAGCTGGAGTATTGTGGACAATTCTGGGCACCACATTTCAGGAAAGATGTAAAGGCCTTAGAAAGGGTACAGAGGAGGTTTACCAGGATGTTACCAGGGATGGAGGACTTCAGTTATGAGGAGAGATTGTAAAAGTTAGCACTGTTCTCCTTGGAACAGAGAAAGTTAATAGATGTTTTCAACTAAAGAAAAAGAAAGAAAGACTTGCATTTATATAGCGCCTTTCACGATCACCAGATATCACAAAGCGCTTTATTGCTAATGAAGTACTTTTTGAAGTGTAGTCACTCTTGTAATGTAGGAATGGTTTTGATAGAGTAAATAGGGAAAAAAATGTTCCCTCTAGTAAGTGGGTCAATAATTGGAGGTCATAGATTCAAAATCATTGGAAAAATATCGAGAGGGGAGCTGAGAATTGTTTTCACTGAGTTGTCAGGATCTGCAACCCTCTAGCTGAAAAGATGGTGGAAGCTGATTCCATTAATAATTTTAAGAGTTGGACAGATACTTGAGGATGAGGAACCTACAGGGTTACAGACAAAAAGCGAGATGTGGGATTAAGCACAACTGCTCTTTCAAAGAGCCAGCACAGGTACGACGGGCTGAATGGCGCCGCAAGTTTCTATTCTATTCCACTGACTGAAATGAAACCTTATTAGCTTCTTGATATATATGTCAACATAATTTTTACAATTTTTGATTAAATGTGAGTTTTAGAAATATTGGCAGAGTTCATCAAGTGTATATAGAGAAGCAACAGTTTACGTGAAAGAACAATAGATTAACTCAGGAGATGCAGGGTAATAAAGTAGTATTCTGTTTCCTTAAAGGATACGATTTCTGACATGTAATGGGAAGCTTACTGGTATTTTTAAAATTCAAAGCCTTTGGCTGTTCATGTTTTCAATTCTAATTAAGGAACAAACTGAATAATGGAAAATAACAGCAAAGAGAATGAGATAAAAAGTTAATGGGCTGTACTACTTGCAGCTGATATGGTTCCTTCAATCCTCTTGGCACAAAACTGAAATGAGAGCCACCACAAAACACACATTCCAAAGAAAATTCATAAATTTTCTGAATCCGATCAAATTACAATATCAACTAACCACCCGTCCTGCATTCCCTTACTGCCTGTCGTTTGTGTGCCTTTACCTAATCTAGTGCTCTATGCAGTACCTCCCCAGTGGCTGCAGCATGACTGATGGAAGGCTGTTGACTTTCAGTGGAGAGAATACAGATGGCCTTGCTGGACGACCTCGACCAGCACTGGACCTAGAAGGTCCAGCTGCAGACTGCCCCACCTCGGCATGGGCGGCAGCAGTCTGGGCTGGCTGGCTGATGGGCAGCAGCAAGGGCAATGGCGGAGTGGCAGTGGTGGGGGTAGGAATGCTGTTATCCTGAGAGAGGACAGCCGGTGCTTACTCCACTGACCCACTGCCACTACCCCGGGGCGGCACCTCAGCATTCCTAGTAATCTGTTGGAGGACAGATTGCTGGCCTGCTGCGATACCCTGCAAGATCCTTTCGAGACTCGTAAACCCAATGATGAGGCAGCAGTCTGAGCTTCCACTGCAGCCGTGAGATGTTGGGTCACTTCCGCCTGTGTTGCAGTGGAAGGCGCCACATAGCCCATCACATGCAGCATCATGGCTGGGTCTACAAGGTCTCTCCTGGAGTTGTCCATAATTTCCATTCGGGAAATCACGGTCTCCAAGATTTGCACAAAGCCCCATCCGATGTTGGAGCCGGACTCCTCCATGTTCCTTGACACTAACAAGAAGTTCACTAGCAGGCTTGCCATTGCACCTAGAATTTCTCTGTGTGCATGTCCATTCCCCTTCTTCTGAAGGCTGCCCCATCGAGGTCATCATCTGAGTTGTGTGCAGCAGAACTCATGCGCGAACTCTCCCTCCGGGGAGCTGGCACCGAGCGACCCTTTCCCCGTGGCGTTACTGGCATGCCCACTCATGCCCAGTAACTCACCATGTGCAGATCCAGCCTCAATACAACCCTCTACATCCCACGCAGTGCCATTTTCTGAGTTGGTGTCTGGAAGTGTCAGATGCAGTGTCAATGTGTTGTTTTCTCGTCCATCATTCTCCAAGTCCAGGGATAGGCTGAACTGCTGGCAGCTCTTGGATATTTGAAAGCAGAAAGGCGCATGGGGCAGGTTGTGGTAAGGTGCAGGGGGGGGGAAAGCAAGATATCCACGTATACACCATCAGCAGCTTGCAAGTGAGAAGAGATTGAGGGATGAGGGGCAACTAGGATGTGAGAAGAAGGATTAGGTATGAGCATACAGTATTATCAACAATGGCTTCAACTTCTCCGGTGGCCATGGCTTCCATCACTGCTGAGGAAGGGCGTGCTTGCTATTGAGGGAGTGCAGCGAAGGTTCACCAGACTGATTTCCGGGATGGCAGGACTGACATATGAGGAAAGACTGGATCGGCTAGGCTTATACTCACTGGAATTTAGAAGAATGAGAGGGGATCTCATAGAAACATATAAAATTCTGACGGGACTGAGCAGGTTAGATGCAGGTAGAATGTTCCCGATATTGGGAAAGTCCAGAACCAGGGCTCACAGTCTAAAGATAAGGGATAAGCTATATAGGACCGAGATGAGGAGAAACTTTTTCACCCAGAGAATTGTGAACCTATGGAATTCTCTACCACAGAAAGTTGTTGAGGCCAGTTCGTTAGATATATTCAAAAGGGAGTTAGATGTGGCCCCTACGGCTAAAGGGATCAGCGGGTATGGAGAGAAGGCAGGGGTGGAGTACTGAGGTTGCATGATCAGCCATGATTAATATTGAATGGTGGTGCAGACTCGAAGGGCCGAATGGTCTGCTCCTGCACCTATTTTCTATGTTTCTATGCTGCTCCAATAATGTCAATGACGGATTCTTCAAGGTCGGTGAGGTTCTGTACTGTGGCTTGGCCACCTCTCGTCTGCCAGTGCTTCCTCTTGTTCTGTGCCACCTTTGCCTTCAAGAGAAAAGGAAGTGTATCAATAATGTGGTGCAATGTGTTTGAGTGATGTACCTGCCATAGTTGAATAGTTGGCAGTGTGTGCAAGGTGTGAGTGTTACAGCATTGGTTTGGTTGTGAAGGTGTACCGAAGCCATAGTTGTGAGGTATTAGTGGTGATAGCTCGAGATTGCTGGTGGATGAGTGGGAATGTTGTGCATTGTGTGAGGCTTGAGGTACAGATGGTGGGATACAGCATTTGCTGAAGCTTTCACTCACTTTGACAAGCTGTGTCAGATCATTAAACTTTTACGGCACGAGATCCAGCTCCTTGGGACCACACTGCAAGTGACCTTAGATCATATATATATAGTTATATTTATATGTATATATTTATATATATATATAAAATAAAGCTCTATGTTTATATAAATAGATATATATTATATATAATATATATAACACGTTATGTATATTCTACATATATAGCTAGAGATAGATAGCTTTATTTATGTCTATATCTGTATATATGTGGGTATATATATATATATAATATATAGTTTTATTTACACACACCTAGACACCTACACAAACCTACACTCCTACACCTACACACACACACACCCCTACCCACCACACACACACACACACCCCTACCCACCACACACACACACCCCTACCCACCACACACACACACACACACCCCTACCCACCACACACACACACACGCACACACACACACACACACACACCTACTCACCACACACACACACACACACCCCTACCCACCACACACACACACACACACACACCTACCCACCACACACACACACACCTACCCACCACACACACACCCCTACCCACCACACACACACACACGCACACACACACACACACACACACACACACCTACCCACCACACACACACACACACCCCTACCCACCACACACACACACCCCTACCCACCACACACACACACACACCCCTACCCACCACACACACACACACGCACACACACACACACACACACACCTACCCACCACACACACACACACACACCCCTACCCACCACACACACACACACACACACACCTACCCACCACACACACACACACACACCTACCCACCACACACACACCCCTACCCACCACACACACACACACGCACACACACACACACACACCCCTACACACATGCACACCCCTACCCACCACACACACACACACAGACACCTCATCATCATAGGCGGTCCCTCGAACGAGGATGACTTGCTTCCACATGGGTTCACAGATGTTTCAATGAAGTTCTGGTCCTGAACTTGCCTGTCTTGTCCTGAAGATGCCTGTGCGTGGATTTTTTTTAAACATGTGGTCACCATTGCACATCAGCCACCACACGGGTTTGACAGAGCTAGGCCTTTATCCAGTGGCAAGGGTAAACCAGGACGACTGCCGACCTGCACTGCTGCACGGACCTAGAGCGCACACATATTGCAGTGTGGGCTGGCCCATGCTGCCCCTGGGTCCTCAACTCTTCTGAGCCCCGTACCTTCATTTGTTGCACCTCTGCCATGATCTCTCGCCGCTCCTCCGCCACGATCCCTCGCCGCTCCTCCACTGTACCTGGGCCCTGCCGATGTCCCTGCCCATGCTCCAAACGGCAACCTGGGTTTTGATTATGTGATATATTCACAGATCACAGCACACACAGCTTCCTAACATGGCAGGCAGCTCTCTCGGAAGTCTCCGGAAATCTGCCTAGTTCTGCTTATTAACCCTGTACTTGCAGTACACAATACGTCCACATCCACAGTGTGGAGCTACAAACATTACAAGCTTACAGACATTACACTTCTCCCTCCTTAATGAAGAAGCCATCATAACAAACATCATACATAACTTTCATGTTTATACATAACACAGGATATAAACTTTTTTTTCCATATTTACAAATTTAACTGTACCACTTGTTTTCTGTTTCGAAGAGGATACCTTCACTCTTGGTGAACCTTCCAAACATGGTGTCGATTTCACACTCATTCGAGGCTCATCCTGAGGAATGTTTTCCTCCGTGGAATTTCCCTGATTTTCATTTGAACTCATTCTAGCTTCAGGCTCTTTGTTTTCCTGACTCAGACTCAGACTTTCATTCTGATTCTCTCCTGGATTTGTTTCCAGTACATTGGATTTAGGATTTGCTACTGGTATATCAAAACTATCTGATGAGTCAGAAATAATTGAATCATTCCGACCTTCAACTCCTTCCATGTCTGTAGGTAAAATATGATCAATATGAACAAACCTAACCTGTCCATTATCAAACATCTTTACCAAATATGAGCGAGGATCACTTATCATCACCACTCTTCCTGGTAGCCACTTTAACCATTTATGGTGACGGTTCTTCACTCTCACCTTCTGATTTAATTTCATACTTCTCTCTTTTACTCTACCTCTATCATGATTCTCTCTCTGTCTTAATTGTGTCTCTTCTACGGACTGTGCCAAATTTGGCTTTAACAACAAGAATCTGGGTTCGAGGCTGTCATTTGAGAAACAACTCTGCTGGTGTTCTACCAGTAGTTTTATGAGGAGTATTACGATATGTAATCAAAAAATTAGCCAATTTGTGATCCAATGACAACTGTCATTTCCTTGGATTTGGATCTAACATTTGTTTTATGAGGGCACGTTTTACAATTTGTACAGTGTGCTCTGCTGCACCATTCGACGCAGGATGGTATGGTGGAACCTTGGTATGTTTCACACCATTTTTGCTCGTGAATTGTGCAAATTCTTCTGAACGAAATTGTGGTCCATTATCCGATACAATTTCTTCAGGGAAGCCAAATGCAGAAAATAATTTTTGTAAAATGTCCAATGTTTTACTTGTTATTTTCCACATTGGAAACACCTCAACCCACTTCGAATGGCTATCAATCACAATGGACAATTGTTGTCATTTTAACTCAGCAAAATCAATATGTAGCCTTTGCCACACCTTGGGAGGCCATTTCCATGGCTGTAAGGGTACTGATGGTGGTTGCTTGCTTACCGGTTGACATGTCGTACACTGACTCACAATGTACTCTATATCTTTATCAAGACCTGGCCACCATAAATAACTGCGTGCAAAACTCTTGGTCAAACACATTCCCAGGTGCTGGTCATGGAGGTTTCCTAATAATTTGGACCTGAATTTATTTGGTATAACCATTCTTGCACCCCACATGATACAATCTTTATCGACTGATAATTCATTCCTACGAATGAAGAATGGATGTGTATCTTTGTCTGTTACCTGGTTTGGCCATCCATTTGCAATATAATCATACATCTTTGACATCACTGGGTCACGTTTGGTTGCTCTACCAATCTCTTCAGCTGTGACTGGCAGTTCACAAATGTATGAAAAATAAAACACTTCTTCCCTATCGGGTGTAACTTGTGATGGGAAGGCAATCTAGACATTGCATCAGCATTACTGTGATCAGCTGATCATCTGTTTTCAATATCATATGTATATGCTGACAAAATCAAAGCCCATCTCTGCATTCGGGCTGCAGCTAATGTTGGAACTGGGGACTTTGGATGGAGGATTGCTGTTAAGGGCTTATGGTCCGTAACGATGGTAAACTTACGACCATACAAGTATTTGTGAAACTTCTTGACCCCAAAAATTAATGCCAAAGCTTCCCTTTCAATTTGCGCATAATTACTCTCACTGGCACTGAGAGTGCGTGAAGCAAAAGCGATTGGTCTCTCCTCCCCATTACTTAATACATGAGAGATTACTGCCCCAACTCCATACGGAGAGGCATCACATGCTATTTTAATCTCCTTAGATATGTCATAGTGAACTAACATGGTGCTCTCTACCAATTTGCTTTTACACTCCTTGAATGCCGTATCGCATTCTTTTGACCACTTCCAATGGACATGTTTTTTCAATAGGTCATTCAATGGATGTAATACTGTAGCCAAATTTGATAGGAACTTTCCATAATAGTTCAAAAGACCCAAGAATGAACGAAGTTCAGTGACATTCCTGGGAATGGGTGCATTTCTAATTGCATCCAATTTTTCCACGGTTGGATGTAAACCATCTTTGTCTACTCTGTACCCTAAGTACTCCACTGAGTTTTTAAATAACTCACACTTATGAGCAGACACTCGTACTCTGTGCTTCTCTAGCCGTTTGAGGACTTCATTCAATATGTTATTATGAATTTGCCTATTTGGTGCTGAAATTAGTATGTCATCCAAATAACATACTACCCCTTCAATACCTTGCAAAATCTGGTTCGTCACCCCTTGGAATATGGCAGGGGCAGAAAACACTCCAAACGGTAGCCTATTAAATTGATATAGGCCTAGATGAGTATTTATAGTCAAACATGACTTCGACACCTCATCTAGTTCAAGCTGTAAGTAGGCATTCGTAAGATCCAGTTTTGAGAAGATCTGACCACCTGACAGTGTTATGAACAAATCTTCTATATTCGACAATGTATTGGGGACATTACCCTCTAGAACCTGGTTTACGGTTACTTTATAATCATCACACAATCTTACCTTACCATCGGACTTAGGTACAACAACAATGGGTGTAGCCCAATTACTTCGATCTATCTTACAAATAATGTTCTCAGTCTCTAGTCTTTTGAGTTCTTGCTCAACTTTCTCCTTGAGTGCATATGGTACGGACCGTGGCTTGTAGTAAACCAATCTAGCGTCCTTCTATACCCTGACACTCGCCTTGAAGCCTTGGATCGGACTGCCCGTTTCACAGAACACCTTCGGATACTTCTTGATAACCTCATTCGTTGATGAAAATCTCGCTTCCACACAGAAAATCTTACTCCAATCCAGCTTCAGTGAGCTCAACCAATTTCTTCCTAGTAAGGCAGACTTGTCGCCTTTCACTACTATTAGAGGCAAGTTCTGAAATTGATCTTTATATTTCACCGGTACGGTGATACGACCTACCACAGGAATTTTCTCTCCCGAGTAGCTTCGCAGCTCTATCTTGGATTTCTCCAGTTGAAAATCACGCAATTTGTCGCGATATAGTGACTCCGGTACTACACTCACAGAGGCACCCATGTCAATTTCCATTGGTATCTTGAATCCCACAACATCTATGTGGTTTTTGATGCTTTCCGAATCGCTGTCCGTTAACCTCGTGCTACTGATGACGTGTAACTCTAACATCTCGTCCTGTTGTTGTTATTCCATGCTATGTAGTCTCTTGGGATTTCTACTCATAGCTTTGAACGCTGGACTCATAGCTTTAAAAACTGGTTTACCCTTCAGTCGGCATGCCTTCACAATATGCCCAGTCTTTCTACAGAAGAAACACTCTGCCTTCACGTATGGACAACTTTGAGCAATGTGTTGTCCCAGGCACCTATAGCACGACTTCGACGCTCTGGTAGAATTTCCAGTTTCTGAGACTTTTGGCCATGCCCGTCTTTTACTTTGAACCTGCAGGTGATTTACCTCGGTTGACTGATGACCGTAATCATTATTTAATTCTCGGGAATATTGTTCGGCCATGCCCATCGACCTCGCTGTCTGACAAGCAATCTCAAAAGTCAAGTCATCCGTCGTCAATAACTTCCTTCTGATTGTATCATTTTTCACCCCACAAACAAAACAATCCCATAATGCTCGGTTTATAAAGTTTCCAAAATTACAGTGCATCGATAGCTTCTTTAATGCAACGATGTAATCACTGATACTTTGATCAGCCTTTTGATTCCGAATCCCGAAACGATAGCTTTCAGCAATTTCTAATGGTTTGGGGTTATAGTGCTGCTCCAGCTTCGTTAAAATCTCTTTAAACATTGTGTCCTTTGGCTCGTCAGGCACAAACAGATTTACAAGAGTGTCATATAATGCCGGACCTGCCTCCAATAAGAAGATCGCTCTCTTACGTTCCAACACAGCCCGGTTCTGGACTGCATTATCTGGAACTTCGATTATGTTATTTGCAATGAAATACATTTCTAGCCGATCCACATACACTTTAAAATGTTCCAGGTCATGTCTATATTCTCCCAAATGTCCCAATACACCTGCCATTTTAATATGTAGCTGTTCACACCATGTGCTGTATTTTACCTCGGATTTTTTACCTTTTTCCAAAGACAGAAACTTCCAAAGTCTCTCTGTCGGCTGGCTGAATCCTTCACCAACAAAATTTAAGCTTTAAATCATCCGAAAAGTCCCATCTTCTGTCGCCAAATGTGATATATTCACAGAGCACAGCACACACAGCTTCCTAACATTGCAGGCGGCTCTCTCAGAAGTCTCCGGAAATCTGCCCAGTTCTGTTTATTATTAAACCTGCACTTGCAGTGCACAATATGTCCACAAACATTGCAAGCTTACAGACATTACAGATTACGTCACCCTTTGCCCACCTCAAAACCATCGCACACTTGGAGCAGCTTGCACTGGAAGTTGTAGTGGTATGCTGCAGCTCTTTTATAGCCCGATCTGCGGAGGTGTTTTCTCGCAGGTCAGGGGGTCACGATGTTCCAGGCCCACCGCTCCAGCTCTTTTATAGCCCGACCTGCAGAGGTGTTCTCTCGCAGGTCGGGGGGGGCCACGATACACATGCACACGCACACGCATGCACACACGCACATCTAAATGCTCACACACACACATCTGCATGTTCACACACACACCTCTACGCGCTCGTGTCCAGCTCTGCGCGCGCATGTGCCCACCTCTACGCGCGCACGCACCCACGCACCCAGCTCTATGCGCGCATGCACCTACCTCTACGCGCGCACGCACCCCCCTACGCGCGCACCGTCATCATCATCGGAAGTCCCTCGGAATCGAGGAAGACTTGCTTCCACTCTAAAAATGAGTCCTTAGGTGGCTGAACAGTCCAATACGAGAGCCACAGTCCCTGTCACAGGTGGGACAGATAGTTGTTGAGGGTAAGGGTGGGTAGGACAGATTTGCCGCACGCTCTTTCCGTTGCCTGTGCCTGGTTTCTGCATGCTCTCGGTGATGAGACTCAAGGTGCTCAGTGTCCTCCCAAATGCACTTCCTCCACTTCGGGTGGTCTTTAGCCAGGGTGTCGGTGGGGATGTTGCACTTTATCAGGGAGGCTTTGAGGGTGTCCTTGTAATGTTTCCTCTGCCTACCTTTGGCTCGTTTGCCATGAAGGAGTTCCGAGTCGAGCCAATGTGGCCTGCCCAATGGAGCTGATCAAGTGTGATCAGTGCTTCAATGCTGGGGATGTTGGCCTGGTCGAGGGCGCTAATGTTGGTGCGTCTGTCCTCCCAAGGGATTTGTAGGATCTTGCGGAGACATCGTTGGTGGTATTTCTCCCTGGACAATGTGGAACATTTCCCATACCTCGGGAGCCTCCTATCAACAAGAGCAGACATGAAGAGGAGATTCAACACCGCCTCCAGTGTGCCAGTGCAGCCTTCGGCCACCTGAGGAAGAGTGTTTGAAGATCAGGCCCTCAAATCTACCACCAAACTCATGGTCTACATGGCTGTAGTAATACCCGCCCTCCTGTATGGCTCAGAGACATGGACAGACACATCCTACCTCTACATACACACACACTCCTGCCTCTATATACACACACACAAACACACACATACATCTATCTCTACACACACACACACACTCCTAACTCTATATACACACACACACACACACACACACCTACCTCTATATACATACACACACACACACCTGCCTCTATACACACACACACACACACACCTGCCTCTATACACACACACACACACACACACCTACCTTTATATACACACACACACACACACCTACCTCTATATACACACACACACACCTACCTCTATATACACACACACACACACCTACCTCTATATACACACACACACACCTACCTCTATACACACACACACACACCTACCTCTATATATACACACACACACATACCTACCTCTACACGCACACACCTACCTCTATACACACCTACTTAAGGAAGGATATCAAGGCATTGAGGAGGGTATGGAAAAGATGCACTGTATTGATACCAAGCATGAGAAGCTTTGGTTATGAGGAAAGACTCAAAAAACGGAGCTCTCTTTATTAGAACAAAGAAGTTAATAGGAAGTATTAGTGGTATCCAAAACGATGAATAAGGGAAAATTATTTCCATTCGTTGGTGAAACAGAATTAGAGGGCATAAAATTAAGATTATGACCAAAAGAATGAACGGAGAAATTTGGTATTTTTGTGCAGGACGTTGTTAGGACATGGATTGCCCTATTTAACAAAGAGATACAGGCCAAAGTCATAATAGATTTCTAAAGAGAAATTCATAAATATTAGGAAAAATTAAAAATTAAAGGGGTATAGGGAAATGGTGGAGCTAACAGGATAGCTCCTTTGTAGAGCCAACACAATGCAGTGGACCAAATGGCTCTCTAATTGTGCTCTAAAATTCTTTATTACTGTATAAAGCTGCTTCTTTTTGGATTTGTTTCTTATAACTATTTCTCCTCATCCTGTTCCTGAAGAATTTCAAACGTTCTATTTCCCTAATAACTGTCTGGGAATATCTTTTTTCCCCAACTGCTATTATTTACTTCCAATCTCTCTCAATAAGTTATCTTTTCATTAAATCTTTTTTCAATCTTTTATCAGTTCAAGAATAAGTCAGTAAAGAATTTGATAATCAACCAAACATAAGGAAAGCCCAATATTAAAGGTTGGTCAGTGTGCTTCTCCCTTTCTCTCATTACTTCCTAGAGCTCACGGGGTTGGGGGTAATATATTAGCATGGATAGAGGATTGGCTAACTAACAGAAAACAGAGAGTCGGGATAAATGGGTCATTCTCTGGTTGGCAAACAGTAACTAGTGGGGTGCCACAGGGATCAGTGCTAGGTCCTCAACTATTTACAATCTATATTAATGACTTAGATGAAGGGACCAATTGTAATGTAGCCAAGTTTGCTGATGATACAAAGATGGGGGGGAAGCAAATTATGAGGAGGACACAAAAAATCTGCAAAGGGATATAGACAAGCTAAGTGAGTGGGCAAAAATTTGGCAGATGGAGTATAATGTGGGAAAATGTGAGGTTATCCACTTTGGCAGAAATAATAGAAAAGCAAATTATAATTTAAATGGAGAAAAATTACAAAGTGGTGCAGTACAGAGACACCTGGGGGTCCTTGTGCATGAAACACAAAAAGTTAGTATGCAGGTACAGCAAGTAATCAGGAAGGCAAATGGAATGTTGGCCTTTATTGCAAGGGGGATGGAGTATAAAAGCAGAGAAGTCCTGCTACAACTGTACAGGGTATTGGTGAGGCCACACCTGGAGTACTGCGTACAGTTTTGTTCTTTGTATTTAAGGAAGGATATGCTTGCATTGGAGGCTGTTCAGAGAAGGTTCACTAGGTTGATCCCGGAGATGAGGGGGTTGACTTATGAAGATAGGTTGAGTAAGTTGGGCCTATACACATTGGAGTTCAGAAGAATGAGAGGTGATCTTATTGAAACTTATAAGATAATCAGGTGGCTTGACAAGGTGGATGCAGAGAGGATGTTTCCACTCATAGGGAAAACTAAAACTAGGAAACATAGTCTTAGAATAAGGGGCTGCTCATTTAAAACTGAGATGAGGAGAAATTTCTTCTCTGAGGGTTGTAAATCTATGGAATTGTCTGCCCCAGAGAGCTGTGGAGGCTGGGTCATTGAATATATTTAAGGCAGAGATAGACAGATTTTTGACCGATAAGGGAATAAAGGGTTATGGGGAGTGGGCAGGGAAGTGGAGCTGAGTCCATGATCAGATCAGCCATGATATTGAATGGCGGAGCAGGCTTGAGGGGCCAAATGGCCTACGCCTGCTCCTATTTCTTATATTCTTATGTTGTTATGTAGTATGATCTAATAGGATCCCGAATTTCACAAACATTCTTGCAGATATGCAAGAACAGGAATAATCAAGAGTCCAGTGTATTGCTTGTAAACTCCAGTGGAGAGGGTTCAAAGAACACCCACCAAGATGCTTCACACTTGTTGCTGACATCCCATGAAACTGGGATTGTGCTCGTAGTATAAAGGCTGAAACAATTACACAAAGTACTGGAAATGCACTGGCAAGTCAGTCAGTATCTGTAAAATGAAAAGGCATGCTAGCCTTCTTCAGAGGTGCTGCACAATGCTTTGTAGTCTGAGCTGGACTATAATGCCAGTATCTCAGAATATTGAGTTCAAGACTTGAGTGTTACTTTCAGCATTTATGACTTCATAATTGCTAATTGTGTTTCTGAGAATCAATTTTGTCTTTATCTTGAGTGATTGCTGTGCACTATATGCAACTCGATATTTTGGTTCAAATAGCACTGTTCAATTAAGTAATCAATAAAGTGATTTCCAGGCTATTTAATTCTCAGAGTAGAGGGGAAAGTGGTAGGATGGTAAATAATTTAACACCAGTGTGATTTTCTGCATACACTGATATTTGCTGTTTTAAAGAGATCTCACATAGCTTCTTTTTGTTTGAAGATTAGAATGTTATCCATAAATTAAATAGCAAGTTGAAAATGTGAACTTAATCATCTGTAGTTGCTCCTTTTTAGCTTTGTTTTTCAAAAATGTAATTGTTGTTCCCAATGAATTGTACACTTTATCCAATGACTTATTGCAAGAGGTCTAATTTGTCAATGATTGTATCTTGTTCTGTAAAATAAAATACGCCATGTTTCTGCTGTGCATACCCACAGAATTTCATAGGTTAATTTTAAAGTAAACACAAATGTAGCTATTGCTGTGGATTTCCAGCTCTGGTAAAGAGAGTTTTGTAGTGAGAAACCCTACAAATAAGATAGCAAGCAAAATCCTGTCTAACAAAGTCTGTGGAACTAAGAGTTGAAGGACTATTGAAAGAGACTAGATTAATAAGTATGTGTAATAAAAATAGAAACATTTGTGAAATTTGTAAACATTTACCTTGCCATGCCATCCAAAATTCATCATGGAGAACTGAGACTTGCTTCTTAAATCATTTTATGAAATAACTGACATTTATATATCGTCTTTCACATCCTCAAGATTTCCTAAAGTGCTTCACAGCTAACAAATTCCCTTTGAAGTATAATCACTGTTATGTATGACAGAAAATAGAAATATTTAAGTGACTGTGTTGAACAGGATATAAATAAACTTTTTGGAATGGTGCCATGCTTGGTCAAACATTTTAAAGATAATTGGTGCAAATAATCCATAGTATTTACATAAACGGAATGTAAGGCAAAGGGGGATGAGCGGTTTAGACACTGGCCTTTCACCTCTTAAGACCTGAATTCAATTCCAGCCCAGGCCGAGGGATGAAAGCCTTCTGTCTGTCTGCTAACTGTATGGATTCTATGCAAAATGGGTTTGGACAGTCTGAACACAGTTCCTCGTAGACATAAGCCCCCAGCTCAAAACTGCCCTAATTTTGACACTAATTGATGAACATGTTACACCACACTGTGATGGGTACTTTTCTGAGGTTGGGGCTGAAATATCTTGTTGGATCAGAGTAAAGGGAGCTTGAAGCTGCTTTTGTGTTGTGCCGCCGGTTGCTGATGGGTGGGCCTCATGCAGCTGGACACAACACACTCATTAGCAAGACTTAATTTTTACAAGTCTGTCTTTCCAGCTGCTGCTGGTCGTCCTTTGCTCAGTGAATATGCTGTTCTGGGGCAGCAGAAGCCCCCGCATTTATGCCATGCCGTTAGTATTTCATGTGTGAGCACTGATCAAACTGTCATAGCCAATCAATGCAAGCACAATATAACGGGACTCGCATTTCAGCTAATTCATGTGGAGACCAGCAGTATTCACAGTGTACCTAAGTCCCATTTTTGAGACCCGGCCTGAAAGCAACCTTACTTCACATCTATATGCTATAACTGACCTGAAAATCATTAATGTTGACACTGGGGCCGAGAAGTTTGTTGGTGCCTGCCCGTTTTACAAATGTTCAACATGACTGCTGGCACATGCATGTCCGTCCTTTTCTAGAGGTGCACTACCAGCCATATTGGATCGGGCTTTGCCCGTAGGCATACAGGGCACTTGTCGGAATGATTCACGAAGCTCATTATAATATTTAAATAAAGTTCCTATGCTGTTCGTAGGACCACTTTTTTAAATTGAGCTGATTCAGAGCCTGATTCACTACATGATAAACTCGCTCAGCAAGTCATGGTGCTAATGGGCAGCAAGGACCTTTTCAGCAGTGCTATTTAAAGGACTCATCTCTTCCATACAGGTTAGGTGCTGGTTTGTCCTTTTAGGCTGCTGGTTAACTTCTGGTAGATTTTTGGACTATTTTCTAACTTTGTTATGTATGCAATAAAGGTTCAAACTAAGTACTGTTTAACTAAGCAAGGTACGACCTTGCCTGTGCTTTATTTAGTCCCAAAGTGACTCACTCACAAAATGGCTGGCCTTTTATACCAGAGCAGCACCAAGTGTGTGCTGCTCACTGGCCTCCAACAATGATGCCATCTGGTGGCTATCAACAGCATATACATACATGACAATACCCTCCTCTGAGATCTTATCACAGTCTTTCACAGGTTGAGACGGTCCAGTGCTTTACGCTCCCGGATTGACCGTCTCAGTTCAATTCCGGCCATGGTTGAGTGTGCGGAGTCTGTTGTGGCTGGTGGTTGGATGGCTGAATTGTTGGGGGTGGCAGTGGCCATGTCAGGAATTGCAAGTCCATTTTTATTGAACAAGTCTGTGATGGAAATTCCGGGTTCACTGATGACCCTTGAGTCCACTGAAGGCTGCTGGTAGGTTGGTTGGTCACCGACGGTTTCTTCGTCCGACTGCTCTGGCTCGTCTGTGTGCCTCAGCTTTGTCTGACCCATGTGTTTCCTGCAAATTTGCCCATTCTTGAGCTTAATAACAAATACTCTGTTGCCCTCCTTGGCCAAGACCATACCAGTGATCCATTTGGGACCCTGACCATAATTCAACACATATACAGGATCGTTAACAGAAATCTCGCGTGACACAGTTACGCAATTGTGGTACCCTTGTTGACTCTGTCTTCTGTATTCAATATGATTACTTAAATCCGGGTGTACAAGCAATAACTTGATCTTAAGACCTCTTTTCATCATGAGTTCAGCAGGCGAGACCCCTGTGAGTGTGTGGGGTCTTGTCCTGTAACTCAGCAGTATGCGAGACAAGTTGGTCTGCAGTGACCCTTGGGTTACTCTCTTCATGCTTTGCTTGATAATTTGTACTGCATGTTCTGCTTGCCCATTGGACGCAGGCTTGAACGGTGCTGACACATGTTTTATGCCATTAAGTTTTACAAACTCCTGACTAGTGAAGCACGACCATTGTCGCTCACCACTATGTCAGGCAGACCATTTGTCACGAACATGACATTGAGATTCTCTATGTGTGCCGTGGACGTACTGGATGACATGATTATGCATTCTATCCACTTTGAATAAGCATTTACCACCATTAAAAACATCTTGCCCAGGAAGGGACCTGAAAAATCTACATGGATCCTGGACCAAGGTTTGGATGGCCCACAGACTCAGCGGCCATTCCGCTAGTGCTTTGCTGAGCTGCATGCAGGTGTTGCACTGATGCACGCATGCTTCCAGCTCAGAATCAATTCCTGACCACCATACATGGGACCTGGCAATGGCCTTCATCATCATTATACCAGGATGTGTGCTGTGTAACTCACGCACAAACTTCTCTCTCCCTTTCTTAGGCATTACAACTCGATTGCCCCACAATATGCAATCTGCTTGAATAGACAGTTCGTCCTTGCGATAAATGTATGGCTTGGCCTCCTCGCACATTTGCTTAGGTATGGCAGACCAATCCCCTTTGATGATGCAATGCTTTACCACCGATAATATCGGGTCCTGGCTGGTCCAGGTCTTAACTTGTTGAGCCGTGACAGGGGTGCCTTCACTCTCAAAAGCATCCATGATTAATCTGCTGGTTGTGGCGTTTCCACCTCCGGTGTGGGCAACGGCAACCGGCTCAAAGCATCAGCACAATTCTCTGTACCAGGTCTGTGGTTAATGACACAATCATCGGCAGATAATGTCAGCGCCCACCTTTGGATGCGGGATGAAGTGTTGGTATTTGATACCTTTGCCACAGCTCCAACTTCAAGACAGGCCATTGGACAGCACTGCCTGTGGCTGTCAAGGTCAGCACGACACTCAACTTTTATGCAGCTGAGTGCCTGGCTCCTTCCAGGCTACAGCATGTGACATCAGCAACATCTCTTATTTTGCAGTCCACTTTTTTATTGCGGATGTCCTGAGGTTCTCTATGCTAGGAGGAACACCTATATCTCTTTCCTAATGGACAGGATGAGGAAGCAGTAGGCTTTGCCTGCATTGCAGGCTTCCCCAGGAAGACTAGCATTGCCTCGCGTTCTCCCTTTCACCATTCTGGCATCTTTCTGAACAGAAAGGGATACCACTCCTTCAACATTCAGCTTGTTTGTGACACAGGCAATGCTTCATGCAAGTTGGTGCATGGTTTCCTGGCAGCAGTCCTTATGCTAACCAGGTCACAGGCTGGCTACTGGGCAACAAGGGATATCCCCTTTAGAAATGGCTGATAACACTTGTCAGAAAGCCAGGCTCAACTGCAGAGCTGGCCTACATCAAGAGCCATGCTGCCACCAGAAATGTCATGGGCTGATAGTCAGCGTGCTCAAGCAATCCTTCCACTGCTTGGACTGCTCAGAAGGAGCTTTGCAGTCCAAGCTCTGAGCAGCTATCTAGATTTGTGGCAGTCTGCTGCATGCTGCATAACTTTGTCATCATGAGGAATTAGCCCTTACCACCACCTGGACAACAAGAAGTGCAGGAGGAGGAGGAGGAAGTGCCATGAAGAAAAGGAAGAGCATAAGCAGCATCGACCACCAGTGCTGCAAGTTGCCAGAGCTCTTAGACAGCAGCTGATCCAAAAGCACTCCTCCTAAACCATCCCTCCCATCCACATCATCACCATTGGCGGTCGCTCGGAATCGAGGAAGACTTGCTTCCACTCTTAAAATGAGTCCTTAGGTGGCTGAACAGTCCAATATGAGAGCCACAGTCCCTGTCACAAGTGGAACAGACAGTCGTTGAGGGAAGGGGTGGGTGGGACTGGTTTGCCGCACGCTCTTTCTGCTGCCTGCACTTGATTTCTGCATGCTGTCGGCGATGAGACTCGAGGTGCTCAGCGCCCTCCCGGATGCATTTCCTCCACCCAGGGCGGTCTTTGGCCAGGGATTCCCAGGAGTCAGTGACTACACCCAACTACACCACAACGACAACTAACTACACCAACAGTCCCACAATCCTTATCGCACCGCCCTTACAACCACCCTTTCCTTTAGTCCAACTCTCACTGCACTACATGTAGTTGCACCAACATCAGTATTATGTGCTTATTACATGTACCGGTCTTGTGTTCTTGTTATCTATCCCAGTGCTGCTACCAAGTGTATCCCCAGTGACTACAGCTTGGGAGGTGGAAGGCTGCTGAGCTTCCATTGAGGATGCTTCAAATGGCTGCGGTGGGTGACCTCGAACAGCTTCGGCCCTTGGTAACTCGCCATGAGCTGGACACTCCTGCCCAGCTGGCTGGATGGCACTAACAAGGGCACTGGAAGAGTGGGAGGCGGAAAAGCTGGAATGCTGTCAAACTGAGAGAGTACAGCAGGTGCTTTTCCCATGGAGACAAAGCCACTCCCCTGGGACTGCATCTCAGCACTTTTACAGCTCTCCTCGAGAACAGAGTGCAAGAATCATGTCACCTTCTGAAACATCACTCCTGTCAACAGAAGATCTATCAACACTGGCCCCCACAGCCAAGGTGGCAGTCATTGAGCTTCCAAAGCAGATGGGGGAGCTGCCATAGAAGTTGTCAGAGCTGTGAGCAGAGGGTCTATCTGTCATGTATTCAACTATCATTGTAACCCATGTATAAGCTGACCTAAGTTGTACACCTTGAGAACATTGACCACTAGGGGTGAACTTGTGGGAGACACTCCTACCCTGGACTTTCTGGTATAAAAGGGGAAGCTCCACCCACCTTCTTCACTTGAGGTCTTGGTAATAAAGGTAACTGGTCAAAGAGTGACCTTCTCTCAAGTATGGGCCTCGTGTGCATTTATACTGCATAGTAAGGACATATCGACGACGAAAAACTGGGATTTAAACCACGCGAGTAATGGAGTGACCGTGTCTGATATATCCATGCCTCGTGTGAGTTTGTAACAAGGTGTAGAGACACAACATCTGGCGACGAGAAACGGGAATCATCGAACCACGAGGATGGCCACCGGCAGCACAGAGGAACGCTACTGTGTGGGTGAGGACTGGGACGACTTTGTGGAAAGACTCCAGCAGAGCTTTGTCACAAAGGACTGGCTGGAAGAGGCAGCGGCTGAAAAGCGGAGGGCGCACGTACTGACCAGCTGTAGTCCACAGACGTATGCGCTGATGAAAGACCTGCTCGCACCCCAAAAGCCAGCGGACAAGTCCTTCGAAGAGTTCAGCCAGCTGATCAGTGAGCATCTCAAGCCGGCAAGTAGCGTACACATGGCCCGGCACCGGTTCTACTCTCACCGGCGTCGGGAGTGTCAAAACATCTCGGACTTCGTGGCGGAACTGCGACGTTTGGCCAGTCTCTAAGTTCTCCGATGCCTGCAGGGGGGAGATGTTAAGGGACTTTTTCATCAAGGGCATTAATAATGCCGGCATTTTCAGGAAGCTCATAAAGACTAAGGATTTGACTTTAGAAGGGGCGGCGTTGACAGCTCAGACCTTTATGGGAGGGGAAGAGGAGACCAAGCTAATCTACGCACACAGCCCTGATTTTAAAGTTGCGTTGAACCAGGAAATCAATGTTATAAAAATGACACAGAACCCCACAGGCAGGCAAGGGCAATTCAACACCGTCGAGTCAGGCAGGCAAGGGCAATTCAACACCACCCAGGTAGCAACAAGCTCCTGGCAACAGGGACAATGGAAAGGGGATCGGCAATTCACGCCATCACGAGGAACAATACATCCTGTGATGGGACAATTAACATCCCCCATCAGAGTGCTTAGAAACAGCCAAAAGTGCCATCAGAGAGGAATGCCTGGGAATAGTCCTTTTGTTAACAGCAATCTCAGCTCATGTTGGAGATGTGGGAGCAGACACACTGCAAAAATCTGCAGGTTCCAACTTTACACCTGTAGGATTTGTAATGTCAAGGGACACCTGGCCAGGATGTGCAAAAAGGCAGTAGCGAGGCTAGTCTGCGAGACAGAGGAACCAGACGAGGGGTCTGAAATGCAGGATGAGGCCTGGGGAACAACCATGGATGCTGAAGTTCAGCGAGTTCATGTGGCCGACGTCCACAGCTCATACATCAAAACGCCACCCATGATGATGAAAGTCTTACTGAATGGCATCCCGGTGCACATGGAGCTGGATACCGGAGCTAGCCAGTCCCTCATGAGCGCCCAACAATTTGAGAGACTATGGCCACACAGAGCTAGCAGGCCCAAATTGGAATGCATTGAGATGCAGCAACGTACGTACACCAAAGTGCTGGGCAGTGCAAATTTGGTGGTAACGCATAATGGATCACAGAACCGGCTGCCACTCTGGATTGTTCCGGGAAATGGCCCCGCGCTCTTGGGGAGGAGTTGGCTAGCTGAGATGAATTGGAAATGGGGGGATGTGCATCCATGGAGTGAAGTTCATGCTCGCAGGTATTGCAAAAATTCGAGTCACTCTTTCAACCCGGTGTCGGAACGTTCAAGGGCACCAAAGTAGTGATACACATCACTCCGGACGCCAGACCAGTACGGTGCCGTACGTGACGCGTGAAAAAATTGAAACTGAACTGGACAGGCTGCTCAGAGAGGGCATAATTTCGCCCGTTGAATTCAGCGCCTGGGCAAGTCCCATTGTTTCCGTCCTCAAAGCAGATGGCTCGGTCAGGATTTGTAGCGACTACAAAGCCACTATCAACCGAGTATCGCTGCAAGACCAATACCCGCTCCCGAGAGCGGTGGACCTTTTTGCCACGCTGGCAGGTGGTAAGCTGTTCATGAAGCTGGACCTCACTTCGGCCTATATGACTCAGGAACTGGCTGTAGAATCCAAGTTTCTGACCACCATCATGACACACAAAGGATTATTTGTTTACAATAGGTGCACGTTTGGCATTCGTTCGGCAGCGGCTATCTTTCAGCGAAACATGGAAAGCTTGCTCAAGTCCATCCCTGGAACGATCGTGTTCCAAGACGACATCCTTATATCCTGAGGAACACCTCCGCAACCTGGAGGAGATGCTACGCCGATTGGAGCGGTTAGGCCTGCGGCTGAAAAAGGCCAAGTGCGTGTTTTTGTCCCCAGAGGTCGAGTTCCTGCGCAGGAGGGTTGCGCAGATGGGATCTGGCCCACTGAATCAAAAACTGAGGCGATTCGCCGGGTGCCCAGGCCCTGCACTACGTCAGAGTTGCGATCATTCCTGGGACTCTTGAACTATTTTGGGAACTTCCTGCCGAACTTAAGCACATTGTTGGAGCCGTTACACATGCTCCTCCATAAAGGTTGTGAATGGTCTTGGGAGGATTTGTCAAGAACGGGCTTTCAATAAGGTGTGGAACCTGCTGTGTTCCAAAAAACTGTTGACTTTGTATGACCCCTGTAAAAAAACTGGTTTTAACATGCGATGCGTCATCCTACGGGGTTGGGTGCGTTTTGCAGCAGGGTAACGATGACGGCTGACTCGAACCGGTGGCTTATGCCTCCAGGTCGCTCTCCCAGGCAGAGCGTGGATACGGCATGGTTGATAAGGAGGCACACGCGTGTGTGTACGGTGTGAAAAAGATGCACCAGTACCTTTTCGGTAGACAGTTCGAGCTAGAGACGGACCACAAGCCGTTAACATCCCTGTTGTGGGACAGCAAGGCTGTCAACGCTAATGCATCAGCTCGCATACAGCGATGGGCTCTCATGCTGGCTGCGTATGACTACACCATACGGCACCGGCCAGGCACCGAAAATTGCGCTGACACGTTCAGCAGGCTGCCACTGGCCACCACCGAGGGGGCGTTGGAGCAGAGCACCGAGATGGTCATGGCCGTTGAGGCTTTTGACACTGCGGGCTCCCCCATCACAGCCCGCCAGATCAAACTCTGGACCAACAGGAACCCCCTCCTATCCATGATAAAGAAATGTGTCCTGACTGGGGACTGGGCGCCCGCACACAGGGCGTGCCCCGAGGAGGTCAGGCCGTTTCAGAGATGGATGGATGAACTCTCCGTCCAAGCCGACTGCCTGTTATGGGGCAGCCGGGTAGTCATGCCACAGAAAGGAAGGGAAGCGTTCATCAGGGAACTCCACAGCGAGCACCCTGGCATCGTGTTAATGAAGGCCATTGCCCGGTCACACGTGTGGTGGCCGGGGATTGACTCAGACCTGGAACACTGGGTTCGCAGGTGCACGGCATGTGCCCAGCTGTGCAATGCCCCCAGGGAGGCCCCACTCAACCCGTGGCCCTGGCCCACCAGGCCATGGTCACATATTCACGTGGACTATGCGGGCCCGTTCATGGGAAAAATGTTCCTGATCGTTGTCGATGCATACTCGAAGTGGATCGAGTGCATCATACTGAACTCATGCACGACATCTATCACTGTGGAGAGTCTGCGTACGGTTTTCACGACCCATGGCTTGCCGGACATCCTGGTCAGCGATAATGGCCCGTGTTTTACCAGCCATGAATTCCAGGAGTTTATGTCAGGCAATGGGATCAAGCACGTCCGGACAGCGCCGTTCAAGCCGGCCTCCAATGGCCAGGCGGAACGGGCGGTCCAAGTCATAAAGCAGAGCATGCTACGCATCCAAGGACCCTCCCTTCAGTACCGCCTATCGCGCCTCCTGCTGGCCTACAGGTCCCGGCTGCACTCGCTCACGGGAGTCCCGCCAGCGGAACTCCTCATGAAACACACGCTCAAGACGCGGCTGTCCCTTATTCACCCTGACCTAGCAGACATTGTTGAGGGCAAGCGCCAGTCCCAAACCGAGCTCCATGATCGAGGCTCAAGGGGGAGGTGTATAGAAATAGATGACCCGGTATTTGTTCTTAACCATGCTTTGGGACCCAAATGGCTTGAGGACACCGTAATTGGCAAAGAAGGAAATAGGATCATGGTGGTCAGACTAAACAATGGGCAGATATGCCGCAAACACTTGGACCAAGTAAAGACAGGTTCAGTGCAGACACAGAGGAACTGGAAGAAGAGCATCATGAGATGGCACCCACACCACTGCCAGCACACGAGCAACAAAGACTGCCCTCAGCATACACAGTCCCTGCGGCCAGCCCGGACAGGCCGGAATCACCTCAAGTGACAGAGATGCGTGCTGAGGCTCAGCCACCAGAGCCACAACTGTGGCGCTCCACGAGAAAGCACCGACCACCCGATAGACTTAACCTCTGAAACTAAAAGACCTAAGGGGGTAGGTGATGTCATGTATTTCACCATCTTGCAATGACTATAAGTATGTAACTGTAACTCATGCATACTGTACCTGTACCTTTGCAATGCACATCCTGACCACAGGGAGTGAGCTCCTCACCTGGGCTTCCAGGTATAAAAGGGGCGGTCCCACCCAGGATCAGCACTCTTTAATTCTGGGAATAAAGTGAAGGTCACAGAGTGACCGTATCTGATATATCCATGCCTCGTGTGAGTTTGTAACAAGGTGCAGAGACACAACAGTGGTGAGAAGGGCAAAGCATTCCAGACTTCGTGGCAGATCTCCGGCAACTGGCTAGCCTATGTAAGTTCCCAGATGCATGCAGAGCGGAGATGCTGCGAGACTTTTTTATTGAGGGCATCGGGCACGCTGGGGTTTTCAGGAAACCGATTGAGACCAAAGACTTGACCTTGGAAGTGGCAGCTCTGAAAGCCCAGACATTTATCTCAGGGGAGGAAGAGACCAGAATGATGTGTGACAAAAATCTTGGCTCAAATGCGGTAAACGACCAGTGTGTCAACATTTTTAACGTGGCACACAGTTCTCTAGGCAGACAAGAGCAATCGGACATGCCCCAGCATATAGTCGAGCCCAAAGGGGGAATTCAACAGAGACAATGGCTAGCTGAACGGCGATTCATGCCATCGCAATGGACAATGCGGCCAGTAATGGGGCCATCAACACCTGTTAATGGTGCGCTTAAGGACAGTTACAGAGACAGTCGGAGACGATCGACTGGTAGTGGACCTTTTGTTTCCAAAAACGGGACCTCCAGCTCATGCTGGACGTGTGGAGGCAAACACCCAGCCAGAGCTTGCACGTATCAGCAATATACCTGCAGAAACTGCAACGTCAGCGATTACTTGACGCATATGTGCAGGAAGGCGGCAGCCAGGTTAATGTACGAGGAGGATGGGCCCGATGTAAGCCCTACGAGGCCAAATGAATACTGGAGGAAATTGCTGGAAGCTGAAGTTCAGCGAGTTCATGTGGAGCACGTATACAGTTCATACACCAGGACGCCACCGATAATGATGAAAGTGCTCCTCAATGGCATCCCAGTATTGATGGAGCTAGACACAGGGGCCAGTCAGTCCCTGATGAGTATCAAACAGTTCAAAAGGTTGTGGGTGTCCAAGGCCAGGAGGCCAAAATTATTGCCGATTGACGCACAGCTACGGACATATACAAAGGAGATCATTCTGGTGCTAGGCAGCGCCACGGTAGTCGTGACCCACAAAGATTCGGAGAACAGATGGCCACTCTGGATTGTCCCGGGGGACGGTCCCGCACTACTGGGGAGGAGTTGGCTTGCTGTCATGAACAGGAAATGGGGCAATGTCAATGCAATTCCTTCTGTGGAGCGAGTATCATGCTCACAGGTATTGGACAAATTTGACTCATTATTTCAACCCAGCATTGGCACTTTCATGGGAGCCAAGGTAGTGATTCACATAAATCCAGACGCCAGGCCAGTACACCACAAGGCCAGAGTGGTGCCGTACGTGATGCGGGAAAAGATAGAAGGCGAATTCGACCGCTTGCTGAGGGAAGGCATCATCTCGCCAGTCAAATTCAGTGATTGGGCGAGCCCGATTGTGCCGGTGCTCAAGGCGGATGGGTCGGTCAGGATATGTGGCGATTACAAGGCCACCATCAATCGGGTGTCACTCCAAGACCAGTACCCGCTACCGAGAGCGGAGGACTTCTTTGCGACGCTATCCGGTGGCAAACTTTTTTCAAAATTGGACCTGACCTCAGCTTACATGACCCAGGAGCTGGCGAGTGAGTCGAAGAAACTGACCACCATCACGACACACAAGGGGTTGTTTGAGTGTAACAGATGTCCGTTCGGGATTCGTTCGACCGCCGCGATCTTTCAGCGAAATATGGAAAGCTTCCTCAAGTCGATTCCAAGGACGGTGGTTTTTCAAGACGACATCCTCATCACGGTTCGCGATACTGAAGAACACCTCCACAACCTGGAGGAGGTGCTACGCAGACTGGACCAGGTAGGGCTGTGACTGAAAAAGGCGAAGTGCGTCTTCTTAGCTCCAGAGGTAGAATTCCTGGAGAGGAGGGTAGCAGCAGACGGGATCAGACCCACTGCGTCCAAAATGGAAGCGATCCAGAGAGCACCCAGACCCCGTAACACAACGGAGCTGCGTTCGTTCCTGGGGCTCCTGAACTATTTTGGTAACTTTCTTCCCAAATTGAGCACGCTGTTAGAGCCGCTACACATGCTCCTACGCAAAGGTCGTGATTGGGTCTGAGGGGACAGCCAGGGAAGAACTTTTGATCGACTATGCAACTTGTTATGCTCCAACAAACTGTTAGCGTTATATGACCCATGTAAGAAACTTGTTCTAACGTGCGATGCGTCGTCCTATGGGGTCGGGTGTGCGTTGCAGCAAGGGGTATGGCGAGAAAGCAGGAATGGGGTACTGAAGTTGAATGTTCAGCCATGAACTCATTGAATGGCGGTGCAGGCTAGAAGGGCCGAATGGCCTACTCCTGCACCTATTTTCTATGTTTCTATGTTTCTATGAATGCCAATGGTCAGTTACAGCCGATAGCTTATGCCTCCAGACATCTGTCCCAGGCAGAAAGGGGCTACAGGATGGTAGAATAGGAAGTGCTAGCATGTGTATATACAGTAAAAAAAAATGCACCTGCACCTGTTTGGCAGGAAATTTGAGCTTGAGACAGATCACAAACCCCTAACGTCCGTTTTGGCCGACAACAAGGCCATAAATGCGACTGCATCGGCCCGCATACAGAGGTGGGCATTTACGTTAGCCACCTATCTACACAATTCGGCACAGACCGGGCACTGAAAACTGCGCCGATGCACTCAGCAGGCTCCCACTAGCCACCACTGAGGGGGCAACTGAGCATGATGTTGAGATGGTCATGGCTGTTGAAGCTTTCGAAAGCGAAGGCTCACCTGTGACAGCCCATCAGATTAAAGTCTGGACAAATAAAGACCTGCTACTGTCTTTAGTTAAGAAATGTGTCCTGAATGGGGACTGGGCAGCCACATACGGGGCATGCCCTGAGGAATTTAAACCGTTTCATAGGCGCAAGGATGAACTCTCGATTCAGGCCGATTGCCAACTGTGGGGAAACCGAGTAGTCATGCCCCAGAGGAACAGAGCGGTGTTTATCAGCGAACTTCACAATGAGCACCCGGACATTGTCATGATGAAGGCAATTGCCAGGTCACACGTTTGGTGGCCAGGGATAGATGCAGACCTGGAACTTTGTGTTTTTAAGGTGCAACACGTGTGCTCAGCTGGGCAACGCACCCAGGGAAGCCCCCCATAGCTCTTGGTCCTGGCCCGCCAAGCCACGGTCACGCATCCATGTGGACTACGCAGGTCCTTTCATGGGAAAAATATTTTTGGTTGTAGTAGACGCCTAATCCAAATGGATTGAGTGAGCCATTTTAAATTCAAGCACATCCTTTGCCACGGTAGAAAGCCTACAGGCAATGTTCACCGCCCATGGTCTACCGGATGTCATGGTCAGCAACAATGGCTCGTGCTTCACAAGCACTGAATTCCAGGACTTCATGGCAGGCAATGGAATCAACCATGTCAGAACAGCACCGTCCAAGCCGGCCTCAAACGACCAGACAGAACGAGCAGTGCAGATAATCAAACGGGATGCTCAGAATCCAAAGGTGTTCCCTACAAAGCCGCTTGTCATGCTTCCTGTTGGCCAATAGATCCCGACCACACTCGCTCACAGGGGTTCCACCCGCAGAGCTGCTGATGAAAAAGACGCTCAAAACCAGGTTATCCCTTATACACCCTACCATGAAAGAAATTGTTGAGAGCAGGCGTCAGTCACAATGTGACTACCATGTGACAGGAATGCGAGGGCGCGATGTATTGATGTCAATGACCCTGTTTTTGTCCTTAATTACGCTGCAGGGCCCAAATGGCTTGCAGGCACTGTTATTGCCAAAGAGGGCAATAGGGTTTTGGTAGTTAAACTTACCAATGGACAAATCTGCCGCAAACACGTGGATCAAACCAAAAGGAGGTTCAGCAACCCCATAGAAGAAGCAGAGGAAGAACACGATGTAGAGTTTACTCCACCACAGGTGACCGAACACCGGAACCAAGTGAAGGAGAACCCAGTCACTCTGGGCAGACCGGACAGGCCTGAGGCACCGCAAACAGCAGACACTCAGGCCAGCACCCAACAACCGGAGCCCCAACTCAGACCTCTACAAGGGAGCGTAAACCACCAGAGAGACTTAACCTGTGATCCCAATAAGACTTTGGGGGGGAGGTGATGTTATGTATTCATATATCATTGTAACCCAGATGGAATACAATGTCGGAAAGTGTGAGGTCATCCACCTTGGGGGAAAAAAAACAAAAAAAGGGAATACTATTTGAATGGGGAAAAATTACAACATGCTGCGGTGCAAAGGGACCTGGGGGTCCTTGTGCATGAATCCCAAAAAGTTAGTTTGCAGGTGCAGCAGGTAATCAGGAAGGCGAATGGAATGTTGGCCTTCATTGCGAGAGGGATGGAGTACAAAAGCAGGGAGGTCCTTCTGCAACTGTATAGGGTATTGGTGAGGCCGCACCTGGAGTACTGCGTGCAGTTTTGGTCGCCTTACTTAAGGAATTATATACTGGCTTTGGAGGGGGTACAGAGACGATTCACTAGGCTGATTCCGGAGATGAGGGGGTTACCTTATGATGATAGATTGAGTAGACTGGGTCTTTACGCGTTGGAGTTCAGAAGGATGAGGGGTGATCTTATAGAAACATTTAAAATAATGAAAGGGATAGACAAGATAGAGGCAGAGAGGTTGTTTCCACTGGTCGGGGAGACTAGAACTAGGGGGCACAGCCTCAAAATACGGGGGAGCCAATTTAAAACCGAGTTGAGAAGGAATTTCTTCTCCCAGAGGGTTGTGAATATCTGGAATTCTCTGCGCAAGGAAGCAGTTGAGGCTAGCTCATTGAATGTATTCAAGTCACAGATAGATAGATTTTTAAGCAATAAGGGAATTAAGGGTTACGGGGAGCGGGCGGGTAAGTGGAGCTGAGTCCACGGCCAGATCAGCCATGATCTTGTTGAATGGCGGAGCAGGCTCGAGGGGCTAGATGGCCTACTCCTGTTCCTAATTCTTATGTTCTTATGTTCTTATGTTCTAACCCATGTATAAGCTGACCTGAGTTGTACACCTTGAGAACATTGACCACAAGGGGGTAAACTTGTAGGAGACACTGCTAACCTGGACTTTCAGATATAAAAGGGGAAGCTCCACCCACCTTCATCATTTGAGGTCTTGGTAATAAAGGTAACTGGTCACAGAGTGATCTTCTCTCAAGTATGGGCCTCATGTGCATTTATACTGCATAGTAAGGACATATCACTATCATGGTGGACGCCACTCTTCTGTTCATCAAGCTGACCATTCTCTCCATGTTGGACAGAATGGTCTCCATGCTCTGCGCGAAGCCCAGGCCAGGAAAAATTTGGAGCTGGACTCCTCCATGCTCTGAGCCATTGCTTGCTCACTGTTGGGCTGCCAAATGCACTTATTATTTCCTGGTTTATGCCATTAGTCTTTTTTGGTTGCCTGTGTCATGTATTTCACCATCTTGCAATGGCAATAGTTATGTAACTATAACTTATGCACACTGTACCTGTACCCTTGAAATGCACACCCTGACCACAGCTTGCGGGAGACATTCCTCACCTAGGTTTCCAGGTATAAAAGGGGAGGTTCCTCCCAGGGGCAGCACTCCTTGGTTCTGGGAATAAAGTGAAGGTCACAGAGTGACTGTGTCTGATATACACATGCCTCATGTGAGTTTGTAACAAGGTGCAGAGACACTACATCTGCCGACGAGAAACGGGAATCACCGAACCACGAGGATGGCCACTGGTTGCACAAAGGAACGCTGCTGTGTGGGTGAGGACTGGGACGACTTTGTGGAATGACTCCAGCAGAGCTTTGTCACAAAGGACTGGCTGGAAGAGACAGCGGCTGACAAGCGGAGGGCGCATCTACTGACCAGCTGTGGTCCACAGACGTATGCGCTGATGAAAGACCTGCTCACACCCCAAAAGCCAGCGGACAAGTCCTTCGAAGAGTTCAGCCAGCTGATCAGTGAGCATCGCAAGCCGGCAAGTAGCGTACACATGACTCGGCACCGGTTCTACTCTCACCGGCGTCGGGAGTGTCAAAACATCCTGGACTTCGTGGCAGAACTGTGGCGTTGGGCCAGTCTCTGTAAGTTCTCCGATGCCTGCAGGGGGGAGATGTTAAGGGACTTTTTCATCGAGGGCATTAATCATGCCGGCATTTTCAGGAAGCTCATAAAGACTAAGGACTTGACTTTAGAAGGGGCGGCATTGATAGCTCAGACCTTTATGGCAGGTGAAGAGGAGACCAAGCTAATTTACGCATGCAGCCCTGTTTTAACGTTGCTATGAACCAGGGAGTTAATGTTGTAAAAGTGAGACAGCACCCCGCAGGCAGGCAAAGGCAATTCAACACCGCCCAGGCAGGCAGGCAAGGGCAATTCGACACCGCCCAGGCAGCAACAAGCTCCAGGGTGGGTCCACAACAGGGACAATGGAAAGGGGATCGGCAATTCACGCCATCACGAGGAACAATGCATCCCATGATGGGACCAATAACACCCTCCATCAGAGTGCTTAGAAACAGCCAAATGGGTCATCAGAGAGGAATGCCTGGGAATAGTCCTTTTGTTAACAGCAATCTCAGCTCATGTTGGAGGTGTGGGGGTAGACGCACTGCCAAAAGCTGCAGGTTCCAGCTTTATACCTGTAAGATTTGTAATGTCAGTGGTCACTTGGCCAGGATGTGCAAAAGGGCAGTAGCGAGGCTAGTCTGCGAGACAGAGGAGCCAGACGAGGGGTCTGCAATGCAGGATGAGGCCTGGGAAACAACCATGGATGCAGAAGTTCAGAGAGTTCATGTGGCTGACGTCCACAGCTCATACACCAAAACGTCACCCATGATGATGAAAGTCTTACTGAATGGCATCCTGGTGCACATGGAGCTGGATACAGGAGCTAGCCAGTCACTCATGAGCACCCAACAATTTGAGAGACTATGGCCACACAGAGCTAGCAGGCCCAAAGTGGAACGCATTGAGATGCAGCTACGTATGTACACCAATGAGATCATCCCAGTGCTGGGCAGTGCAAACTTGGTGGTAACGCATAATGGATTACAGAACCGGCTGCCACTCTGGATTGTTCCGGGAAACGGCCCCGTGCTTTTGGGGAGGAGTTGGCTAGCTGAGATGAATTGGAAATGGGGGGATGTACACGCCATTTCATCTGTGGAGCGAAGTTCATGCTCGCAGGTATTGCAAAAATTCAAGTCATTCTTTCAACCCGGTGTCGGAACGTTCAAGGGCACCAAAGTAGTGATACGCATCACTCCGAACGCCAGACCAGTGCACCACAAAGCCAGAGTGGTGCCGTACGTGATGGGTGAGAATACTGAAAGTGAACTGGACAGGCAGCTCAGAGAGGGCATAATTTCGCCCGTTGAATTCAGCGACTGGGCAAGTCCCATTGTTTCCGTCCTCAAACCAGATGGCTCGGTCAGGATTTGTAGCGACTACAAAGCCACTATCAACCGAGTATCGCTGCAAGACCAATACCCGCTTCTGAGAGCGGAGGACCTCTTTGCCACGCTGGCAGGTGGAAAGCTGTTCGCGAAGCTGGACCTCACTTCGGCCTACATGACTCAGGAACTGGTGGAAGATTCCAAGCTTCTGACCACCATCACGACACACAAAGGATTATTTGTCTACAACAGGTGCCCGTTTGGCATTCGTGCGGCAGCAGCTATCTTTCAGCGAAACATGGAAAGCTTGCTCAAGTCCATCCCTGTATTCCAAGACGACAACCTTATAACGGGTCGAGACACCGAGGAACACCTCCGCAACCTGGAAGAGGTGCTACGCCGATTGGATCGGGTAGGCTTGCGGCTGAAAAAGGCCAAGTGCGTGTTTTTGGCCCCAGACTTCGAGTTCCTGGGCAGGAGGGTTGCCGCAGACGGGATCCGGCCCACTGAATCAAAAACTGAGGCGATTCACTGGGCGCCCAGGCCCGGCAACACGTTGGAGTTGCGATCATTCCTGGGACTTTTGAACTATTTTGGGAACTTCCTGCCAAACTTAAGCACATTGTTGGAGCCGTTACACATGCTCCTCCATAAAGGGTGTGAATGGTTTTGGGGGGATTGTTAAGAACGGGCTTTCAATAAGGCGAGGAACATGCTGTGTTCCAAAAAACTGTTGACTTTGTATAACCACTGTAAAAAACTGGTTTTAACATGCGATGCGTCATCCTACGGGGTTGGGTGTGTGTTGCAGCAAGGTAACAATGACGGCTGACTCCAACCGGTGGCTTACGCCTCCAGGTTGCTCTCCCAGGCAGAGCGTGGATACAGCATGGTCGAGAAGGAGGCACTTGCTTGTGTGTATGGTGTGAAAAAGATGCACCAGTACCCTTTCGGTAGACAGTTCGAGCTAGAGACGGACAACAAGCCATTAACATCCCTGTTGTCCGACAGCAAGGCTGTCAACGCTAACGCGTCAGCTCGCATACAGCGATGGGCCCTCATGCTGGCTGCGTATGACTACACCGTACGGCACTGGCCAGGCACCAAAAATTGCGCTGACGCACTCAGCAGACTCCCACTGGCCACCACCGAGGGGGCATCGGAGCAGAGCGCCGAGATGGTCATGGCCATTGAGGCTTTTGACACTGCGGGCTCCCCCATCACAGCCCGACAGATCAAACTCTGGACCAACAGGGACCCCCTCCTATCCATGATAAAAAATGTGTCCTGACTGGGAATTGGGCACCCGCACACAGGGCGTGCCCCGAGGAAGTCAGGCCGTTTCAGAGACGGATGGATGAACTATCCATCCAAGCCAACTGCCTGTTATGGGGCAGCTGGGTAGTCATGCCCCAGAAAGGAAGAAACGTTCATCAGGGAACTCCACAGTGAGCACCCTGGCATCGTGTTAATGAAGGCCATTGCCCGGTCACATGTATGGTAGCCGGGGATTGACTCAGACCTGGAGCACTGGGTTCACAGGTGCACGATGTGCGCCCAGCTGGGCAATGCCCCCAGGGAGGCCCCACTCAGCCCATGGCCCTGGCCCACCAGGCCATGGTCACGTATTCACGTGGACTATGCGGGCCCATTCATGGGGAAAATGTTCCTGATCGTTGTCGATGCATACTCGAAGTGGATCGAGTGCATCATATTGAACTCATGCACGACATCTATCACTGTGGAGAGTCTGTGTACGGGTTTTGCGACCCACAGCTTGCCGGACATCCTGGTCAGCGATAATGGCCCATGTTTTACCAGCCATGAATTCCAGGAGTTTATGTCGGGCAATGGGATCAAGCACGTCCGGACAGCGCCGTTCAAGCCGGCCTCCAATGGCCAGGTGGAACGGGCGGTCCAAGTCATAAAGCAGGGCATGCTACACATCCAAGGACCCTCCCTTCAGTACCGCCTATCGCGCCTCCTGCAGGTCCCAGCTGCACTCGCTCACGGGAGTCCCGCCAGCGGAACTCCTCATGAAACGCACGCTCAAGACGCGGCTGTCCCTCATTCACCCAGACCTGGCAGACATTGTTGAGGGCAAGCGCCAGTCCCAAACCGAGCTCCATGAACAAGGCTCAAGGGGGAGGTGTATAAAATAAATGACCCAGTATTTGTTCTTAACTATGTTTTGGGACCCAAATGGCTTGAGGGCACCGTAATCGGCAAAGAAGGAAACAGGGGCATGGTGTTCAGAATAAACAGTGGGCAGATATGCCGCAAACACTTGGACCAAGTCAAGACAAGGTTCAGCATAGACACGGAGGAACCTGAAGAAGAGCATCATGAGATAGCACCCACACCACTGCCAGCGTATGAGCAACAAAGACAGCCCTCAGCATACACAGTCCCGGCGGCCAGCCCGGACAGGTCGGAATCACCTCAAGTGACAGTGACGCATGCTGAGGCTCAGCCACCAGAGCCACAACTGCGGTGTTCCACGAGAGAGCGCCGACCACCCAATAGACTTAACCTCTGAAACTAAAAGACTTAAGGGGGTAGGTGATGTCATGTATTTCACCATCTTGCAATGACAATAGTTATGTAACTGTAACTCATGCACACTGTATCTGTACCCTTGAAATGCACATCCTGACAACGGGGTGAGCTTGCGGGAGACACTCCTCACCTGGGTTTCCAGGTATAAAAGGGGAGGTCCCATCCAGGGTCAGCACTCCTTGGTCCTGGGAATAGAGTGACGGTCACAGAGTGACCATGTCTAATATTTACATGCCTCGTGTGAGTTTGTTAGAAGGTGCAGAGACACTACAGCCTGGTCCCTCGAAGTCTGCATCTGTGTCCTTTGCAGCAGAGCTAGTAGGTGATGTTATCCTCTGAATAGCTCGCACCTGTAGCATCCTATCCCCCTACCCTAACTCCTGCACACTTGTGGTCAGTAATACACCATGTGAAGACCTCTCTTCTATCCTACCCTCTAAAATGTGCTGCCAATTTCTTAGCTGCTGAGGTCATTGGGGTCAGATTGAGTGATGATGCATCTTCAGCATGGCTGGTCTCTTCTTCCTGAAGTGGCAGAAAAGTGAGATTTTTTTCAGCACCTGAAATGGTAAAGAGGAACAAGGGGTCACTTTTAGTGTGAAGTGAGAGCAGAGAAAGAAGTGGCTGGTGAAAGCTGCTGCAGTTTGTGATGCAGAGTTTGCAGAGAGATCGAAGGAAGAAGGGAAAAACAGGATAAGGGTGTGGAGAAACCCTGCACGATGTCTCCGCCAGTATTGCTACTGGTTACAACAATTACTCTCCCCCTGCCCGTGATTGGCAACATGTTAACTTCCACAGGGGAGAGGATGTGCAGGCCGCCTTGACCTGCTCTGATGGCAGCAGCCATGAGCAAGTTATGTGTGATCTTCAGCAAGAATGAAGGAGTATGTTAGTGATATCCTTGTGAGATGTTTAGCAAAATGCATCACATGGTTGAATAGTTCATGTGCAGTGTGTAAGATGAGGGGTGTGGGGAAGTGAAAGTTGCAATAACGTGTGTGAGTATGAGAGAAAGAAGTGGAGTGTAATGTGGTGCAGTGATTGTAGGAAGTGAAGGGAAGCGAGGGAGGGGAATATTATGAGTAGTGCGGCTGAAAGTGTAAGCAGAGATTAAGAGAGCAAAGGGCCGAAATTGCTCACTGCCAGAAATGAGGTGCACCTCCCATTTTCAATGTGTTCTGGCCGCACCATGCATTGTGGCGGCCTAGCCGTCGGAATTCAGCACTTCGGGGATTTTTTTCGAGCGGGACGGAAGTGGCCTCATTACGGGGGCGGGGCGGAGTGGCCGTCATTAGCGGGGTGGAAGCGAGGGTGGGGCAGAGTAGCTGAGGATGTCAGTCATCAGCGACGCGCTGATGACGTCAACACGTTTGTGCGTCACAATGAGTCTCTCCTTCAGTTAAAGGGGAGAGCCACTGCGAGCTCTGCGGTCACTTTAGTGGCAAACACTGGGCCACCAGAGAGGGTTTCAGCTCGGCCAGTGGCCTGCTACCCAAGAGGCCATAATTTTCGGACTGACCTGGAAGTCGGCTGACAAAAAAAATTACTTGACAGTCGTGGCAGTGTGCCCTCACCTTTAAGGGCGATCGGGCCACCATGCCAGAGAGTGTACCGACAGCAAAAGCTGCCAGGGACATCGATTGGCGGCAGGGCCGCTCCCGCGGGGCAATACTGGAAAAGGGGCCATTTCCTGAGGGGCAATTTCGCGAAGGGGTCCCCGCCAGTCAGCAAGGGGTCGGTGCGAACACGCTGCGTTGGGTGGGCAAATGGGCGTAGTGATCCCGGGCACTGCTCCAAAACCCATGTGGGGCAATTTCCAAAATGGCGGCCCCTCCGTGGAGAATCAGTGGCCATTCCACGCCAGCCCATGGCCGCCACTTTCAGGCGGCCAGAGGCCTTATCGGAAGGGACAGTTTCAGCCCCCAATATTCTTACCTTGACCACTCTGATGAGGTCATTGATCTTTCAGCATTGCAGCTGTGTTCTGTGAGCTGAGCTCTTTGCACCTCATCTGCAACCTCTTCCCACTGGCGGTGGAAGTGTTGCCTGGAGGGCTTTGTGCCCCTGGTGGGGACAAGATCTCTGACCGCCTGGACCAGGGGCTCCTCAGTACAGCATCAGAGAACCTGGATGCTCTCTCTGGACCTCTTCCAGTCATTTTCTTCAATCTGGGAAGTTTCCTGGTTATCTGCAGCCATAGTACACCTCCCCCCATCCCCTCTAAGAGTTGCTGGCTGCCTTTAAGTGCCCCCCCCACCCCCACCCCACACCAACTATACCCCAAATAAGTGTGCAACCAATGAATAGTGTGATTAGCATTGACTACATGCCTGAATTATAATAAGCTGCCTGCACCAATTTTATATGGTCCCAGGTTTTCGAATGTGATTACATTTCTAGCCCTGAGTGTCCAAATAGAAAGTGCCCGGCACTGATGTAACTAACCTTGATGATCACAAAATTGGCACAAACTTGCATTATTATGTATTAAGTATTGCTGAAACCCTTTAGGCAAAGAGCAATGAGCCCCTGGGGATGGTAGGTACCACTTTTTGAAATGAATGATTTGTTCTTGCCTTCGGAGGCTGTGACATGCAGTCGAAGCTTATAATTTGTGGCGTGCAAATTCCTATGGAGAAGTACATGTTTGTGTTTCATCTTTGTATCTAAATTAATCCTGCAACACCAAAGATGTGGCATTAATTTTAGCGTAGTATTACAAATGTGTCAATCTGTGGAAGAGCTATTATTAGTGAACAATTCTATTTCCTTTTAATTCTGGGGATAACATTGAACCTCCAACATTAGAGTCATGAATTGTAACTGATGTACCAGTGCTTATTGCAGATTTATTTTATTTTTGTACTGTTTGCTTTGTCAGGTAATTTAATGACAGAGAATATATACAGGTCAATTCAGTGCTTTCACACTCCCAGAATTAAGCTCGAAAGAGGTGTGGGTCAGGTACAGGGCTATAAAACTGCAACTTTAATTCTCCAAAGCACACTCCAAAGCTTCAAATAGCATCACAGAATATGCCCCATTTATAAAACTGAATTACTTTGTAGGACTAGTTATATAAATATTAATGAAAATTGCAACATAGATTTTTACAGATATAAAAATTTCAAAATGTGCAGTACATAAAAATAACAGCTGGATTTAGGGTTGCAAATCGATGCTGATGCAGATTTTTTTCATTTATGGGCCACCTATACTATGAGGATAATTAATTTTAGGTGGCCTACATAAAATAACCATAACCTTGGTCACTAGCTGTCCTTCCCTGTACAGTAATCCTTAGTGAGACTTCAAAGCACCTCTAAAATGTTGTTTGTGTGTTATAATTGCAAAATGTTGTTTTCTACATAAATGAAATGTAATGAAGTGTTTTCTTTTTGTCACTAAATATCCTTATTTAAGAAGAAAACAAAACATGATGGAGAAGTTCTGCAAGTCTTACTATATACATATATCATGAAGATATAAATAAAAGAAAAGCAACCTGGCCATGAATAAGTTGTCTCTGTCTATCTAAACGCCTGCATCCCAATTACATTTAGCAACATCTCTTTTTCTCCTCCCCCACCCCGTCGTGCCAATACCATGTGGGAGGGCAAGTGACTTGGTACCAATGATGCTTTGTACCAGTGATTAAGAGATGGACAAAGCAGCTAGGAAATACACATCATTATACTTTCCTTCCCTGGGGAGAAGTGCCTGAAATTCATTAACTACATTGTTCAATGGTCTACGATTTCCACAGGGAGGTCAAATTGAAAGGTCCCATTGGGGTCTTTGCATAGTCTGCAATGGAATCTGAGTTACTATAATAGTTTTTTTAAAAACTGAAACTAGGTTAAGTTTTGCACGATGTAATACTGCAATGTTTGAAAGGTGGGATAAGTGTTGGTGTAAAACCTCGAACGGAAATGCTTTGGCTGTTGAGGGAGAAAAGCTATGTGTACCAAACAAATAGAAAAATTATGTGGTATTTTTCCCCCTCCTCATTTCAGGGAATTGTATGAAAGAAAAAAAAATAACTTGCATTTATATAGTGCCTTTCACAACATGGGCATCCAAAAGTACTTCACAACCAATGAAGTACTCTTCAAGTCTACTCACTACCTTTTTATATAGGGAGAACTCCAAATGTTTTTAATTAAATATATAGCCAAAGTATAAGCTAAGAGAAAACTTAGGAAACAATATAAAAATACTGTAGTAGAAAACAGGTGTAATTTTTTTGTTATTTTTAAACCACATCTACTGCTAACATTACTGTACTGGAGATAATCTGCCTTGTGCTGCTCTGTATATTTTCCTGACCGGCTGAGGAACTACTGTACATTTTTGAGGACATTTGCTGGGCAAGATGTGCGTAAATATTGCAAACTTGCACGTACGAATGTCCTCGCTCCCGATCTGGCTACGATTTGTCAAACTCCAGCTTGACAGATTGGAAAAGCCAGTTTTCAGCACATGTGCATTGCGCGCTGAAAACTGATTTTTCCGATGCCTTCTCGGGTCCGTAGAAACTTCGGACAGGCCCGGGGACGTCGGAATTTCTACCTCTACATAATTAATCAGTTGCAGAAATGAAGGACATAAAAACCTTTCAGTGTTACTAACCTGCTGATGTTATGCCTTTTATAATGCAAGGATAACTCTAATTTATTTAAATTGGTGAAAGCTTTGCTGTCACATTCTCAATTTACTAGCACTGGCTTCACCAGTAAGCAACAGATCCATTTTCTATAATCCCTTTCTTTTATATGCAGTGAATTCTGTAACTAACTATTAAGTACTAAATTCATTATTTGTGTGGATTTTTGACTTTGCAAAATCAAAGATGTGTAAACATGTAATGTACTTGACACTTGTGTTGCTATCAAAACGAATGGACAGGAAGCTGACAGTGCAATAATGGACAGAGGTCTGATTAGAGAACTGGCCAATAAAGGCAGTTCCAATGTTTAACAGAGGTCATGGGGCATTGCTCTTGGAATTATAGGCCAATAAGTCTGATCTAGTGTATTCGTTAAAATACTTACCAGAAATAGATTAAAAGTTGGTTATCATTAATCCATGTGATTTAATAAAAAACAACATAAAATGTAAGAGTTGGAGGTCATAACTTAGGTTCCTCATGAATCATCAATGTGTTGGATGAAATCCAAAGCGACAGCCTTAGTGTACCTGTTCTGTGCATTTCTGAAATCACTGCTGTGTTCCTTTTAGCAGATGATAGTGTTATTAGTAGAGTCACTTACCACGATATTAACTATGATAAAAAATGGACTATGTTGTCCATGATGTATCTTTTCCTTATGGAATTTCCAGGTTAAATAGATTAGCTTAAAAATAATGGTACACCACAGAGTCTGTCGCCATTTATCCAGATTGTAAATAGTACTACTAAAAAAAAATCTCTTCCTCTTGAAACCACTAGTCACCTCTTGCTACTGACTAGCTATCTTTTAAGACAAGACCAACTGCCAACTTTCCTTCCATGTGCCCCTATTTTTGTTACCAGCCTCATGAGTTATCTTTTCAATTTATTTTTGAAAGTTTAAGCACTCTATACAACACTCATTGATGCTCCTACTCTGATTGTCAGCCTTGGGTCACTGGTAGCTCTCACCTCTGAGTCAGAAAGTAGTGGGTTGAAATCCTACTCCAGGGATTTGAGCACATAATCTAGCCTAACATTTCAGTGCATGCTGAAGAAGAACAGATACATGGAGGCTCTCACTTAGGATGCCATCCATCACATAAGTGATGAAATATATAAGAGGGGTGATGGTGGGCAACCTTGTTTGTATTGGAGAATTCTGTATTAATCTGTAATTCTAATTCTGTATTGGGTGCAATGTGCTGTACTTTTGGGGTTGGCTTAATGAAAACCTTGATGGGCACAGCAAGTCAAAGTAAGTAGTATACATGAGTATCAGAGTCTTGAGGATCAAATTTAAACTTGCCCACCCAGTGGGAATGGGGCAGGTTGGGGGGTTTAAGATGGTGAAGGGTGGGTTGTGTCACGTTCCTGACCCCAACCATTTAACTGACTTAACTCAAAAAAGGCATGGAAGGCATGTAACCAAGCAGGAAACATTTTTTTCATTCTTTAATTATCTACATTGTCTGCAGTAAGACCTCCCTGCTCCTATACTCAAATCCTCTCACTATGAAGGCCAGAATGCCATTTGCTTTCTTTACTGCCTGCTGTACCTGCATGCCTGCCTTCAGTGACTGATGTACCATGACACCCAGGTCTCGTTGCACCTCCCCTTTTCCTAATCTGTCACCATTCAGATCTGCCTTCCTGTTTCTGCCACCAAAGTGGATAACCTCACATTTATCCACATTATACTGCATCTGCCATGCGTTTGCCTATTCACCTAACCTATCCAAGTCATCCTGCAGCCTCTTAGCATCCTCCTTGCAGCTCACACCGCCACCCAGTTTAGTGTCATCTGCAAACTTGGAGATATTCAATTCCTTCGTCTAAATCATTAATGTATATCGTAACTAGCTGGAGTCCCAGCGCTGAACCTTGCGGCACCCCACTAGTCACTGCCTGCCATTCTGAAAAGGACCTGTTTATGGAGTGGGGCATTAGCGGGCATTGCAGGCTTCATAATTATCAATGTGGTTGGAGTCCGGCCACATTCAAACTTTTATACTGCCTTATTTAATATCGAGAAAAGAGCTCCCAGTGTGTGCTGGTATATTGTGAGCTCATGACTTTCTGTCATGGTGCTTGTTTTCAAAGTCTGCAATGTGTCTTAAAGCATGTGGTGTCCTTGAAGATGAGTTTTGTTTAATTTTACAACTGGTCATTAAGGAGCTGAGTGGCAGCTAAGAGAGCAAAGGTTTTCAAGTGTTGCTTGAGTGGGTGCAGCTCAGGAGGGCGCAAGTATTTTCACAGAAGGGCAGAGACCTCACAGAAGTACTTCCCTTCTTTACCAATGTAGCTGCATGATGCACGTCCATATCGTCACTGCTACTGTTATCTGCAATGTAGATCTTACTCATTGCATATATCCTCCCAACAATGTGGAACTTACCCATGTAACACAAGTCTGTACTTAAGTGCTGAAAACAGACTCTGGGAGGAGAATCGCACACTACCAGCATATCCATTGTTTTGAAGAGGTGTTCTTCTGGCTACTGAGCTTGGATATCTGCCTTGGACATTTGCTTAATGACAATAATGAAGGTGCACTGGGTGGTGATAAAAGCACAGGTGAGCAGGAGGTGGGGGTGGTTGAGGCAGAGGAAGAACAGGAGCTTGCTGTCCAAAAGGGCCAGCTTGAATTGTTCCTCAGGTGAGGAACCAAGGTATACAGACCTCACTGGGCCTGTTTGAAAAAGAAAGATATTTTCAAAATAACTGATGAGCTAGTAGTTGGGTGAGCTTCCACATAGAATCTGTTTTGAACAATCATAAGCTACCTTCTGTTTAACATTGTAACCATCAATTTGGAATGCCTGGTTCCACATGCCATATCTATACAGGAATGGCAGATGCATTTAATGCACTGCAGTTCACCCTGGTGCGTGTGGCTACTCCTGGGAGATCAACAGTGGAGAACCTCCAGGCGCAACCTGTGAACCTTTGGCCTCCATTATACAACACTCTCTCTTTTTGTTTCCAGATATTTGTAGATTTGATTGTGAGAAGCTTCAGACATCTCATTGATGGTCATTTAGTCTGCTGTGCTGCCAATGACTGGGAATAGTGAGCCAAGGCCCAACAGCAAGGACATGGCTGGCACTATGAGGGAAGTGCAGTATTGTTCCATGCCTGGAACCTATTATTATGTTCTTAACTAACTATACAGGTGCCAGAAAGCAGGCAGACATAATCCAGCCAGTAGCTCTAGACCCAAATGAATAAGGTAGCAACCCATCTCAGTCTCAAGATTAGCCAAATAATTGGTATAAGAAAGCTGCTCCAGTCAGGAAGAAACTTTTCTAGTCTTTGACACGTGGGGACTTTGATCTGCTCAGCTTGAAACAAAAGACAAGAATTACGGGCTTGGTTTGAAGAACTTTGTAGACTGCAATTGGTTCATGAGCCACACCTTGTGTCAGTTTAAAGCACAAAAAAATCTACGCCAATGGCTCTGTGCACAAGACAAATTCAAATTCTTATGCAACCAAGTTGAATCTATAGAATAGCTGCCTCTCGGACATCATCCTAAAATGAATGTGGGCACAAATAACTGTGGAGTTATAAAAATAAGTACCTGAGCATTTGCTGGACGTTTGAGTCAAAATTCTAACTTTAAAAAAGGAGAAAGGAAACAGGTTTTTTTGTTTATGGAATAGGTATTATGAGTTAGCACTCGTGATGGCGACATAGATTGGGAATTAAGTGTGAGAGGCGGATTTTATTATGTTTGATTGCTTCAGCTATCGCTCTCAATAATGTCGGCACTGTTATGTATTTAACCCTTTGTAATCTGCATCACACCTGACCACCAGAGGGCCCACCTGTTGGAGTCCCAAGGGATCTCAGCATCCCTTGGGAGCACAGTATATAAGTAGGCCACCCACTAGGTACCTGCACTCTGGAATTGTAATAAAGGAGCTAAGGTCACACTTGCTCGTTACACACAGTACTCAGTCTGACCATTTATTATGAGTGTAACAATTGGCGATGAGGTAATGAACAACCGCGCAAAAATGCAAAGAACAGTTGGCATCCTGGAGAAGTTCTCAGAAGAGGACGATTAGGAGGCCTTCATGGAGAGACTCGACCAATACTTCATGGCCAACGAGCCAGAAGGGGCCAAGAACGCCACCAAACGAAGGGCGATCCTCCTAACTGTGGGGCAACAACCTATGCCACATGTAGAATCTCCTAGTCCCGGAAAAACCAACAGAGAAATCGTACGAAGAATTGTGCACGCTGGTCTAGGAGCACCTAAATCCTAAGGAAAGCGTTTTGATGGCGAGATATCAGTTCTACACGTGTCAACGATCGGAGGGCCAGGAAGTGGCGAGCTATGTCGCCGAACTAAGGCCGTTCACAGGACATTGTGAGTTTGAGGGATTGCTAGAACAAATGCTCATAGACTTTTTCGTACAGGGCATCGGACATGAGACGATCCTTCGCAAACTGTTGACTGTAGAAACTCCGAATCTGAGTAAACCCAGGCATTTATGTCCACCAACGACAACACCAAGCAGATTTTGCAGAACAAAGAAGTTTCGGCCAGTACTGTGCATAAAGTAACGTCGGTTTTGAGCAGAAATGTACAGGGCAGAACGTACATGCTGGCTGCTGTGGCCCGACCTCAGTTGACCCAGAGTCCACCATCATCTATTAATGCGAGGCAGTTAACACCTTGTTGGTGCTGCGGAGGTGATCATCGGCCCCATCAATGCCGCTTTAAGCACTATGCATGCAATGGTTGCAGAACAATAGGGCCCCTCCAACGAATGTGCAGGCAAGCTGCAAACCCTGCAAACCACCATGTTGCAGAGGAAGATCGATCCACAGTGGATCAGACTGAAGTGGAAACTCGTTCTGAGGAGGCAGAAGTGTACAGGGTACACATGTTCACGACGAAATGCCCACCTATTCTGTTGAAAGTTGAACTGAACGGCATTCCAGTATCTATGGAGCTGGACACGGGAGCAAGTCAGTCCATAATGAGTAAAAAGGCCTTCGACAGGTTGTGGGGCAAAAAGGCACACAGTCCCAAGCTCAGCCCCATTCACACTAAACTAAGGACTTACATCAAGGAACTAATCCCTGTAATTGGCAGTGCTGAAGTCAAAGTCTTCTATGATGGAGCAGTACATGAACTCCCGCTGTGGATTGTGCCAGGGGATGGCCCCACGTTGTTTGGCAGAAGCTGGCTGGGAAAATCCGCTGGAACTGGGACGACATCCGAGCGCTTTCGTCCGTCGACGACGCCTCATGCGCCCAGGTTCTGAGCAGGTTCCCATCGTTATTCGAGCCAGGCATTGGAAGCTTCTCGGGGGAGAAAGTGCAGATCCATTTGGTTCCTGGTACGCGACCCATTCACCACAAGGCTCAGGAGGTACCGGATATGATGCGTGAAAAAGTGGAAATCGAGCTGGACAGGCTGCAATGCGAAGGCATCATCGCGCCGGTGGAATTCAATGATTGGGCCAGTCCGATTGTCCCGGTACTCAAGGAGAACGATGTGGTTAGAATTTGCGGGGACTTTAAAGTAACGATTAACCGTTTTACGCTGCAGGACCGGTACCCGCTACCCAAGGCAGATGACCTGTTTGCGACCCTGGCTGGAGGGAAGATGTTCACCAAGCTGGACATGACCTCGGCCTACATGGCGCAGGAGCTGGAGGAATCTTCAAAAGGCCTCACCTGCATCAACACGCACAAAGGTCTGTTTATCTACAACCGGTGCCCGTTCGGGATTCGGTCGGCTACAGCGATCTTTTAGCCGAACATGGAGAGCCTGCGAAAGCCGGTTCTTTGCACAGTGGTCTTCCAGGACGACATATTGGTTACAGGTCGGGAGACCATGGAGCACTTGAAGAATCTGGAAGAGGTTCTTAGTCGGTTGGATCGCGTGGAGCTCAGATTGAAACGCTCGAAGTGTGTTTTCCTGGCACAGGACGTCGAATTCTTAGGAAGGAGAATCGCTGCAAATGGCATAAGACCCACCAGCGCCAAGACGGAGGCCATCAAGAATGTGCCGTGACCACAGAACGTGATGGAACTGCGGCCGTTCCTGGGACTCCTTAACTACTTCGGTAATGTCCTACCTGGGTTATGCACCCTGCTAGAACCCCTACATGCGCTACTGCGCAAGGGAGACGACTGGGTATGGGGGAATTCACAAGAGGCTGCCTTTAAGAAAGCCAGAAACTTATTGTGTTCTAACAAACTGCTTGTCCTGTATAACCCATGTAAACGATTAGTGTTAGCTTGCGATGCGTCGTCATACGGGGTTGGGTGTGTGTTACAACAGGCTAATGAATCAGGGATTTTGCAACCAGTTGCGTATGCATCCAGGAGTTTGTCCAAGGCCGAAAAGGCCTACAGCATGGTTGAAAAAGAGGCTCTGGCGTGCGTTTACGGGGTAAAAAAAATGCACCAGTACTTATTTGGCCTCAAGTTCGAGCTTGAAACTGACCACAAGCCGCTCATATCGCTATTCTCGGAAAACAAAGGGATTAATACCAATACCTCTGCCCGCATCCAAAGATAGGCGCTCACACTGTCGGCATACAACTATGTAATCTGCCACAGAGAACTGCGTAGATGCTCTCAGTCAGCTACCATTGCCCACCACCGGGGTGGAAATGGCACAGCCAGCGGACTTGCTCATGGTCATGGAGGCATTTGAAAATGAGAAATCCCCCGTTACGGCCCGCCAGATCAGGACCTGGACCAGCTAGGATCCGTTACTGTCCTTGGTAAAAAAAACTGTGTCCTCCATGGGAGCTGGTCCACTGTCCCAGTGGAGATGCAGGAAGCCATTAAGCCATTCCACAGGCGCAAAGACGAGTTGTCCCTGCAGGCGGACTGTCTTTTGTGGGGCAATCGCGTGGTCTTGCCCAAGAAAGGCAGAGACACATTTATTTGCGAACTGCACAACACCCACCCAGGCATCGTAATGATGAAAACCATAGCCAGATCTCACGTGTGGTGGCCTGTCATCGACTCAGATTTAGAGTCATGCGTGCACCAGTGCAACACTTGCTCTCAGCTGAGCAATGCATCCAGAGAGGTCATGACCATCCAAACCGTGGTCGAGGATCTATGTAGACTATGCGGGCCCATACCTAAGAAAAATGTGTTTGGTTGTCGTGGACGCTTACTCAAAATGGATTGAATGTGCAATAATGTCTGTAAGCACATCCACAGCCACCATTGAAAGCCTGCGAGCCATGTTTGCCACGCATGGCTTGCCTGATGTCCTAGTCAGCGACAATGGGCTGTGCTTCAGCAGTGCTGAATTCAAGGAATTCATGACCTGCAACAGGATCAAACATGTCACATCTGCCCCGTTCAAACCTGCATCCAACGGCCAGGCAGAACGGGCAGTTCAGACCATCAAGCAAAGCTTGAAACGTGTGTTGGAAGGCTTCCTGCAGACCCGGTTGTCCCGAGTACTGCTCAGCTACCGCACCAAACCACACTCACTCACCGGGATTCCCCCAGCTGAGCTGCTCATGAGAAGGGCACTTTAAACAAGGCTCTCTCTTGTCCACCCTGATCTCCATGATCACGTGGAGGGCAAGCGGCATCAACAAAGTGTGTACCATGACCGCGTAAATTTGTCATGCTACATTGAGATCAATGATCCTGTGTTTGTGCTCAATTATGGACATGGTCCCAAATGGCTCGCCGGCACGGTCACAGCCAAAGAGGGGAGTAGTGTTTCAGGTCAAACTGACCAATGGACAAATGCACAGAAAACATTTGGACCAAATCAAATTGTGGTTCACCAACAGCTACAAACAACCCGAAGAGGACCCCACCAACTTTGACCTTCCAACACACACACAAATGGCAACTGATATCATAGTTGACCACGAAACCGAACTCATCATCCCCAGCAGTCCAGCAAGGCCGGCTGCCCAACAGCCCAGTGAAGAACTGACCAACCCACCCACACCAGCATTTATACTGAGATGATCAACAAGGGAGCGCAAAGCCCCACATCCCGTCTCACCTTGTAAATAAGTGTACTGTTGACTTCACGGTGGAGTGATGTTATGTATTTAACCCTTTGTAACCTGCATCAGTTGAGTTAATCTAAGGGTTAAGTCATGGCAGGAAAGCTCGGACATGTGTTATGCTCCTCCTGTACTATGTGGGAAGTCAGGGACGCTTCCGGTGTCCCTGACGACTAGGTGTGCAGGAAGTGTATCCGCCTCCAGCTCCTGACAGACCGCATTGCGACACTGGAGCTGCGGGTAGATTCACTCTGGAGCATCCACGATGCTGAGAATGATGTGAAGAGCACGTTTAGTGAGTTGGTCTTACCGCAGGTAAAGGTTACACAGCCAGATAGGGGATGGGTGACCAACAGGAAGAGCAGTGGAAGGAAGGTAGTGCAGGGGTCCCCTGCGGTCATCCCCCTGCAAAACAGATACACCGCTTTGGGTACTCTTGAGGGGGATGACTCATCAGGGGAGAGCAGCAGCAGCCAAGTCCATGGCACTGTGGGTGGCTCTGCTGCACAGGAGGGCAGTAAAAAGAGTGGGAGAGCAATAGTGATACGGGATTCGATTGTAAGGGGAATAGATTGGCGTTTCTGCGGCCGCAACCGACACTCCAGGATGGTATGTTGCCTCCCTGGTGCAAAGATGTCTCGGAACGGGTGCAGGACATTCTGAAAAGGGAGGATGTACAGCCAGTTGTCGTGGTGCATATAGGTCCCAACGATATAGGTAAAAAACAGAATGAGGTCCTACGAGATAAATCTAGGGAGCTAGGAGCTAAATTAAAAAATAGGACCTCAAAAGTAGTAATCTCAGGATTGCTACCAGTGCCACGTGTTAGTCAGAGTAGGAATTGCAGGATAGCTCAGATGAATACGTGGCATGAGGCGTGGTGCAAGAGGGAAGGATTCAAATGCCTGGGACATTGGAACCGGTTCTGGGGGAGGTGGGATCAGTACAAATTGAACGGCCTGCACCTGGGCAGGACCGGAACCAATGTCCTAGGGGAAGTGTTTGCTAGTGCTGTTGGGCAGGAGTTAAACTAACATGGCAGGGGGATGGGAACCTATGCAGGGAGGCAGAGGGAAATAAAATGGAGTCAGAAGCAAAAGATAGAAAGGAGAATAGTAAAAGTGGAGGGTAGAGAAACCCAAGGCAAAAAACAAAAACAAAAAGGGTCACACTACAGCAAAATTCTAAAGGGGCAAAGTGTGTTAAAAAGACAAGCCTGAAGGCTCTGTGCCTCAATGCGAGGAGTATTCGGAATAAGGTGGACAAATTAACTGCACAGATAGCAGTTAATGGATATGATGTAATTGGCATCACGGAGACATGGCTCCAGAGTGACCAAGGCTGGGAACTCAACATCCAGGGGTATTCAACATTTAGGAAGGATAGACAGAGAGGAAAAGGGATGGCGCTGCTGGTTAAAGAGGAAATTAATGCACCAGTAAGGAGGGACGTTAGCCTGGATGATGTGGAATTGGTATGGGAGGAGCTGCGGAATTCCAGAGGGCAGAAAACGCTGGTGGGAGTTGTGCACAGACCAGCAAACAGTAGTAGTAAGGTTGGGGACAGCATCAAACAAGAAATAAGGGATGTGTGCAATAAAGGTACAGCAGTTATCATGGGCGACTTTAGTTTACATATTGATTGGGCTAACCAAACTGGTAGCAATGCGGTAGAGGAGGATTTTCTGGAGTGTATTAGGGATGGTTTTCTGGACCAATATGTCGAAGAACCAACTAGAGAGCTGGCCATCCTAGACTGCGTAATATGTAATGAGAAAGGACTAATTAGCAATCTTGTTGTGCGAGGCCCCTTGGGGAAGAGTGACCAGATTAGAATTCTTTATTAAGATGGAGCGTGACACAGTTAATTCGGAAACTATGGTCCTGAACTTAAGGAAAGGTAACTTGAGGCATGAATTGGCTAGAATAGACTGGCAAAGGATACATAAAGGGTTGACGGTGGATAAGTAATACAAACATTGAAAGATCACATGGATGAACTTCAGCAATTGTACATCCCTAACTGGAGTAAAAATAAAACGGGATAGGTGGCTCAACCGTTGCTAACAAAGGAAATTAAGGGTAGTGTTAAAACCAAGGAAGAGGCATATAAATTGGCTAGAAAAAGCAACAAACCTGAGGACTGGGAGAAATTTATAATTCAACAGAAGAGGACTAAAGGTTTAATTAAGAGGGGGAAAATAGAGTATGAGAGGAAGCTTGCAGGGAACATAAAAACTGACTGCAAAAGCTTCTATAAATATGTGAAGAGAAAAAGATTAGTGAAGACAAACGTAGGTCCCTTGCAGTCGGATTCAGGTGAATTTATAATGGGGAACAAAGAAATGTCAGTCCAATTGAACAAATACTTTGGTTCTGTCTTCACGAAGGAAGACACAAATAACCTTCCGAATGTACTCGGAGACAGTGGGTCTAGTGAGAAGGAGGAACTGAAGGATATCCTTATAAAGCGGGAAATTGTGTTAGGAAAATTGATGGGATCGAAGGCCGATAAATCCCCGGGGCCTGATAGTTTGCATCCCAGTGTACTTAAGGAAGTGGCCCTAGAAATAGTGGATGCATTGGTGATCATTTTCCAACAGTCTATCGACTCTGAATCAGTTCCTATGGACTGGAGGGTAGCTAATGTAACACCACTTTTTAAAAAAGGAGGGGGGAGAAAAAACGGGTAACTATAGACTGGTTATCCAGACATCAGTAGTGGGGAAAATGTTGGAATCAATCATTAAGGATGAAATAGCAGCGCATTTGGAAAGCAGTGACAGGATCGGTCCAAGTCAGCATGGATTTATGAAAGGGAAATCATGTTTGACGAATCTTCTGGAATTTTTTGAGGATGTAACTAGTAGAGTGGACAAGGGAGAACCAGTGGATGTGGTGTATTTGGACTTTCAAAAGGCTTTTGACAAGGTCCCGCACAAGAGATTGGTGTGCAAAATCAAAGCACATGGTATTGGGGGTAATGTACTGACGTGGATAGAGAACTGGTTGGCAGACAGGAAGCAGAGAGTCAAGATAAACGGGTCCTTTTCAGAATGGCAGGCAGTGACTAGTGGAGTACCGCAGGGCTCAGTGCTGGGACCCCAGCTCTTTACAATATACATGAACGATTTAGATGAAGGAATTGAGTGTAATTTCTCCAAGTTTGCAGATGACACTAAACTGGGTGGCGGTGTGAGCTGTGAGGAGGATGCTAAGAGGCTGCAGGGTGACTTGGATAGGTTAGGTGAGTGGGCAAATGCATGGCAGATGCAGTATAATGTGGATAAATGTGAGGTTATCCATTTTGGGTCAAAAACATTAAGGCAGAATATTATCTGAATGGCGGCAGATTAGGAAAAGGGCAGGTGCAACAAGACCTGGGTGTCATGGTTCATCAGTCATTGAAAGTGGGCATGCAGGTAAAGCAGGCGGTGAAGAAGGCATATGGTTTGTTGGCCTTCATAGCTAGGGGATTTGAGTATAGGAGCAGGGAGGTCTTGCTGCAGTTGTACAGGGCCTTGGTGAGGCCTCACCTGGAATATTGTGTTCAGTTTTGGTCTCCTAATCTGAGGAAGGACATTCTTGCTATTGAGGGAGTGCAGCGAAAGTTCACTAGACTGATTCCAGGGATGGTTGGACTGACATACGAGGAGAGACTGGATTAACTTTATTCACTGAAGCTTAGAAGGATGAGAAGGGATCTCATAGAAACGTATAAGATTCTGACGGGACTGGACAGGTTAGATGCGGGAAGAATGTTCCCAATGTTGGGGAAGTCCAGAACCAGGGGACATAGTCTTAGGATAAGGGGTCGGCCATTTAGGACTGAGATGAGGAGAAACTTCTTCACTCAGAGAGTTGTTAACCTGTGGAATTCCCTGCCGCAGAGAGTTGTTGATGCCAGTTCATTGGATATATTCAAGAGGGAGTTAGATATGTCCTTTACAGCTGAAGAGATCAAGGGGTATGGAGAGAAAGCAGGAAAGGGGTACAGAGGGAATGATCAGTCATGATCTTATTGAATGGTGGTGCAGGCTTGAAGGGCCGAATGGCCTACTCCTGCACCTATTTTCTATGTTTCTATCACCCCTGACCACCAGAGGGCCTACCTGTTGGAGTCCCAAGGGATCCCAGCATCCCTTGAGAGCACAGTATATAAGCAGGCCACCCACGAGGTACCTGCACTCTGGAATTTTAATAAAGGAGCTAAGGTCACACTTGCTCGTTACACACAGTACTCAGTCTAACCATTTATTTTGCGCGAAACACGCACCACTGCCATCAAGCCCGTATCATTAATTAGGCCCTTCTAAGGAAACTAGAGCAAAGTTACGTGGAAGATCTGCTCTGCTGATAATTTGCCAACAGCAGGAGGATCTCAATCTCTCTGCACCCATTTGGTTTCACAACTTTTCTTTACTGAAAGCATCCAGTTCTAAGTTGCTGCCTCCTTTCTGTGGCTACAGGCTGATGGCACTCTTACTCTTCCTCCTCTTCCTTCTGGGGCAGCCTCCTCCTAATGTGTAAATGGATGGTCTTTTCCCTCCTCCTCATAATCATCATCCCTTCAGCTTCAGGAATTATTGATTCTTCTGCATGGCGATCTTATGCAGAACGCAGCATTGATGCCGGAATCTCTTGCTCGGCTGTTCTGCAGGGCTCCACTGGATTTATTCAGTCATCTAAAATGAGACTTCAAAATACCGATGCCTTGCTCTATAAAATTCTTGTAATCTCTTGGGCCTCATTATCTTTGTTCTCCCTTTCTGAAGATGATGCTTTGCTGGAGTCATAAATCATGACTGCAGGGAATATCTTGATCACCAATCAACTTTCCTGATATACCACTCTGAGTCATCAAGCTAATATTGTGCATTGTCACAAGACAAAAGCATCTTGATAGCTTCCTGGGTAGCAGGAATTAACATGTATGTTAAGGTGATCACCATCAAATACTAGCTCTGTTTTTGAATGAAAGACTTTCCTGTTGATGAAATTGATGAGGTTGTCATAAGGGGCTTTCAATGACACGTGTTCATCAATTACTCTTGTACCTGTGGGAACCCTGCCAGTCTTTAGAATTGGACTGCTCACTCTTTGTTTTGCTGGTTCCATGGAGAAAGTAATAAATTGGGAAGCTTGCCTAAATAATAGAGCATCAGTGGTCTTCTTTATACAGTGGTATGTAGCTGCTTGACTAATGTGACAATAGTTACCCGAGGCTGCCTGGAAGAACCCATTGAAAAAATTGAAGGCAGTGATACTTCCACTGCTCCAGATGTCCAGATGGAAGTGGGCTACAGATCTTCAGCCAACAGCTGGCATAATTCCACAACAGCTTCCGAGGAAAACACAGCCTTCTGAGACTTTGATGGCCTAAATACCTTCTAGATCTGTAAACCCTGTGGAGTGGGTATTGGTATATAGGAAACAAATATCTCTCTGATGTCGCACTCTAATGGCATCTGATCTCGCCTTTTGCTTTGCCTAATCCTCCTCCTCTTCATGGCACTGGAATAGAGAAAGTCCCAGTCTGAAAAGTTACTTTCTCACCAAACCTGTAAGAGAAATACCAGAGCAAGAACCAACTAAAATCATTGTGTAGGCCAAGTCTCTACAAAGCTTCAGGCAGAAAATCCAAAATGATATATCTACCTCAGGAATACTGCTGTGCTGCTCAAACTGCCACTTAAATCTTGTTGAAAGAACATTTTGGTGGCCATTTATTGGGGCAGGAGCCATACTGCCTCATTTTACTCTAATTTTACACCTCAATACTGCCCAAAAAGCACGTTTTTTTTCACAGGAAATACCTGTGTACCTGAAGAGCTTCTGGCTGCAAATTTCAGCACCTGAGCTCGTGTATTATGGCTTTTTTAAATGCCGCCTACCTCGCTACTGTGCACTTCTGGCGCGGCCCGCCTTGGTCTCCACCTTGGTGAGGGCAATAGCGCAGGTGGAACGTGCGTGCACCGGCAGTATGCAGAGTAGACAGATCGTGACGCAATCAGCGCGTAACACTGACTTGATGCATGACCTGCCATTTTTGACATTGCCACTCCATTCAATGCCCTCTCCAAAATGTGCGTTCAGCTGCATGAGGGACCCCCCGCCCACCAATGCTACTTAAAGGGATGCATCCAACTTGCAGGTAAGTTGATTATTGCTTTTGTACTGGCTCTTGCAGAGTTTATATGAGTACTGAGTTGCTAGAAGACATTTATAAAGTTGTTCAAGTGTGCAGGGAATGCTGCTGGATGTTGTGAGGGCGTTCGCTGCTACTGGATGGCCTCTGAGAACACCACTTGTTCCCAGTCATGGAGGCTCAAGTTGTAGTCGCCTTTGTGCTGCAGCATGACAGGGAGATGGAGCAGAGACAGAAAAGAAGATAAGGCCCTGGCAGAGGGAGGGGATGGAGGGCTCTCAGCAGGAGGCCTTACCCAACTAGCATCTTTAGGGATCACTTCTCCTACATGCACCTAAGCCAGGAGCAGTATATTCGGCAACTCTGCTTCACCAAGGAGGTGGTCACAGAACACTGTCACCTCTTGGAACCAGACCTGCAGCCTCAGAGCAGGGTGATGATGGCTCTGCCAGTGGCCTTCAAGGTCACCGTGGCCTTGAATTTTTTTTCGCAAGTGAATCCTTCCAGGTTGCAACAAGCGACATGGCAAACATCTCGCAGTTTGCCGTCATCTGGAAGGTCACAGAGGCTCTGTATGCAAGGAGGGGGGACTTCGTTGTCTTCTCTCTCGAAGCAGAGAGAAGTAGGATCATAGAATGGTTACAGCACAGAAGGAGGCCATTTGGTCCGTCAAGCCTGTCCTGGCTCTGTGCAAGAACACTTTAGCTTGTCCCACTGCCCTGCCCTTTCCCCATAGCCCTGCAAATGTTTCTCCTTCAAGCAGTTATCCAATTCCCTTTTGAAAGCCATAAATTAATCTGCTTCCACCACCCTTTCAGGCAATGAATTCCGGATCCTAATCACTCACTGCATCAAAGTTTTCCCTTGTGTCTCCTTTGGTTCTTCTGCCAATCATCTTAAATCTGTGTCTTCTGGTTCTCGACCCTTCTGCCAATGGGAATAGTTTCTCTCTATCTACTCTGTTTAGACCCCTCATAATTTTGAACATCTCTATCAAATCTTCTCTCAACCTTCTGTGCTCCAAGAGAACAACCCCAGCTTCTCGAGTCTATCCATGTAACTGAAGCCCTTCATCTCTGAAACAATTCTTATAAATCTTTTCTGCACCTTCTCTAAGGCCTTCACATCCTTTCTAAAGTGTGGTGCCCAGAAATGGACACAATACTCCAATTGAGGCTGAACCAGTGTTTTATATTTATTCATCATAACCTTCTTGCTTTTGTACTCTATGCCTCTATTTATGAAGCCCAGGATCCCGTATGCTTTTTTAACCACTTTCTCAACCTGCCCTACCACCTTCAACGATTTGTGCACATTTACCCCCAGGTCTCTCTGTTCCTGCACCCCCTTTAGAATTGTATCCTTGAGTTTATATTGCCTCTCCTCATTCTACATACCAAAATGTATCACTTTGCAATTTTCTGCGTTAAATTTCATCTGCCACGTGTCCACCCATTCCACCAGCTATCTATGCCTTCTTGAAGTCCATCACTATCCTCTTCACTGTTCACTCTATTTCCAAGTTTTGTGTCATCTGCAAATTTTGAAACTGTGCCCTGTACACTCAAGTCTTAGTCATTAATATATATATCAAGAAAAGCAGTGGTCCTAACACCGACCCCTGGGGAACACCACTGTATACCTTCCTCCAGTCCGAAAAACAACCGTTAACCACTTCTCTCTGTTTCCTGTCACTTAGCTAATTTTGTATCCATGCTGCCACTGTCCCTTTTATTTCATGGGTTTTAACTTTGCTGGCAAGCCTATTATGTGGCACTTTATCAAATGGCTTTTGGAAGTCGATGTACATCACATCTACCACATTGCCGTCATCAACCCTTTTTGTTACCTCATCAAAAAACTCAGTCAAGTTAGTTAAAGAGCGCGCATGTGGCTTTGTCAGGATATCGGGCTTCCCCATAGTGCAGGGTGCCATCAACTGCACATGTGGCTTTGCGGGCGCTAAAATGAGATGTTCCATAATCTCAGAGGCTACCATTCAGTTGGTGTGCGACCTCACCCAGCACATCATGATGGTGAAGGCCCGGTATCCTGGGAGCAGTCATGGTAGCCTTCATCCATGGTAGCATAGTAGTTATGTTACTGGACTAGTAATCCAGAGGCCTGGACTAATAATCTAGTGACATGAGTTCAAATTTAAAATGCCGATGCTCTGCTCTATAAAATTCAGTTAATTAAATAAATCTTAAATAAAAAGCTAGTATCAGTAATAGTGACCATGAAACTACCGGATTGTTGTAAAAACCTCCTTTAGAATTGTACCCTTTAGGGAAGGAAATTTGCTGTCCTTATCTGGTCTCTTCTATGTTACTCTAGATCCGTAGCAATGTGGTTGACTCTGAAATGGCCTAACAAGCCACTGAGTTGTAACAAACTGCAACAAGAAACAATAAGAATAAAACTGGAGGGACCACCCGGCATTGAACTCGGCACCGGCTTCAGACACGAAAAAGGCACACCCAGCCCAGTCGACACTGCCAAGTCCTCCTCACTAACATCTGGGGACCTGTGCCAACATTGGGAGAGTTGTCCCACAGAATAGTCAAGCAACAGCCTGACAGTCATACTCACAGAATGATACCTTTCAGCAAATGTCCCAGACTCCTCCATCACCATTCATGGGTATGTCCTGTCCCACTGGCAGGACAGACCCACCAGAAGAGGCAGCACAGTGGTATACAGTCGGGAAGGAATGGCCCTGGGAGTCCTTAACATTGACTCCGGACCCCATGAAGTCTCATGGTATCAGGTCAAACATGGGCAAGGAAACCTCCTGCTAATTACCACCTACCGCCGACCCTCAGCTGATGAATCAGCACTCTTCCATGCATAGAACTTACTCTGAGTGGGGGACTTCAATGTCCATCATCAAGAGTGGCTCGGTAGCACCACTACTGACCGAGCTGGCCAAGTCCTGAAAGACCTAGCTGCCAGACTGGGCCTACAACAGGTGGTGAGAGAACCAATACTAAGTAAAAAAACAACTTGACCTCGTCCTCACTAATCTACCTGTCGCAGAGGCATCTGTCCATGGCAGTATTGGTAGCAGTGACCACCGCATAGTTGTTGTGGAGATGAAGTCCCGTCTTCACACTGAGGACATCCTCCATCGTGTTGTGTGGCACTACCACTGTGCCTAAATGGAATAGATTTAGAACAGATCTAGCAGCTCAAAACTAGGCATCCATGATGCACTGTGGGCCATCGGCAGCAGCAGAATTGGATTCCACCACAATCTGTAACCTCATGGCCCGGCATATCCCTCACTCTACTATTAACATCAAGCCAGATGACCAATCATGATAACGAGTGTAGAAGAGCATGTCAAGAGCAACACCAGGCATTTCTAAAAATGAGGTGCCAACCTGGGGAAGCTACAACACAGGACTACATGCATGCTAAACAACGGAAGCAGCATGCTAAAGACAGAGCAAAATGATCCCACAATCAATGGATCACATCAAAGCTCTGCAGTCCTGCCATATCCAGTTGTGATTGGTGGTGGTGTTAGAAATAGCCAAGTTAAAGCTATCTCTGGTCACTTTAATAATCAGATTGACTGTAAACCAATCTGGTGGGTATATTGTGTTTAATCAGAGTTTAAGACGGAATATAACACATTGGTTATACACCAAAAACATACGACCGTGATAAGTAGCTGATACTGATTCAATTGGACAAACATCTGGCACACTTGAGCAGTTCTCTGGCTGTAGCCTCTTACTCATCATCTAGAGCTCCCTTCGGTAAAGCATGGGATCACTCTTGAAGAGTGTTCGACCGGCCCAACTTCTGTTTTGCTTTCCCCTCACACCGTTTGTGAGGACAATCTTGCGGAGGCTACTTTTATGCTCTTTTTAGGGGTGGGCCTGACATGAGATATTGACAAGACTTTTGACCTATAGAGGTTTCCCTAAAAACTTGCTATCCAATGCCGTATGAATTTCTTTGTTTCGATTCTTGTGTCAAAGCCCATCCCAAAATGTCTCATGATTTTCACCACATATCTTTCTCTGTTTATACTTTCCCAGGGTTTCTTCCATTGGAATTCAGATCTTATCTCTCATCCCTATTCTCCCTTTGATCCCCTGAGGCCCAAGCCAGAAAACTGCCTGCTCCAGAGAGTTACCTACTTTATTACGTAGCAAATGTTTGACACATTGTCGTAAAGATACATAAACAAAGTTGAAGTCGAAAAGAAAAGTTAATGGTTACAATAGTGCAGAATGCTATAACATCTCACTAGGGTACAAAAACATTACCATTTCTAAGCATCTAATACCAGTCTGAGGAGACACTTCAGCTCCAATTCTAACATAGTATTTAAACACCGTATTCTTCGTGTCGCAGTTTTAGTTGCATAACAATACACATTTTGGACACTCCTGGTTTCTAATAGTGGACCATTAAACAACTGACGGGAAGAGGAGTCTCCATGTACATCCCCATTCTCAATGATGGTGGAGCCCAGCAAGCAAGTGCAAAAGACAAGGCTGAAGAGTTTTCAACCATCTTCAGCCAGAAGTGCCACATGGGTGATCCATCTTGGCCTTCTCCTCAGGTCCCCACCACTACAGAGGTGAGTCTCTAGCCAGTTCGATTCACTCCATGTGATTTCAAGAAACGGCTGAGCGCACAGTATCCCGGCTATCATGCTGAAGACTTGTGCTCCAGAACTAGCTGTGTCTCTAGCCAAGTTGTTCCAATACAGCTACAACATTGGCATCTACCCGATAATATGGAAAATTGCCCAGGTAGGTCCTGTCCACAAAAAGCAGGAAAAAGTCCAATCTGACCAATTACGGCCCCATCAGTCTACTCTCAATCAGCAGCAAAGTGATGGAAGGGGTTGTCGACAGTGCTATTAAGCGGCAATTATTCACGAATAACCTGCTCATCGATGCTCAATTTGGGTTCCGCCACAATCACTCTGCTCCAGACCTCATTACAGCCTTGATCCAATCATGGACAAAAGAGGAATTCCAGAGGTGAGGTGAGAGTTGACTGCCCTCGACATCAAGGAAGCATTTGACCAAATGTGGCATCAAGGAGCCCTAATAAAAGTGAAGTAAATGGGAAGCGATTAAAATTCTCCACTGGCTGGAGTCATACCTAGCACAAAGAAAGTTGGTTGAGGTTGTTGCGGGCCAATCTTCTCAGCCTCAGGACATCATTGCAGGAGTTCCTCAGGGCAATGTCCTGGGCCCAACCATATTGAGCTGCTTCATCAATGACTTTCCCTCCATCATAAGGTCTGAAGTGGGGATGTTCGCTGATGATTGCATAGAGTTCAGTTCCATTTGCAACTCCTCAGATAATGAAGCAGTCTATGCCCACATGCAGGCTTGGGCTGATAAATGGCAAATAACATTCACACCACTTAAGTGCCAAGCAATGACCATCTCCAACAAGAGAGCATCTAACCACTGCCCCTTGACATTCAACGGCATTACCATCACCGAATCCCCCACCAACAACATCCTGGGGGTCACCATTGACCAGAAACTTAACTGGACCAACCACATAAATACTGTGGCTACAAGAGCAGACAGAGGCTGGGTATTCTGCGGCGAATATCTCACCTCCTGACTTCCCAAAGCCTGTCCACATCTACAAGGCACAAGTCAGGAGTGTGATGGAATACTGTCCACTTGCCTGGATGAGTGCAGCTCCAACAACATTCAAGAAGCTCAACACCATCCAGGACAAAACAGCCTGCTTGATTGGTACCCCATCCACCACCATAAACATTCACTCCCTCCACCACCGGCGCACCGTGGCTGCAGTGTGTACCCTCTACAAGATGCATTGCAGCAGCTCCCCAAGGCTTCTTCAACAGCACCTCAAAAAACCATGACCTCTACCGCCTAGAAGGACAAGGGCAGCAGGCACATGGGAGCACCATCACCTCCAAGTTCCCCTCCAAGTTGCACACCATCCTGACATGGAAATATATTGCTGTCCTTCATAGTCGCTATGTCAAAATCCTGGAACTTCCTCCTTAACAGCACTGTAGGAGTTCCTTCACCATATGGATTGCAGCTGTTCAAGTTGGTGGCTCGTCACCACCTTCTCAAGGAAATTAGGGATGGGCAATGAATGCTGACCGTGTTAACAATGCCCACATCCCAGGAGCAAATTTTAAAAAATTAAAAATCCTGCGTCAGTCTGCTGTGCCAGCAATCTTGCAGCCACCATGTCGTACCCGAGTTTGGCTGCTTTGAACAAGGGCTATCCGCCCTACAACTGGCTGATGACTCCCCTACGCTAACCCCACCGCTCGTGGCAAGCACTCTTATAATGACAGCCATTCTGCCATGAGGAAGGTCAAGCAATGGTTCCACTGCCTTGATCACTCTGGAGGAGCTCTCCAGTACTCGCCGGAGTGAGTGTCTCAATTTGTGGTTGTCGACTGCATCCTGCACATCACGAGGTCGCAGCACTTGCTACTACGGTTTCCGCAACCACAGGAGGGGGACAAAGACGAGGATGAGGTCATGTTCCAGATGGGCAAGAAGTAGGCAGACTCCAGTTCCTCTGAATGAAACCCCAGATCCCCGTTGCTCAACACTTCCCCACCTTACCACTCCTCTGTCATAGAACATCACAGCATCCTCCTGGCCACAATGATGAATTGTTAGCCACCACAAAACAAACAATCCAAATCATATTTATAAATCAATCAATCCAATACTGCATAACAAATTCAATTAATCACCCTTGTGCATTCCCTTAGTGTCAGTCTACTGTGTGTCTTTGGATATCCTAGTGCTCCTACGAAGTGCTACCCCAGTGGTTGCAGCATGGCAGGTGGAAGACTGCTGACTCTCAGTGGGGGAGACTGCAGATGGCCTTGCTGGACGACCTCGAACAGTTCCTGAAGACCCGGCTATAGACTGCACCACCTCGGCATGTGCAGCAGTCTGGGCTGGCTGGCTGACAGGCAACAGCAAGGGCACTGTGGAGTTGTAGTGGTAGAACTACAAATGTTGTCATCCTGAGAGAGGACAGCAGGTTTGTGTACCACAGAGCCCCTGGGGTGGCACCTCTGCAATCCTTGTAATCTGTTGGAGGACAGATGCTGGACTGCTGTGACACCCTGCAAGCCCCTTTCCACATGAACGATGCCAGCAGTCTGAGTTTGCGTGGCAGCAATTGAGCTTGCATGACAGAAGCCTGAGCTTCCACGGCAGTACCCAGACGTTGGGTCGCTTCCGCTTGTGCTGCAATGGAAGCTGAAACATCGGCCGTCAGACGTTGCATCATGGTTGAATGCACAAGTGCACTAATAGATTTGCCCATCACTTCTATCCTGGAAAAAAGCTCTGTGCGAAGCCCTGTGGACTCCTCCATACTGCTTGACACTGATAACAGGTTCTCTGGTTAGGCTGCCAATGCACCAAACATTTTTGTATGCATGCTCATCACCGTTATTCTTAAGGCCACCCCATCGAAGTCCTCATCCGAGTCCTCTGCAGCAGAACCTGTGTGCGACCTCGTCCTCTGGAGAGCTGACACCTGCGCTACTTTTTCCCCCTGCCCTGGCTGCAGGCCACTCATGCCTGGTAACTCACCACGTGCAGATCCTGCCTCTAATTTAGCCTCTAAAGTTCACGCAGTGCCAGTTTCTGAGCTGGTGCCTGTGTGTCAGATCGAGAAATAGTGTCTCTTCTCCATCACTCTCCTCTTATTCTTCTTGCACTGGCTGGGTAGCTTTGAATTCTTGGAGAAAGGCACAATGGTAGGATTGTGGTGAGGAGAGGGGGTGAAAGCAAGATGTGCATGCTTACACCATCAGCAGTTTGTAAATGAGAATAGATTGTGGGATGAGGGGAAAGTGGGATATGAGAAGGAGGATTGGGAAGGAGGATGGAGTTCAGTTTGAGTGTGATACACTTTGGATCCAAGAAAGACAAATCGGAACATTTTCTTAAGAGGTTCCATACCGTCATCATCAATGCTTTCAGCCTCACCAAGCACGACCCCTCCTATATTGCCAAGCACAGTCTTCTCCAGCTGGGTCAGGATTTGCAGCCGTGCCTGTCCCCCGCTGATTAGCTGCTGCGCGCGCTCCTGTTATGTGCCACCTTGGCCTACAAGAGAAAAGGAAGTGTGTCAGTGAGTGTTGTGCAATGTGTTTGGGTGATGTGCCTGTCATAGTGCAATTGCTGGCAGTATGGGCAAGGTGTGAGGCTTGCAGCAGTGGTAAGGGTGCGAGAGTGAGGTGAAGCTGTGAATGTGAGGTATGAGTTGTGATTGCTAGAAATTGTTGGTAGGTGAGTGATGGGGATGTGGTGCATTGAGCAGTGTGTGACGCCAATGGTGCAGTTGGTGGGATATGGCATTTGAAGATGCATTCACTGATTTTGACCATTCATGGGAGTTTATTAAATTTCTTGCGGCACTGGATCCTGTTCGTCGGGGCAAAAGGCTGGGCTGCACGCATCAATAATGTTAATTATCAAGCAGCATGAATGTTGTCTGGTGTCTGCACGACTTTCAATGGGTATAGGCCAATTGCTGATCATGATCCCCGTACACGTTTTCGGGCCTGCTTGAAATTTTAGCCCTCTTTTTCTTTATGCTTAAAAATCTGAAATGCAAATTTAAGTACGACATTTGAAATTATAACAGAAAAATATGACAGGCAGAAAATGCAAGTTGGCTATTCTAGCCTTATAATATTGTAGACATATGATATATATATGGGAAGTCCAGAACCAGGGGACATAGTCTTAGGATAAGGGGTATGCCATTTAGAACATAAGAACATAAGAACATAAGAATTAGGAACAGGTGTAGGCCATCTAGCTCCTCGAGCCTGCTCCGCCATTCAATAAGATCATGGCTGATCTGGCCATGGACTCAGCTCCACTTACCTGCCCCCTCCCCGTAACCCTTAATTCTCTTATTGGTTAAAAATCTATCTATCTGTGACTTAAATACATTCAATGAGCTAGCCTCAACTGCTTCCAGAGATTCACAACCCTCTGGGAGAAGAAATTCCTTCTCAACTCGGTTTTAAATTGGCTCCCCCGTATTTTGAGGCTGTGCCCCCTAGTTCTAGTCTCCCCGACCAGTGGAAACAACCTCTCTGCCTCTATCTTGTCTATCCCTTTCATTATTTTAAATGTTTCTATCAGATCACCCCTCATCCTTCTGAACTCCAACGAGTAAAGACCCAGTCTACTCAATCTATCATCATAAGGTAACCCCCTCATCTCCGGAATCAGCCTAGTGAATCGTCTCTGTACCCCCTCCAAAGCCAGTATATCCTTCCTTAAGTAAGGTGACCAAAACTGCACGCAGTACTCCAGGTGCGGCCTTACCAATACCCTATACAGTTGCAGCAGGACCTCCTGCTTTTGTACTCCATCCCTCTCGCAATGAAGGCCAACATTTCATTCACCTTCCTGATTACCTGCTGCACCTGCAAACGAACTTTTTGGGATTCATGCACAAGGACCCCCAGGTCCCTCTGCACCGCAGCATGTTGTAATTTCTCTCCATTCAAATAATATTCCCTTTTACTGTTTTTTTTCCCAAGGTGGATGACCTCACACTTTCCGACATTGTATTCCATCTGCCAAACCTTAGCCCATTCGCTTAACCTATCTAAATCTCTTTGCAGCCTCTCTGTGTCCTCTACACAACCCGCTTTCCCACTAATCTTTGTTTCATCTGCAAATTTTGTTACACTACACTCTGTCCCCTCTTCCAGGTCATCTATGTATATTGTAAACAGTTGTCGTCCCAGCACCGATCCCTGTGGCACACCACTAACCACCGATTTCCAACCTGAAAAGGACCCATTTATCCCGACTCTCTGCTTTCTGTTCGCCAGCCAATTCTCTATCCATGCTAATACATTTCCTCTGACTCCGCGTACCACTATCTTCTGCAGTAACCTTTTGTGTGGCACCTTATCGAATGCGTTTTGGAAATCTAAATACACCACATCCATCAGTACACCTCTATCCATCATGCTCGTTATATCCTCAAAGAATTCCAGTAAATTAGTTAAACATGATTTCCCCTTCATGAATCCATGCTGCGTCTGCTTGATTGCACTATTCCTATCTAGATGTCCCGCTATTTCTTCCTTAGTGATAATTTCAAGCATTTTCCCCACTACAGATGTTAAACTAACCGGCCTATAGTTACCTGCCTTTTGTCTGCCCCCTTTTTTAAACAGAGGCGTTACATTTGCTGCTTTCCAATCCGCTGGTACCTCCCCAGAGTCCAGAGAATTTTGGTAGATTATAACCAATGCATCTGCTATAACTTCCACCATCTCTTTTAATACCCTGGGATGCATTTCATCAGGACCAGGGGACTTGTCTACCTTGAGTCTCATTAGCCTGTCCAGCACTACCCCCCTAGTGATCGTGATTGTCTCAAGGTCCTCCCTTCCCACATTCCTGTGACCAGCAATTTTTGGCATGGTTTTTGTGTCTTCCACTGTGAAGACCGAAGCAAAATAATTGTTTAAAGTCTCAGCCATTTCCACATTTCCCATTATTAAATCCCCCTTCTCATCTTCTAAGGGACCAACATTTACTTTAGTCACTCTTTTCCGTTTTATATATCTGTAAAAGCTTTTACTATCTGTTTTTATGTTTTGCGCAAGTTTACCTTCGTAATCTATCTTTCCTTTCTTTATTGCTTTTTTAGTCATTCTTTGCTGTTGTTTAAAATTTTCCCAATCTTCTAGTTTCCCACTAGGACTGAGATGGGGAGAAACTTCTTCACTCAGAGAGTTGTTAACCTGTGGAATTCCCTGCCGCAGATAGTTGTTGATGCCAGTTCACTGGATATATTCAAGAGGGAGTTAGATTATGGCCCTTACAGTTAAGGGGATCAAGGGGTATGGAAAGAAAGCAGGAAAGGGGCACTGAAGGAATGATCAACCATGATCTTATTGAATGGCGGTGCAGGCTCGAAGGGCCTAATGGCCTAATCCTGCACCTATTTTCTATGTTTCTGTGTTTCTATGATGGATTTAAAGTCTCCAGTTACTAAACTGACTAGAATCTACTTTAAATAAGATAAATTATCATCTATTTTGGTAACAAAATAATAACATTTTAAATATTTTTTAATTACATGCAAGTTATCTTCCACTAACAGACTGTAACTATCACATTATTCCTGTCGGGAATGTCAAACCAAAATAATTTGGAGTTATTCACAATGTAGAAATCATAGAGATCTACGGCACAGAAGGAGACTATTTGGCCCATTGTTTCTGCACCAGCCGAAAAAGAGCTAACCAGTCGAATTCCACTTTCCAGCTCTTTTTAAATGCAATAAGGATTTCTGCCTCGACCACCACTTTCTGGGTGAAAAGATTTCTCCCCAACTCCCCTCTAATCCTTTTTTCAATTGCTTTAAATCTATGCCCCCTGGTTATTGACCTCACTGCTAAGGGAAACAGGTCCTTCCTATCCACTCTATCTAGGCCCGTCATAATTTTATACACCTCAATCAAGTCTCCCCTCAGCCTCCTCTGTTCCAAAGAAAACAACCCCAACCTATCCAATCTTTCCTCATAGCTAAAATTCTCCAGTCCTGGCAATATCCAAGTAAATATCCTATGTGCCCTCTCTAGTGCAATCACATGCTAGCTGTGGCTTAACTAGTGTTTTATGCAGTTCAAGCATAAACTCCCTGCTCTTATAATCTACGCCTCAGCTAATAAAGGAAAGTATTCTGTATGCTTTCTTAACCACCTTATCTACCTGTCCTGCTACCTTCAGGGATCTGTTGACATGCACTCCAAGGTCCCTCTGTTCATCTACACTTCTCAGTGTATTGTGTAGTCTCTTGCCTTGTTACCCCTTCCAAATGCATTACCTTACATGTCTCTGATTGAATTCCATTTGCCACTTTTCTGCCCAATTAACCAGTCCATTGATATCTTCCTGCAGTCTCCATCAACTATCAACCACGGTGAATTTTTCATCCGCAAATTTTTTAATCATGCCCCCCTACATTGAAGTCTAAATCATTGATATATACCATAAGAAGCAAGGGAATTAGTACTGAGCCCTGCGGAACCCCACTGGAAACAGCCTTCCAGTCACAAAAAAACCCGTCGACCATTAACCTTTGCTTCCTGCCACTGAGCCAATTTTGGATCCAATTTGCCACTTTCCCTTGGATCCCATGGGTGTTTCTTTTTCTTTTGTGAAGACAGATGCAAAATATTCATGCAAAGTACATCATGATGTATGAAGATTGTGCATTTAACTCGATACAGAAAGCATTATATAGATGTTTAATGAATAAGGAAGGTTAATGTTGTGGGTTTCTTGGTTAATATAGAAGTCTTTTATTCTAGCTGCGGCTCTCTTGAATAAGAATTTGAAAGTTAAAACCAACTGTACCTCAGGCACCTCTTCCAATCCTGATTTTTCATGTCTCTCACTCTCCTATCAATCCTCTAGCCACCAATTCTGCTGCTGCCTCTCCAGTTGTGATTCTGCCACTTCTGCAGCAGGAGAGGAATTCTTCGGGTCAATGATTGAGACAATCGCAGTGTTCACCCTTGCCTTCAAAGATTTAAAAGGAGTATGTGTAAAATATACTCTCAACTACACCCTTGTGTATAAGGCAAAGCCAATGGGAGTGTAGTGTAAAGTTTATCTTAATTTTTTTCCTAAAGAAGGCACTATGTAATTGTCATGTATGTACTTTTGGCATCACTAGCCACTAGATGGCATCACTGTTGGAGGCTATTGGGCTGCATGCACGTGTGTGCAGCCCAAGTATAAAAAGCCAGCCATTTTGTATATTAGTCACTTTGGGCCTTAATAAAGCAGAGCCAAGGTCATACCTCTTGGAGTTAAACAGTACTCAGTCTAACAGTTATTGCATACACAACATTTGGCGACGAGGCAACAAGAACCTTTGCATGCAAAAATGAGCACAATTGGATTGTTGGAGCGATTTGTGGAAGGAGTAGATTGGGCAGACTTTGTGAGCCATTTGTACCAGTTCTTCGTGGCCAATAAAATGGAGGAGGTCGATGACGCAGATCGGCACCGGGCGGTGTCCCTCACGGTTTGCGGTCCAAAAATTTATGGTCTGATAAAGAATCTACTCCTGCCTGTGAGTCCAACAGAGATGACGTATGAAGAATTGTATACACTGGTACAGGACCACCTTAAGCCAGACGAAGGCATCATCATCTCGAGATACAGATTTTATATGCACGTTCGCATAGATGGCTAGAATGCGGTGGAATTCGTTGCCGACCTGAGACGTCTAGCATAACCTGTAAGTTCGGGGCTGTGTTGGTACACATGCTGCGGGATTTCATTGTAATCAGCATCAACCACGAGGTGATCTTGCGTAAACTACTGGCGATGGAGACGTTGGACTTGAACAGGACCATCACGATCGTTCAGTCATGCATGACGACGTATAGAAGTCTAAAGCAGATATCAGTGAAAAATCTAAATTCGGCAAGTACTGTAAATATGATTCATTCGGCATTCGGCAGAGCGGCATATAGCAGGGCTTACCCAACAGCGTACGTGAAACCTGTGGCTGCCCAAAGTCCCAAAGTCCGCCAGCGGGAATGCATCCAATTTCTCCGTGTTGGCATTGTGGGGGAAATCAGCAGCACCAGCAGTGCCGATTTAAGCAATATAGTTGCAAAGGCTGTCTGAGAGTGGGGCATCTCCAGCACAAGTGTCCGCAGATGAGCAAGTGTGCTGCGACACACCATGTGGAGGATGATGGTCAGACTAGCGTGGATCCAGATACGCAATCCGAGATACCAGAGGAGGAAGTGTATGGACTCGTTCCTAACTAAGAGCAAACTGATAAAGATCAACGTGAAATTTAATGGGGTGCCGGTATCGATGGAACTGGACACGGGGCGAGTCAATCGATAATGAGCCAGAGGGCATTCAACAATCTGTGGGATACTAAAGCTGTGAGGCCCAGGCTGAGTTCAGTCAATGCTAAGTTGTGCATGTACACCAAAGTACTCATAACGGTGATTGGCAGTGCCACAATTAAAGTGTCGTATGATGCGGTTCACGAGTTAACGCAATGTATTATCCTAGCCAATGGCCCAACGCTGTTTGGCAGGAACTGGCTTGAAAAAAATCAGATGCGATCGGAACGACATCAAGGTGTTATCGTCGGAGAAAGATACGTGTGCCCAAGTACTGAACAAGTTCCCCTCGCTGTTCGAACCAGGCATCGACAACTTCACGGGAGCCAAGGTGCAGATCCACGTGGACTCGGATGCAAGACCTGTCCATCATAAAGCTCAGGCGATTCCATATATGATGAGAGAGAAGGTCGAAATCGAACTGGACAGACTCCAGCGTGAAGGGATCATCTCACCGGTTGAATTTAATGAATGGGCCAGCCCCATTGTTCCTGTGCTGAAAAGTGATGGCACAGTCAGAATCTGTGGAGACTACAAGGCTACGATCAACAGGGTTTCGAAACAGGATCAGTACCTGTTATCAAAGGCCGATGACTTGTTTGCAATGCTAGCCGGGGGAAGTCGTTCACCAAACTGGACTTGACATCGGCCTACATGACACAAGAGCTGGTTGAGACATCGAAAAGACTTAAGTGCATTAACATGCCTAAAGGACTGTTTTTTTATCACTGGTGCCCTTTTGGAATTCGCTCGGCTGCAGCAATATTTCAGAGGAACATGGAGAGTCTCCTGAAGTCCATTCCCAGAACCGTCGTGTTCCAAGATGACATCCTGATCACAGGTCATGACTCCGAGGAACATTTGAACAATCTGGAAGAGGTTCTACATCATCTGGACAAAGTGGGACTCAGACTGAAATGCTCGAAATGCGTCTTCAAGGCACCAGAGGTCGAATTCCTGGGGAGGAAAATTGCTGCTGATGGCATCAGGCCCAAGGACGCGAAAACCAAGGCCATCAAGAATGCACCCAAGCCGCAGAATGTGACGGAGTTGCGTTCGTTCCTGGACCTACTCAACTACTTTGGTAACTTCCTACCTAAATTGAGCACCTTCTTAGAACCACTGCACATGCTGCTAAGAAAAGGCGACAACTGGGTTTGGGATGCGTCTCAAGACAGAGCTTTTTAGAAAGCCACTAATCTGCTTTGCTCTAACAAGCTGCTGGTACATTATGACCCATGTAAATGTTTAGTATTGGCCTGTGATGCTTCGTCATATGGAATTGGCTGCGTACTCCAACAAGCTAATGAGTCGGGTAAACCTCAACCTGTCGCATATGCTTCAAAAAGTTTGTCTAAAGCGGAAAGAGCCTACAGCATGGTAGAGAAAGAAGCAGTAGCCTGTGTGTAAAAAATGCATCAGTATCTGTTTGGTCTTCAGTTTGAACTGGAGACAGATCACAAGCCGCTCATGTCACTGTTCTCTGAAACCCAAGGTATTAATACCAATACATCATCCCGCATCCAGAGGTGGGCGCTGACATTATCTGCTAATGATTATGTCATTCGTCATAGACCTGGCACCGAGAATTGTGTCGATGCTTTGAGCCGTCTGCCGTTGCCCACACCGGAGGTGGAAACGCCACAACCGGCAGACCTATTGTTAGTTATGGATGCTTTTGAGAGTGAAGGAACCCCTGTCACGGCTCAACAAGTTAAGACCTGGACCAGCCAGGACCCGATTTTATCAGTGGTTAAGAGTTGCATCCTCAAAGGTGATTGGTCTGCCATACCCAAGCAAATGTGCGAGGAGACCAAACCTTACTTTTGTCACAAAGACGAACTGTCTATTCAGTCCAATTGTATACTGTGGGGCAATTGTGTTGTTATGCCCAAGAAAGGGAGAGAGAAATTTGTACGTGAGCTACATAACACACATCCCGGCATTGTAATGATGAAAGCCATTGCCAGGTTTCATGTATGGTGGCCGGGAATTGACTCTGAGCTGGAATCATGTGTGCATCAGTGCAACACTTGCATACAGCTCAGCAAAGCACCAGCGGAATCGCCGCTGAGTCTGTGGTCATGGCCGTCCAAACCATGGTCCAGGATCCACATCAACTTTGCAGGTTTCTTCCTGGGGAAGATGTTTTTAGTTGTGGTGGATGCATATTCGAAGTGGATAGAGTGTATAATCATGTCATTCAGCACATCCACAGCTACCATTGAGAATCTCAGTGTCATGTTCGTGACACATGGTCTGCCTGACATCGTTGTTAGCGACAATGGATCGTGCTTCACTAGTCAGGAGTTTCAAGAGTTTATGAAACTCAATGGTATCAAACATGTAAGGTCAGCACCATTCAAACCTACGTCCAATGGGCAAGCAGAACGTGCTGTCCAAATCATAAAGCAGAGTATGAAGCAAGTAACCCAAGGGTCACTGCAGACCCGCCTGTCATGCATAATGCTTAGTTACAGGACAAGACCACACACGCTTACCGGGGTCCCGCCTGCTGAACTAATGATGAAGAGAGGTCTTAAGACCAAGCTATCTCTTGTACACCCTGACTTGAATAATCATGTTGAATATCGAAGACAAAGTCAGCAAGGGTATCACAATTGCGCAGCTGTGTCACACGATATTTCAGTAAATGATCCTGTACATGTTCTGAATTATGGTCAGGGTCCCAAGTGGATCGCTGGTACTGTCATGGCCAAGGAGAGCAACAGAGTATTTATTGTCAAGCTCAAAATGGGCAAACATGCAGGAAACATATGGATCAGACAAAGCTGCGGCACACAGGCGAACCGGAACAGTCGGAGGAAGAGACAATCGACGACCAACCAACCTACCCCCCAGTCATCAGAGGACTCAGTGGTCATCAGTGAATCGGAACTTTCCATCAGTGACATGTTCAATGAAAATGGACTTTCAATCCCTGACATGGCCATTGCCACTCCCTCCAGGTCAGCCACCCAGCCACCAGTCACAACAGGCTCTGAACACTCACCCAAGGCTGGAGTTGAATTAAGACGGTCAACCCGGGATCATAAAACACCGGACCGTCTCAATTTGTAAAAGACTGTGTTAATATATCAGAGGAGGGTATTGTCATGTATGTACTTTTGGGATCACTAGCCACTAGATAGCGTCACTGTTGGAGGCCATTGGACTTGCAAGCACATGTGTGCAACCTAATATGTCTTTACTATACAGTATAAATGCACACGAGGCCCATCCTTGAGAAAAAATCACTCTGTGACCAGTTACCTTTACTACCAAGACCTCAAGAGGCAGACGGTGGGTGGGGCTTCACCTTTTATACCGGAAAGTCCAGGTTAGGAGTGTCTCCCACAAGTTCGCCCCCTGTGGTCAGTGTTCTCAAGGTATACAACTTAGGTCAGCTTATACATGGGTTACAATGACAGTTGAATACATGACACAACCCAAGGATCAAAGGCCAGCCATTTTGTATATTAATCACTTTGGGCCTTAATAAAGCAGAGCCAAGGTCATACCACTTAGAGTTAAACAGTATTCAGTCTAACAGTTATTGCATACACAACAGTAATTTTTGGAGTTTTCTCTTGGAAGCCGTCCCCTATTTCAGCAACCTGAGGTTGACAAAGGTCTAATCAGTTGTAGCATGGAATTACCACCTTTCAGCTTTGCAAGCACAGTCCCACTGGAATTTGCCCTTCTTGAGGAATCTCTCACTGATAGTGTCCATAACTACAGTGTATTGTTGGTTGTCATTTCAAAACAGTTGTCATTTCTTCAGCAGCCTATTTTATAAGCACACACAAAATGACTAAAACCTCTTCTTGCAGACACCAATTCACATTTTGGGGCCAATCATGTGATGGTTGATGGCGGATGTGCAGATGCAAATTGAGCATTAGTGACCTGGATTAACATAGCACTGATCTGTTGTGCGTCTGTGAAGTGGTGGTGTCATTGACAACCTGTGCACCTGGAATGTACTGGGCTCATTAAGACTCTGAAAATGAACTGATGACACAATAATGTAACCAGAATGCGTGAACTGTGCTCCTGTCAATCCACACGACCTAACAATTTTAAAGTAACAACTTCAATAGAACATAAAATCAGACGGTTGTAAATAGAGATTTCAACTTGAACTTGCCCTGTTCACGCTGGGTGGGTTGGATTAAAATCAGGGCTTCAGGTTCAAGTGGCAGAGTCCAGATCCACCTTCAGTGCCTTGCTACTTAGAAGATGTATTTAAATGACGGTTGAAATGGGTCATGTTAAATTATCTCCATTCATTGTATTTAATGTGATTTTAAAGTTTGTTTCCTCATGGACAGGCAGCAATTACAATAGGCCGTTTGCGAAAACTGTTGCTTATGACATTACATCCTAAATGTTTTGCATTATTGCAACATGTGTGTTTATTTCTTTAGCTGCCATCCAATTTCACCCTGGCTTTGTGACTGGCAAAATTCCAAAAATAATCGAAGAAAATCGCATGAGCACACAGAATGTAGCATTATTCAAAACTTTAAAATGCATGAAATAGATTGCTTGAGGGGCTTTCTTTCTTCATGAAATATATATCTTTCAGCTCTTTTCGGTGCATAATATTTTTCAGTATTTGTCATTTCATTATTTAAAATGTTAAATATATAATTACTAAAATCCAATAGTCTAGAAAAAACTATTTCAATAGGGTGATATTAAGGATGGATTTTTGTTCAGAACAAGATTCCCAATCACAGTATGAACAACTTTTCAAATAATTACATTTTTGTGAGTCCATATTTCAACGGTGCCATGTGAAGGTTCTACGAGTATAATCAACCATGCTTCATGCGGTTTTGGCTTATGCCCATTCTGTACCACATGGTCAGCCAAAGCTTAGTTACATCTTTCAACTCTGGGTGTATTGCCCTTGTGTTCTCTTGCCCAGTTTCGTACTGCTCAATCCCTGGAGCCCCATGTATGTTGTCATTGCACTGAATGTTCGCCACCCCTGTAGTCCTGAGAAATGGGATCTTTTGGCTTCTTGCAAGGTCAACTGAAACTATCTGCCCAATTCAACATCCCATTTTAGATAGGCTCTAGGATCGGGGGCTGGAACCATCATCAAGGGATGCTGAGGATTGGGGCCGGGACCAGCACGGGGTGGGTTGTGGGGGGGAATCAGGTAAAGATCAGGGGCTAGAGGAGCAGGGGGAGACGTTGGGTGACCATTGGCAGCCAGAGGAGCAGGAGTTGAAGGTGGTTAGGGAACGATCGAGACCCGGAGGAGCAGATCGGAGCCCAGAGAGGCATTGGGAAGGGGGGGATAGAAGGCCTCAGGAAGAGATCAGAGGCCTCAGGAGGGGATCGGCAGCCTCCATGGGGGGTGGGGGGGGGTGGGGGTTCTGATCGTGAGTGGTGGGTTAGGCAGAAACGCTAAATCCAGGAGGTAAATGTCAAGGGACTTACTTCCTGGATCCAACAGTCCTCACCTTACTTTAGCTGGCAGGTTTTACGAGGCCTGCAAAACCCGACCAGCTAAAGTTAAATTTAAAATGGAGGTGAAAGCAGAGGCTTACAGTCTCATTATAATATTTAACTGGATGACTCGCCTCCTGGGAGAGGATTGACTGCCCACCCCCATCCTGCCTCCGTTTAAACAGGAAGTGGGCAGGTTGGAGGCGGGTTCTGGTCGGAGTTCAGATTTTTCACACTTTGACTTCCCACATGACCCCTACCCACCCATTTATTAGGTTAAAATTCTCCCCATTGCAGTACATCACTACTTTTTCCGCATTACCATTTTAGTTTCATTCATTATTTGGATTGTATTGATATTTTCATTTTGTTTTAGTTTTCCCTTGTTTATTTTTTCAGACACCAGTCATTGAAAATAGAGTTCCTCTACATCCTGTTAAAACCATTACCCAGGTAATGGCAATTTACAACTGAATTGCTTTGTGATGAAGATTGTATAAATTTATGTAAACTTCTCATTTTTTCATAGTCCTTTAAAAATGTCTGAACATAACTGTAAGGGGTTCTCGGGGAGTGTTGTTGTGCCTTGGGTGTCTCTCTCTGGGCTTCTGCCCTCACAGCTTATGCCTGGCCTGTGAGGTACCCTGAGTGCTGCAAGAGCACCCCTGGAGAGACTGTGTCCACAGCTTATGAAGGAGATTTTGAGACTCGTGCGTCCCCACAGCTTATGCCTAGCCTGTGAAGCACCTGTGAGTGTCAAACACTCCTAACCCCTTCTTCCCTAGCCTGTGACACACAGTTGAGCGTTTGAGGCGCTCCTAGTTCCCTTACGCTGTTCTGACATAAGACTCTCGATCAGGAGATATAATACAATAGAACTGAGACAAGGTGATTCCAAGAGGAACTTAGGCTTCTAATTTATTTGACAAGGTATATCTCAACAAACAGCAATACACCAACAAAACAATCCCCCTAAATCCCACTAAACGGACACAACGAAAATCTTTACACAAGTTTAGCAGTACAATGCCCAACCTCCCACCTTTCCTGGCCTAACTGAGTTGGGAGTGCTGGGGACCAGAGGTTATACTCACTACTGTGCCTTTTGCAGTCTGGTGGTTTGTTTCTTCTATCTTCGGTGTCTTCGGACACTGGTTTTCCTTCAGTGTCGAGAGGCTTGCTGGTTGTTGGATCACGAGAGCAGAGCGCTACTGGGTCAGAAACCCCTTTTTATAGCCAGATTATCCAGTCCGCCTCTCGTGTTGAAATCGATCCTTCCCATTGGTGGGCTTTGTGATTTTGAAAAATGCAGCAGTTTTAGATTATTGCGGGTTTTTTCCACTGATGTTAACCTACTCAAGGTTTGAGTAGGTGTTGCTTGCGTTGGCCTCCTGTAGCCATTGTGTAGGCCCTTGGGTTGTTTTGAGTTCCCTAGTTTTCTGAAGGTCTGCATAATTTCCCTCCAATTCAGTTTTCTCTAACCTACTCAAGGTTTGAGTAGGTGTTGCTTGCGTTGGCCTCCTGTAGCCATTGTGTAGGCCCTTGGTTTGTTTTGGGTTCCCTAGTTTTCTGAAGGTCTGCATAATTTCCTTCCATAGTGTAAACATGGGGAAGACAATAGCCCGATAATGGCGATGAGTCAGTCCCACAGTTTTCGAGCAAGTGCTCTCCCATTGGCTTGAAAGCCCCATGCTTCGGGCTGACTCTGTCCCACCATTGGCCCTCCGGTGTCCTCCCCCGTCCAATCACTGCTCTGCCAAGGTCAAACCGTCTCGGTTTCAATTCACATCGCAGCACAGACAGATCCCACAGCCCTTTTCCTTCTGGGTAAAATGAGGGGGTTTTCGTCCTCCCCTACATAACATACTCTTCAAGTAAAATAGAATTTCAACAAAATGTAGGAGACTGGAAATCACTTAAAACGCTCAAACGTTTAACATAGATTAAAGTGGGATTCCAGTGTGGGTCCTTAGGAACATACTGCAGAGCAGACCTGCTGTAGCCAAAATGACTATCTTTAAAAGAATCTAGGGAAGAGATAGAAAGGCACTATTACACATATTTAATAATTCATTAGAAAAAGGTGTAGTGGCAGAGGATGGGTGGATAGCTAACGTTATATCTATATTTAAGAAGGGAGATGGAACATAACCAGGGAATTATAGACCAATCAGCTTAACATCGGTAATAGCAAAAATAATGGAATCCTTGCTAAAGGAGAAAATAGAAAACCATCTAGAAACCAAAAATATTATAATGAATAGTCAACATGGATTTCAAAAGGGAAAGTCTACTTGACCAACTTCATTGAATTCTTTGAAGAGGCAACAGAGAGAGCAGACAAAGGTAATGTAATAGATAAGAGCATAAGAAATTAAGGGCTCTATTTTCCCCAAGCCCATTTTCTGGTGTATTGCCAGAGTTACGCCCGTTTTTATTGGGCAGAAATGCACCAGATATATTTTGCCAAAGTTTCCCCAATGTATAGTTCGAGTTTGGCGCTGCGCAGCATGTCCAGTCTCCTCGGGGGGTGGAGCCTGCTGTTTGCGCCGAAAAACAAAGCCGCACCTCTTCTGCGCATGCGCGGGGAAAAAAAGTTATGTTTTTAACGTTGTTCCAATGGACGCACATACTCAGTACAGCTCGGATTTGGCAATCGGCCATTTTTAAATGTGTGTGTGAGAAGGAGTGCTGTGTGAGAGCATTGAGGAAATCGCAACTGGAGCAATACAAGATGCAACGCAATGCAAGGACCAAGAATTTCCTACAGGAAGAAGTGGAGGCACTAGTTACTGTGATTGAGAACAGATGACAGGAGCTGGACCCCAGCAGAGGTCACATAAAAGCTCCACCCAAAGAAATGAAGAAACGCTGGAACCAAGTTGCAGAAGATTACTGCGCAATAGTGACCACCACAAGATCTGGAGGCCAGTGTAAAAAGAAGTGGCAGGACCTTGGTCAAGTAGTTAGTGTAAGTAATATTTTCATTTATTCAATGGAATTGCAATTGTAAATGTGACCAGCTGTATATCACACTCAGTAGAAAGCCATGTGGAATAGTGGTCGCTGAGCCCTCAGGCATCAGTAAAGCGTTCACGGATGAGCTGCTGGCGTAAGGCTCAAGCAATTGTTAAAGGGGCACGATGGCCCGCCCTCCTCCGCCGTCGTGCTCCGTCCTCGGGCACTTGCATGGCTTCCTCGTCGTCGTCTTCCTCCTCCTCCTGTTCGTCATCTGCATCTTCCACATCATTATCATCAGACACTCTCATCGCAGGTGGGTCTTCCACTACCAGCTGCTGCTGCTGCCTCATAATGGCTAAGTTATGCAGCATGAGGCACACAACAGTGAACTGACCGACAATCTCAGGGGAGTATTGCAAGTAACCTCCGGAATGGTCCAGGCATTGGAAACGCTGTTTCAATATGCCAATGGTCCTCTCAATGATGCTGCACGTCGCAATGTGCGACATGTTATATTGACGGTCAGCTTCCGTCTGGGTTACACGTAGGGGCGTCATGAGCCAGGTGGCGAGGCCGTACCCTTTGTCTCCCAGTAGCCAGCTCTGCCCTTTTGGTTGCTGCTGCTGAAACATGGCAGATATAACGCTGTTGCGTAGGATGAACGCATCATGGGTGCTCCCAGGGTATCTTGCATGACGATATGCATCATGATGCATATCGTCACATACGAGCTGCACATTAATGGAGTGGAAGACTTTTCTGTTCCTGTACATCTCGGAATCCTTCAAAGGTGCTCGCAAGGCGATGTGGGTACAAACAATGCAGCCTGTACCTTTGGGAAGCCAGCAATCCTGGAGAAGCCCACAGCCTTGTCATGGATTGCTTGGGCGATCATGGGGAACTTTATGAAGTCATTCCTACATGCGTACAGTGCAGCCATGACTTGGAGAATGGAGACGTGTTGCATGTTGAGAGATGGCGCACACATCCCCAGTTGTAGGTTGAAACGATCCGGAGGCGTAGAATGAAAATGCAGCTGCAACCCTCACTTCAACTGACAAAGCGTCCTCCTGACGCTTCTAGGTTGAAGGTCTGCTTTGACCAACTCACGGATCTCACTTACAACTTCTTTGCAGAAATGCAGCCTTCTGACACAGTCCGCATCACTCAGATGGAGGTACGAACGCCTATCTCGATATACCCGAGGTGAGTAAGGCCTCCAGCCCAGCACCCTATGGGCTCTGATGTTCCTGATGCAATAAAGTCGAATCAATTGTCTCCTCCGTAGCACCATGATGCAGAAGGCTCGCACAAGGTATGGCATTGTCAGTATTGCCCCCATATTTAAATTTAACCTTTGCAAGCTCAAAACGGCAGGAAAGCAGGCAGCACAAGTTTGCAGCCAAAGGCCCCAGCCAAAGGTCATGTGACTTCTCTCTTCCCCCCCCCCTTTACTAATTGGAGTCATGTGATTTCTCTCTCTCCCTCCCCCTCCCCGGGCTCCAAGTTTTCCGATTGACACCTCGCTCTCTCTCTCTACTTCCCCCGCGCCCCCCCCCCTCCGCCTCCTCCCCACGGCTTATTTTGTAGCCGAACCCCAAGCCCCTGTGTCCAGGTGCGGGGCTGATTCTACCAGCCAAACCTATGACCCTCCAACCCTGCTTCAAGACGTTCGGTGGTGGCGTGTGAGTGAGTTTAAAAAATGGGAACACTTTTGAAATCCAACAAATTTACACTTCTACGTTGAAAGGTAAAAGAAAGTTTAACTTTATTATTGATTTTGACAGTGTTCTTAACTCCCCCCAAATCTTCGATTTAAAAACAATGGCATCTTTCAGCGCAGATTTGTGAATGTGCGCTGGTTTTCTTAACTCACCAGCAGGTTTTCCGGGAGTGGCCAGATACACCGACCTGAGAGAAAAAATGTTGGCCAAACTGCAAACAATTGAAAAAACGGGCGCAGACATGAGGGAACACCCGCTATGATGTAAAAAGAACTGGCCTAGGAAAATCGTAACTAAAACAGTGACGCCGCGCAGATCGCAGGGGGAAACTTTGAAAAAAAAATACGCCAAAAAAAAGTGTGCACCAAAAAAAAGGCCGCAAATGAACGGGAAAAATTGAGCCCTAAGAAATAGGAGCAGGAGTAGGCCATTCAGTTCTTCAAACCTGCTCTGCCATTCAGTAAGATCGTGGTCGATTTTCTATCTCAACTTCACCTTACCACACTATCACTTTATCCCTTGATTCCCTTAATATCCAAAAATCTATCAAGCTCTGTCTTGAATCTACTCAATGACTGAGTGGAGCCCTCTGGGGTAGAGAATTCCAAAGATTCACCACCCTCAAGAAATTTCTCCCCATCTCAGTCCTAAATGACTGACCCCTTATTCTGAGAGTTCGAGACTCCCCAGCAATGGAAAACATCCTCCCAGCACCTACTCTGTCTAGCCCTGTAAGAATTTCACATGTTTTAATAAGATAAACTCTCATTCTTCTAAATTCTAGGAACAGATCTAGATTTACAAAGGCCTTTGATAAGATACCACGTAATAGACTAACGAATAATTTCTCGGGTTGGTACCAAGCTTATTCTTTCGAACATCTCGGGTAATGCGCACTTCATGATTGCGGGGGGGCGCGGGGCAGGCGGTAATGTGGAAGGTCCGGCTTGGGGCTCTTCAGAGGCTGGTCTGGGGATTGGAGTGGGAGTGGCAGTTGATTCTCTCAGTGGGCGCGAAGTCTGGGTGTGTTCCCTTATTGTAGCAGCTAACTCCAATATTCCCTCCCTCATGTGCCCTCACAATATCTCAACTACCTCCAACATTCCCTCCCTCATGTTCGCCGACAGTGTCTCACCTACCTGTGACAAACCCTCTCTCATGTTGAGCAAAAGTGTGTCAACTACCTGCAACATTCCCTCCCTCATGTTCACTGACAGTGCTTCAGCTACCTGTGACATTCCCTCCCTCATGTTCCCAGACAGAGTTCCCAATTCGCGTGAGAGTGTTCTTACTTCTCCAACAGTCCCGATACCTCATCACCCACCTCATGATGATGACCAGGTATAATTGGGTAAGGTCAATGCTCTCCGCACTCATTGCCGTCATGTGGACCACATCTGTTAGATCCTGCACCTCAGGAGAGCGTAGTCGAGCTCTCCTTCCCCTCCTCACCGTGGGTGTAGCTCGTTGCATCCCAGTGGGACCTCCAACGTCGGATGGTGGGGCCCTGGTTGTGCCTTGCTGCATCCCATTGGGACCTGCAGCCTGGGACGGTGGGGCCCTGGGTGTGCTTTGCTGCATCCCACTGGAATCCCCAGCCTCGGACGGTGGGAAACCATGGAATGTCCCAACAACACTCAAACCACTATTCAGAAGGGGCTAGCACCTCAATGGGCGGCACCTGCACCTCCTCCAAAGTGAGTACAACAGTGGGGACTTCATCCATCCCCTCCCCCTACCCACCTGATGCTCTTGGTCTGGAAGGTGGGATTGGAAGATGTTCTCCTTCAGGAATAAAAACAGAAAATGCTGGAAATCTCAGCAGGTCAGGCAGTATCTGTGGAGAGAAAGCAGAGTTAATGTTTCGGGTCGATGACCCTTCATCAGAACCGGAGAGTGTTCGGAAAGAACAGATTCTTAACAAGCACTGAAAGGGGGAGGGGAAGAAAGAATAAAAGGGAAGGTCTGTGATAGATTGGAAGACAGGAGAGATTAGAGAGACAAAAGGATGATGGCCCAGATTCAAATGGTAATGCCAGGAGTTAGAAAAACATTAGTCAGAATAGGGTGTGAATGGTGGGATAATGACCAACTGCCATTAGAGACCAGGAGAAAAAAAGAAAGAAACAGGCTCGGGGGGTGGGGGAAGGGAGCCAAAGATTGGCAGCGGTTACGCTCTGAAATTTTTGAACTCGATGTTGAGTCCAGACGGCTGTAAAGTGCCTAAACGAAAGATGAGGTGCTGTTCCTCGAGCTTGCGTTGAGCTTTGTTGAAACAGTGTAGGAGACCGAGGACAGAGAGATTAGAGCGGGAATGGAATGGAAAATTAAAGTGACAGGCGACCGGAAGCTCAGGGTCACACATGCGGACTGAACAGAGGTGCTCCGCAAAGCGGTCACCCAATTTACGCTTGGTAGAGGAGACCACATCGTGAGTAGCGGATACAGTATACTAAGTTGAAAGTAGTACAAGTAAATCATTTGAGCTAGAAGGAGTATTTGGGGTCCTGGATTGTGGAAAGGGAGGCGGTAAAAGGGCAGGTGTTGCATCCTTTGCACTTGCACAGGAAGGTGCTGTGGGAAGGGGAGGGGGTGCTGGGGGTGATTGCGGAATGGACTAGGGTGTCACACAGGGAGCGGTCCCTTCGGTATGCTGAGAGGGGAGGGGTAGATGTGATTGATGGTGGGGTCAAGCTGGAGGTGGCGGAAATGGCAGAGGATGATCCGTTGAATGTGGGGTGAAAGGTGAGGACAAGGGGAACCCTGTCATTGTTCTGAGAGGGAGGGGAAGGGGTGAGAGCAGAGATGCGAGAAATAGAATGGACACGATCGAGGGCCATGTTAACCACGGTGGAGGGGAATCCTGTGTTGAGGAAAAAGGAAGGCATGTCAGAGGCACTAGTGAGAAAGGTGGCATCGTCAGAGCAGATGCGACGGAGATAGAGAAACTGTGAGAATGAAATGGAGTCCTTACAGGATGCGGGATGGAAGGAAGTGTAGTCCAGGTAGCTGTGGGAGACAGTAGGCTTATAGTGGATATTGCTCGAAGGCCTATCCCCAGAGATGGAGACGGAGGATTCGAGGAAGGGAAGGGAAGAGTCGGAGATGGACCATGTGAAGGTGAGGGAAGGGTGGAAATTGGATGCAAAGTGAATTAAATTTTCAAGTTCAGGGCGAGAGCAGGAAACAGCACCGAATCAGTCATCAATGTACCTGAAAAACAGGTGAGGGAGGGGACCCGAGTAGGACTAGAACAAAGAATGTTCCACATATCCCTCGAAAAGGCAGGCATAGCTAGCTAGGACCCATGCGGATTCCCATAGCAACACCTTTAATTTGGAGGAAGTGAGTGGAGTTAAAGGAGAAGTTGTTCAATGTGAGAACAAGTTCAGCCAGGTGGAGGAGGGTGATGGTGGATGGGGACTGGTTGGGCCTCTGTTCGAGGAAGAAGCGGAGCGCCCTCAGGCTCATCCTTGTCTGAATCATCTTCTGCATTGTCAGGGTTGGCCTCAAATTCCGCAAAATATAACCGAACAGACAAATGTTTAGCAGCAGAGGGGACAGGATGCAGGGCATGAGTAGGCTCACACAGTGCAGGCAGCAGGCTGATTTGAAGGACTACGATGAATGATAGCACATTGCATCAACCGAAGCGTAGCTAACCTGCGCAGTACTTAACATTTAGCAAAGCCAGACTGTGAAATTTGCAGGACTTACTCTCTCCCTCTAGTGTGAGCCCAGCTTGTGCAGTGATGATTGCATTTCTCCAGGCAGGACCCATCAAAGCCGTGACCCTCTCTTCCAAGGTTATCAGTGGGTGCAGATTTGCCGGGCCTCCTCCTGTTTGAGTTCTTTCTTGTTTGTTGTTTGCCACTTTCCTCTGCAAAGATGAAAATATAACTTTTTAGAGAGGGTGTCTTTCTGCTGGGTGAGACATATGTGGATGGTCACATTTACAATTGCAATTCCATTGAAAAATGAAAATATTACTTACACTAACTAATTGACCAAGGTCCTGCCACTACTTTTTGCACTGGCCTCTGGACTTCGGGGTGGTCACCATTGCACAGTAATCTTCTGCAAGTTGGTTTCAGCGTTTCTTCATTTCTTGGGTGGAACTTTTATGTGACCCCTGCTGGTGTCCAGCTCCTGCCATCTGCCCTCAATCACAGTAACTAGTGCCTCCACTTCATCCTGTAAGAAATTCTTGGTCCTTGCGCTCCTTGCATTTTGTATTGCAGCTCCGATTTTTCCCAATGATAATTAAAGTTCTCACACACACAACTAGTTTTTAAAAAATGTCCGATTGCAGACCGGGAGCTGTACTGCGCATGCGCGCTCATAGGAATCACGTCAAAAACGTCCTTTTTTTTTTCACGCATGTTTTTCCGCCGCAGACATTACGCTCTACCTACCCCGAGGCTACAGGACAGGCTGCGCGCCACCAATTTAAAAATAATAGAGCGGGGAAACCTGGGACATTTATTTTTGGAGCATTTGTGGCCTAGAAAAACAGGCGTAACTCTGGCAATACGCCAAAAGACAGCTTTGGGCAAAACTGAGCCCTTTAAATGTAGAATATTCAAATATATTTCGAGTGAACTGGTTCCATGAGACTTTATATTTTGTTCCCTACTAGGTTCCATCTGAAAAAATCCTTCGAGCTGGAAAGATTTTACGAAATGCAATACTGTCTCAGGCACCTCACATGATAAGAGATCGGAAATACCACCTGAAGACCTATAAGTGAGTACGGTGTAACAGTATTATAATCCTTATCCTGGTCAAATTTTTTGTCTTGTAATACTTCTGTGAAGCGCCTTGAGATGTTTTATTATGCTAAAGACGCTATATAAATAAAAGGTATTGTTGTCAATTAAAAACATATTTTTCATTCATTTTAGAAGCATTTCTACTTAAAGTTGAAAATGAGTAATAGCAATAGAAACAATTGATTTAAACACCATGTCAAAATGTGTGTCAGCATCATCATCATAGGCAGTCCCTCACTCTAAAAGTGAGTTCTCAGGTGGCTCTACAGTCCAATGTGGGAATTACAGTCTCTGTCACAGGTGGGGCAGACATTGGTTGAAGGAAAGGGAGGGTGGGGAGCCTGGTTTGCCGCACACTCCTTTTGCTGCCTGCGCTTGGTTTCTGTATGCTCTCGATGACCGAGATTCGAGGTGCTCAGTGGCCTCCCGGATGCTGTTCCTCCATTTTAGGCGGTCTTGTGCCAGGGATTCCTAGGTGCCGATGGGGATGTTGCACTTTATCAAGGAGGCTTTGAGTTTTGAGGGTGTCCTTAAAATGTTTCCGCTGCCCATCTGGATCTCGCTTACCGTGTTGGAGTTTCGCAATGCGGATTCCATCCACTAAGAGGTACAACGGACATGAGCTTCACTGCACGACAACTACAAGAGAAATACAGGGAACAGCATCAATCCTTGTATATGGCCGCCTTTGACCTCACAAATGCCTTTGACACTGTCAACCGCAAGGGACTATAGAGCATCCTCCTCCGTTTCGACTGCCTCCAAAAGTTTGTCACCATCCTCCGCCTGCTCCATGATGACTTGTAAGCCGTGATCCTGACCAACAGATCCACCACAGACCCAATCCACATCCAGACCGGGGTCAAGCAGGGTTGTGTCAACGCACCAACGCTTTTTACGAACTTCCTTGCTGCAATGCTCTATCTCACTCTCAACAAGCTCCCTGTTGGAGTGGAACTAAACTATAGAACCAATGGGAACCTGTTCAACCTTCGCAGCCGCCAGGCTAGATCCCAGGTCGTCTCATCCTCTGTCATCGAACTACAGACTTCTAAGGATAAGGGGTAAGCCATTTAGGACCAAGATGAGGAGATACTTCTTCACCCAGAGAGTGGTGAACCTGTGGAATTCTCTACCACAGAAAGTTGTTGAGGCCAATTCACTAAATATATTCAAAAAGGAGTTAGATGTAGTCCTTACAATAGGGGGATCAAGGGGTATGGCGAGAAAGTAGGAATGGGGTACTGAAGTTGCATGTTCAGCCATGAACTCATTGAATGGCGGTGCAGGCTCGAAGGGCCGAATGGTCTATTTTCTATGTTTCTATGTTTAAGTACTCGGATGACGCTTACGTCTGCGCACACTCAGAGGTGGAACTCCAAGCCATCGTCAACACCTTCACTGAGGCATACAAAAGCACGGTGTCAGGGTAGGGGTACACTGGAGCAACAATAGTTAGTATGACAAGAGTAGAAGGATGCAAGGTCTCATATCTTCTCTTTGCCTTCCCACCCACACTTTGCTATGTTCCAATTAGTCACATTGCCGCACGGAGCCATCTGACCTCTGCCTGGTGCTCCCTCGGGGGTTAGGGAATCTGATGGAAACCTTATATATGACTGCTGTTGAAGGAGTGGCATTGCCGAATTTTGGAAGTGACCTCCTGCCTTCTTGCTACAAAAGAGAGGTCGGCAGCAAAATTGATTGGAAGGAGGAGAAAATGGAAGAATTTCATACATTAAAGAAAAACGAATTGCACGTATTCTCTGAGAGCTCACTTTTCTGGGATTATAATTTTAATACAATACCAGTTGATCTCCTATGGCACTACTCATGAATAAAATTGTATTACAAAGTATTGAAGGCACGGAAATAGACCATTGGGTCCAACAGGTGCAGGTGAGTTTATGCTCCACACGATCCCTCTCCCACCCTTCTTCATCTAACCCCATCATATGTGCGTATCTAGCTTCCCCTTATATGCATCTATGCTGTTCGCCTCAACCACCCCATATGGTAGCGAGTTCCACATTCTAACTACTCTCTGGATAAAGAAGTTTTTTCTGAATCCCTTATTGGATTTAATAGTGACTATCTTATATTTATGGCCGTTAGTTCTAGTCTCGCCTGCAATTGAAGACATTGCCTCTACATCTACCCTATCTAACCCTTTCATAATCTTAAAGACCTCTATCAGCTCACCCCACAGCCTGCTCTTTTCTAGAAAAAAGAGCCCCAACCTGTTCAATCTTTCCTGATGGGTATAACCTCTCAGTTTTGGTATCATTCTAGTAAATCTTTTTTGCACCTTCCCAGTGCCTCTATATTCCTTTTATAATATAGAGAGCAGAACTGCACACAATACTCCAAGTGTAGTCTAACTAAGGTACTATACAAATTTAACATGACAAGTTTAACAAAACTGGCATCTGTTGATGATTCTGGCATTCCCATCTACACCTCTTCGAGACTCATTTTTTGTTTCTTTACTGTCCCATTACCATGTCCTTTTGCCTTGCAGTATCATCACTTTTGTCTTTTAATCTCTCCTGCCTTCCATCCTATCACAGACTTTCCATTTTGTTCTTTTCTTCCCTGCCCCTGCACTTGCTTAAAATCTGTTACATCTCGAACTTTTTCCAGTTCTGACGAAAGGTGATCAACCTGAAACGTTAACTCTGTTTCTTTCTCCACAGATGCTGCCTGACCTGCTGAATATTTCCAGCATTTTCTATTTTTATTTAACATAACTTCTCTGCTTTTCAATTCTATCCCTCTAGAAATGAACCCCAGTGCTTGGTTTGCTTTTTTATGGCCTTATTAACCTGTGTCGCTACTTTTAATGATTTGTGTATCTGGTCCCAAAGGTGTGTTTCTCTTCCTATAACAGTTTTTCTTTCATTCTCTAATTCTTCCTGTGTCATTCTCTGTTACTTTTGATTTGTTTTCCTTATTCGGAATAAGGTGGACGAATTAACTGCGCAGATAGCAGTTAACTGTTATGATGTAATTGGCATCACCGAGACATGGCTCCAGGGTGACCAAGGCTGGGAACTCAACATCCAGGGGTATTCAACATTCAGGAAGGATAGAAAGAAAGGAAAAGGAGGTGGGGTGGCATTGCTGTTTAAAGAGAAAATTAACGCAATAGTAAGGAAGGACATTAGCTTGGATGATGTGGAATCGGTATGGGTGGAGCTACGGAATACCAAAGGGCAGAAAACGCTCGTGGGAGTTGTGTACAGACCACCAAACAGTAGTAGTGAGGTTGGGGACAGCATCAAACAAGAACTTAGGGATGTGTGCAATAAAGGTACAGCAGTTATCATGGGCGACTTTAATCTACATATTAATTGAGCTAACCAAACTGGTAGCAATAAGGTGGAGGAGAATTTCCTGGAGTGTATTAGGGATGGTTTTCTAGACCAATATGTCGAGGAACTCACTGGAGGGCTGGCCATTCTAGACTGGGTGATGCGTAATGAGAAAGGACTAATTAGCAATCTCGTTGTGCAAGGCCCCTTGGGGAAGTATGACCATAATATGGTAGAATTCTTTATTAAGATGGAGAGTGACACAGTTAATTCAGAGACCATGGTCCAGAACTTAAAGAAGGGTAACTTTGAAGATATGAGGTGTGAATTGGCTAGGATAGATTGGCGAATGATACTTAAGGGGTTGACTGTGGATGGGCAATGGCAGACATTTAAAGACCGCATGGATGAACTACAACAATTGTACATCCCTGTCTGGCGTAAAAATAAAAAAGGGAAGGTGGCTCAACCGTGGCTATCAAGGGAAATCAGGGATAGTATTAAAGCCAAGGAAGTGGCATACAAATTGGCCAGAAATAGCAGTGAACCCGGGGACTGGGAGAAATTTAGAACGCAGCAGAGGAGGACAAAGGGTTTGATTAGGGCAGGGAAAATAGAGTACGAGAGGAAGCTTGCAGGGAACATTAAGACGGACTGCAAAAGTTTCTATAGATATGTAAAGAGAAAAAGGTTAGTAAAGACAAACATAGGTCCTCTGCAGTCAGAATCAGGGGAAGTCATAACGGCGAACAAAGAAATGGCAGACCAATTGAACAAGTACTTTGGTTCGGTATTCACTAAGGAGGACACAAACAACCTTCCGGATATAAAAGGGGTCAGAGGGTCTAGTAAGAAGGAGGAACTGAGGGAAATCCTTATTAGTCGTGAAATTGTGTTGGGGAAATTGATGGGATTGAAGGCCGATAAATCCCCAGGGCCTGATGGACTGCATCCCAGAGTACTTAAGAAGGTGGCCTTGGAAATAGCGGATGCATTGACAGTCATTTTCCAACATTCCATAGACTCTGGATCAGTTCCTACGGAGTGGAGGGTAGCCAATGTAACCCCACTTTTTAAAAAAGGAGGGAGCGAGAAAACAGGGAATTATAGACCGGTCAGCCTGACTTCGGTAGTGGGTAAAATGATGGAATCAATTATTAAGGATGTCATAGCAGTGCATTTGGAAAGAGGTGACATGATAGGTCCAAGTCAGCATGGATTTGTGAAAGGGAAATCATTCTTGACAAATCTTCTGGAATTTTTTGAGGATGTTTCCAGTAGAGTGGACAAGGGAGAACCAGTTGATGTGGTGTATTTGGACTTTCAGAAGGCTTTCGACAAGAGATTAATGTGCAAAGTTAAAGCACATGGGATTGGGGGTAGTGTGCTGATGTGGATTGAGAACTGGTTGTCAGACAGGAAGCAAAGAGTAGGAGTAAATGGGTACTTTTCAGAATGGCAGGCAGTGACTAGTGGGGTACCGCAAGGTTCTGTGCTGGGGCCCCAGCTGTTTACATTGTACATTAATGATTTAGACGAGGAGATTAAATGTAGTATCTCCAAATTTGCGGATGACACTAAGTTGGTGGCAGTGTGAGCTGCGAGGAGGATGCTATGAGGCTGCAGAGTGACTTGGATAGGTTAGGTGAGTGGGCAAATGCATGGCAGATGAAGTATAATGTGGATAAATGTGAGGTTATCCACTTTGGTGGTAAAAACAGAGAGACAGACTATTATCTGAATGGTGACAGATTAGGAAAAGGGAAGGTGCAATGAGACCTGGGTGTCATGGTACATCAGTCATTGAAGGTTGGCATGCAGGTACAGCAGGCGATTAAGAAAGCACATGGCATGTTGGCCTTCATAGCGAGGGGATTTGAGTACAGGGGCAGGGAGGTGTTATTACAGTTGTACAGGCCTGGGTGAGGCCACACCTGGAGTATCGTGTACAGTTTTGGTCTCCTAACTTGAGGAAGGACATTCTTGCTGTTGAGGGAGTGCAGCGAAGGTTCACCAGACTGATTCCCGGGATGGCGGGACTGACCTATCAAGATAGACTTGATCAACTGGGCTTATATTCACTGGAGTTCAGAAGAATGAGAGGGGATCTCATAGAAACGTTTAAAATTCTGACGGGTTTAGACAGGTTAGATGCAGGAAGAATGTTCCCAATGTTGGGGAAGTCCAGAACCAGGAGTCACAGTCTAAGGATAAGGGGTAAGCCATTTAGGACCGAGATGAGGAGAAACTTCTTCACCCAGAGAGTGGTGAACCTGTGGAATTCTCTACCACAGAAAGTTGTTGAGGCCAATTCACTAAATATATTCAAAAAGGAGTTAGATGTAATCCTTAATACTAGGGGGATCAAGGGGTATGGCGAGAAAGCAGGAATGGGGTACTGAAGTTGCATGTTCAGCCATGAACTTATTGAATGGCGGTGCAGGCTCAAAGGGCCGAATGGCCTACTCCTGCACCTATTTTCTGTGTTTCTGTGTTTTCTGTGTATCTGTGGACAAGTTAAACAAATACTTTGGTTCTGTCTTCACGAAGGAAGACACAAATAACTTTCCGGAAATACTAGGGGACTGAGGGTCTAGTGAGAAGGAGGAACTGAAGGAAATCCTTATTAGGCGGGAAATTGTGTTAGGGAAATTGATGCGATTGAAGGCCGATAAATCCCCAGGGCCTGATAGTCTGCATCCCAGAGTACTTAAAGAAGTGGCCCTAGAAATAGTGGATGCATTGGTGATCTTTTCCAACAGTCTATCGACTCTGGATCAGTTCCTATGGACTGGAGGGTAGCTAATGTAACACCACTTTTTTAAAAAGAAGGGAAAGAGAAAACGGGTAATTATAGACCAGTTAGCCTGACATCAGTAGTGGGGAAAATGTTGGAATCAATTATTAAAGCTGAAATAGCAGCGCAATTGGAAAGCAGTGACAGGATCGGTCCAAGTCAGCATGGATTTACGAAAGGGAAATCATTCTTGACAAATCTTCTGGAATTCTTTGAGGATGTAACTGGTAGAGTGGATAAGGGAGAACCAGTGGATGTGATGTATTTGGACTTTCAAAAGGCTTTTGACAAGGTCCCACACAAGAGATTGTTGTGCAAAATTAAAGCACATGGTATTGGAGGTAATGTACTGACGTGGATAGAGAACTGGTTGGCAGACAGGAAGCAGAGAATCGGGATAAACGAATCCTTTTCAGAATGGCAGGCAGTGACTAGTGGGGTGTCGCAGGGCTCAGTGCTGGGACCCCAGGTAGTTACAATATACATTAATGATCTAAATGAAAGAATTGAGTGTAATATCTCCAAGTTTGCAGATGACACTAAGCTGGGTGGCGGTGTGAGATGTGAGGAGGACGCTAAGAGGCTGCAGGGTGATTTGGACAGGTTAGGTGAGTGGGCAAACGCATGGCAGATGCAGTATAATGTGGATAAATGTGAGGTTATCCACTTTGGGGCAAAAACATGAAGGCAGAATATTATCTGAATGGTGGCAGATTAGTAAAAGTGGAGGTGCAACGAGACCTAGGTGTCATGGTACATCAGTCATTGAAATTTGGCATGCAGGTACAGCAGGCGGTGAAGATGGCAAATGGTATGTTGGCCTTCATAGCTGGGGGATTTGAGTATAGGAGCAGGGAGGTCTTACTGCAGTTGTACAGGGCCTTAGTGAGGCCTCACCTGGAATATTGTGTTCTGTTTTGGTCTCCTAATCTGAGGAAGAACATTCCTGCTATTGAGGGAGTGCAGCCAAGGTTCACCAGACTGATTCCCGGGATGGCAGGACTGACATATGAGGAGAAACTGGATCGACTGGGTCTGTATTCACTGGAGTTTAGAAGGATGAGAGGGGATCTCATAGAAACATATAAAATTCTGACGGGACTGGACAGGTTAGATACAGGAAGAATGTTCCCGATGTTGTGGAAGTCCAGAACCAGGGGACATTGTCTAAGGAAAGGGGTAAGCCATTTAGGACTGAGATGAGGAGAAACTTCTTCACTCAGAGAGTTGTTAACCTGTAGAATTCCCTATCGCAGAGAGTTGTTGATGCCAGTTCATTGGATATATTCAAGGTGGAGTTAGATATGGCCCTTACAGCTAAAGGGATCAAGGGGTATGGAGAGGAAGCAGAAAAGGGATACTAAGGTGAATGATCAGCCATGATCTTATTGAATGGTGGTGCAGGCCTGAAGGGCCGAATGGCCTACTGCACCTTTTTTTTATGTTTCTATGTTCCAGTCTTTCCTACCATCATTCCTTCCTTTCTCTCTCTGGCTTTCTCACACTTTCATTATTTCTGCGTCTGTATTGCTTTTGCTCTTTCTGTAACCTTATCTAGTTTGTCTCCTTTCTTTCGTCTATCTTCCATACTGTGTCTGTATGTATCTCAGACACTATTGATTTACAGAATTTGCATGTTTTATTAAAGGCAGGATGAGAGCCAAATATACCTGGTCAGAAATGGGAATCTGGACATTGTGGGGGAGAAGCAATCCGGGAGGAGCTGTAACATGCACAGGATTACAAAATACTGAGGTTTGATGCTTGGGCTAGAGGGAGAAGGGGTTTGGTGGGGGCTACTATCTGGGCTAGATATTAAACAGTGTATCAAAATTTGTAATCTTGGATTCCAGAATGTCTATGGTGTCCCTGTTGATATCATAGTGGATCTGGAATTGAGGTGCTAACAAGATCTGGCACGTCTACGAACTGCTGAGTAAGGAAGTTGAGGCATGGGCCCAGATTGGGAAGACTGCAGTGTCTGATGACTTTGCAGGGTAGCGAGGAAGCAGAGCGCAGTGGGGAAGGTAGCACTACAGGGCCTGAGTCTGAAGCTAGAATAGGAAGGGAGCGCAATAGAGCTTGAGCTTCAAAGCAGTACAGTACAGATGAAGTATAGTGGGTCCCTAGGTCTGTAGCTAAATTGCAGAAAGAGTTGAGCAGGGCTTGATGGCCAGACGTTTGATAGAAAGCTAGATGGTAAGCTTTTTTGGAAACTGGTGGAGTATTGCTGGAATCTGAATTGGGAGCATAGTAGGCTGCAATTGTAGAGTAAGAGCACAAGTTTTAAGAGGACACAAAGGCTAAGTTAGCATCAGGCATGGTAGATCATCTGAATTCCAGAGTACTGATCCTGCTGTTTCTGTTTTGCTTTTGGCAAATTCGTTGATCAGTTAGTGAGGGAATCTATCCACTGTCTAAAATTCAGCTCCTAATTGCAACAGCATTCTGCAAGTGCCTCTAACTTGGGGAGTGCAATTTGATGTGAAAGCGACAGCAGAGAGAGATCTCGAATGGTTGGGATAGATCTAGGTTTTCAAAGAGTGGTAGGGAGCGGGACTGCAGTGGAAGACTCAGTGGGAGGGAGTGGAACTAGAGCTTTCTTGTCAGGCTTCCGCAGGAAGAAAAGAAAAGAGGCGCATTTATTTAGCAGGTCCTCAACATCCAAAAGTGCTTTACAACCAATAAATTACTTTTGAAGTCACTGTTGTTATATAGGTACATGGGCTGTCAATTTGTAAAAGGCAAGATTTCATAAGCAGTACTGAGATAAATGAAGAGTTGATCTGCTTTGATGGTATTGATTGAGGGATCAATGTTGGCAATACTCCACTGCTCTTCTTCGTATTGTGTTATGGGATCACTTACATCCACCTGATCAGGTAGACAGGTTCTCAGTTTAATGTTTCAACTGAAAGGCAGCATCTCTGGCACTTAAGCACTCCCTCAGTGTTCATGTCCTGGATATATTGTCAGCTGTGGTTCAGTGGGTAGCACACTCGCTTCTGAGTCAGAAGGTTGTGGGTTCAAGTCCCACACCAGAGACTTGAGCACAAAAAGCTAGGCTGCCACTCAAGTGCAGTACTGAGGGCATGCTGTACTGTCGGAGGTGCCGTCTTTCGGATGAGATGTTAAATCGTCTGCTCTCTCAGATGGACGCAAAAGATTCCATGGTGCTATTTTGAACAGCAGGGGAGTTCTCTGGTGTCCTGGCTAAACTTTCTCCCTCAACCAACGTCACAAAAAAACAGATTATCTGATCATGATCACATTGCTGTTTGTCGGAGCTTGCTGTGTACATATTGGCTTTCGTGTTTCCTACATTACAACAGTAACTACACTTCAAGAAATACTTCATTAGCTGTAACTCCTGAGGTCATGAAAGGTGCTATATAAATGCAAGTTTATTTTATAGGCTTGAATCCATGGCCTTCTGACTCAGAGATGACGGTCCTACTAATGAGCCAAGCTGACAGTTAAGAGTGAGCAATGACAATCTAAAGCACTCAGACAGGCCTAGTGACAGAGCATGAAGCTCAGCTGGAGCACTCTGAGTCGGCCTGAGGGAGAGCAACACTGAGGCTTGTAGTTGGTCTGGGAGGGATCTGAGGATTGGTAGAGTGGGTAAAATATCCAGGTGGAGAATTAATAGAGCGGGTGGGGAAAAAGCTATCATATAGTGGCTAAAAACAGGTTGAATTTTTTCTCCAGTGATCTGACTGGCCTGTTGTCATGTGGTTAGCATTGAGACACAGTTTAGCAGACACACCAACAAAGGGAAACTTTAACTATGTAGATTTTAAAATAAATCATGTAATCTATTCTAAACATTTTTATTTAGTTCATTAACAGGAAATAAACATTCTGCCCCTAACAAAATGTATTGAAGTATAACATTATGATCTTTCCATATTTCTAAATAAGACTGTTAAAAAATTAATGAAAAGTTGTAATTGACTTGCAAGGATTTCAAAATTATCTTCAAACCTAGACTGCAAATTTCCGAGCTATTAATAATATTACTACACTTCGACATTATTAATTAGGGCTAGACTTTCGGCACATGATCCCCCATCTATCGCCCATCTAAGCAGGCTATCGTCCATTTTTGCTGAAAAGTGGAAAATAGGGCCAAATCATCGGCCATTCATTGCCTGCCCAACTTTCGGCACACATAAATGTGCTGTATCGCCCGGCCTAAGGCTATCGCCCAGATGATTGCCGACCGCAACTTTTGCCATATCACCCACACTCGCCGAGCTGATCGCTCGCCAAAAAGAACACTGGAGAAAAGCTGCACTCACCTAATCTTAAGTCGGCACTACTCGGCAGAACTTGACACTACAGACGCCATTTTGAACGTTGGAGGATGTGTACTGAAAGGCTGCGTCAAGTGCTTATGAGGAGAATCAATTTGTGAGTGATTTTAAGGACCCTTTTGACTCTTGCCAATCATCTAATCACATTTGTATCTGTTGACAAATTAAGGGCATTTATAGTGATGGGATCTGTAATTTCTCTACCAGTATTAGTCACTAATCACATGCTACACACTGAAGATGGGAGAAGGTATACTGAAGAGCATTATGTGCCCAATCAAAGAGGTGGCAGATTGCTGCGGAGGAGGAGACCTTACACCCAATGCATTTACAAGGAAAAGTGATCATACCTGAACTTATCCGATAACACGTGCATTATGAGGCTGCGCTTCTGAAAGGAGATCATCGGTAAAATATGTCAACTAATTAAGCGAGATCTGCAGTCTACCAGCACCATCAGGACCGCACTGCCCGTTGAGGTTAAGGTTACTGCGACACTTTCCTTCTACGCATCGAGCTCCTTTCAGGCCTCAGTTGGCGACATTTGCGGTATCTCTCAGCACACCACACATTGCTGCATTCGACAGGTGACTGAAGCCCTTTATGCATGCAGGATGGACTTTATAAGCTTCCCTGTGACCAGGGAAGCACAGACTGAGAGGGCTTTGGGTTTCTCATGAATAGCAAACTTCTTCAAGGTGCAGGGAGCAATAGACTGTACGCACATCATCCTGCGAGCACCTTTACAGGATGCAGAGGTTTTTTTGAACCGAAAGGGATTCCACTCCCTGAATGTGCAGTTCGTTGTCGACCATAACCAAATAATCATGGCAGTAAATGCAAATTTTCCAGGGAGCATCCATGATGCGCACATCTTCCATAAGAGCACTGTCTTTGACCTGTTTAAAAGTCAGCCACAAGGTCACGGTTGGATGCTGGGAAATAAAGGATATGGCCTTGCCAGCTGGCTCGTGACCCCCCTGCGGAATCCCCAGACGGAAGCCGAGAAGCGCTACAATGAAAGCAATATAGCTACACACAATGTCGTGGAAAAGACAATTGGAGGTCTTAGGCAGCGCTTCAGATGCCTGGGCCACTCGGGAGGCAACCTACAATACCACCCTGAGCAGGTCGCTGAGTTCATTGTGGTGTGCTGCATGTTGCATAACCTAGCTATCAGGAGAGGACAGCAATTGCCAGATGGAACCACTGGTCCACCTCAGGAGAGAGGGGAGGCAGAAGACGAGGAGGAGGATGAAAAGGACCTCGGAAGGACAATTAGCCTGGTGATGAACCCATGCCCTCACACCCTCCTGCAAGACTGGAAACGCCCCATGGTAGTTACACAGCTGCAAAACTCTTGTGTCAGCAGCTCATAAATGAACGCTTTGCGTGAACTTAAATTGGTGACAGTTACAATTGCTTACGTTTCATCTTTGCCTGGCCTGGCCGTTGTTTCCAACCATTGTATTCATATTTTACCTTACGTTATTAGAAGATATTTCAGGACAATTGTAAAGTTAAATAAAATAATTTAATAATGAAAGAAAAATTTGAAAAATTTTACCTGAAACATATATAATACCCCCGCCATCCCGAACATTCAACAATATTTTTAACACAACACAACACAACAATAACGTGAACATTTATTAACAAGAACTAACAATATAAACCTGCCCCCTCCCTACCTGTGGCCATGCTTCCCTCCTGATCCTTGACTCACCCCCCTTGTCTTAACCCCCCATTTTAATCCCCGAATAATGGGACCAATACATCTTGCAGCAGGGGACCTCAAGGCCTGCTGCTATTGGGGGGGTGGGGGGGGTGACGGTGACGGTGGCAGCATCCTCTCAGTGGCTGGAGGAGAAGACGTTTCATAAGAAACGTCTTCCGAGCCAGAAGGAAGCTCTTCCTCCTGACTTGCATCAGTCCGGGTGGTTGGTGGGACGGCACCTTGGTGTGCAGTGCCATCTCCCGACACTATTGCATGCTGCAAGGCATGAACAGCATCGGTCATTTGGCTCATTGCCACAACTATTCGCTCCATGCCCTCCGTTATTTGAGCGGACATTGCGGCAATGTTTCCGGTCAACCCACCAATCACTTGGAGGAGCTCTCAACCGATGTCGACGCTAACCCTTGACAGTGCGACCATGTCCTCGTTAGGATCTGCCCATCGCGGCGCGTGTCTACTTCGCCGACTCAACCTCCATGGCCGCAGGTACAACAGATGACATTGGCTCATCGTCCTCTTCCTCCTCCTCTTCAGTAGAGTCCTCTGCACCCATGGTAATGACCACCTACAATGGGACAGGTGCCTTTGCGCCTCGGGAGTCTGGGGACTGAAAACATAATTGAACTTATTAGAACAGAAGGGTAGACAGGAGAATGCTTGCGCTGGGCTGGCATACGTAGGAGAAGCAACACTACTGCAAGAAATGTGAACGAGAGACATATATGATTACATCATATGGTTGTACATCTATGGAATTCACTGCCCCAGAGAGCTGTGGAGGTTGGATCATTGAATATATTTAAGGTGGAGATAGACGGATTTTTGAATAAGGGAGTCAAGGGTTATGGGGAGCGGGCATGGAAGTGGAGCTGAGTCCATGATCATATCAGCTATGATCTTATTAAATGGCGGAGCAGGCTCAAGGGGCCAAATGGCCTACTCCTGTTCCTATTTCTTATGTTCTTATGTTGTTAACCTGAGAGTAGTACAGAAGCTGCATGCATAACATGACATCATTCATATATCATAATGAAATGCCGTTGCATTACTTTGAATTACCATTGGTTTACCACTGCTTTAGTCATTACTCACGTGGTCCAATAATGGGATCTGCACCACCACGGGTGGCAGAGCGACTGTGGCTGCCCATTAGTGCTGCAGCACGTTCCTCCAAGTCACTGAGCAGCTGTAGCTGAGCAGGGCCTCCTCCGGTGCACTTCTGCTCAGATCGATTCTTAGATATCTTCCTCTGCAAACGTGACAAGAGCATGGTATAAGCTAATTGACCAGGTACTTTTACAAAAAGACAACAGATTCTAACATTATATACTAATACGGTTGTATCCACAATGGATGCGTGGTTATAAAATCTACGTTTAGAGAAAATATTTAATAACGTCGTGTTTAATAACGAATGCTTGACACCAAGCATCTTGCGTACAATCTCCAGTAAGGGCCCCATCCACAGGCCATTGCATTCAGCACCTGAGGGGAGGTAGGTGGTTTATTTGACTCGATGGAGGTCCCCCGGTGGGGGGGAGGAATCAGGACTGCTGGTGAGCTCGGCAATGACAGGAGTGTAATGGGAGGGGGCACCGTGTCCATGGGCTGTGCTCGGAGACTCCATGTGGCCGGAGCTAATGTCCAGGGCAGAGATTGAGCCAGGGCAGCTCTCCCCCAGTCCATAAGAACATAAGAACATAAGAATTAGGAACAGGAGTAGGCCATCTAGCCCCTCGAGCCTGCTCCGCCATTCAATAAGATCATGGCTGATCTGGTCGTGGACTCAGCTCCACTTACCCGCCCTCTCCCCGTAACCCTTAATTCCCTTATTGCTTAAAAATCTATCTATCTTTGACTTGAAAACATTCAATGAGCCAGCCTCAACTGCTTCCTTGGGCAGAGAATTCCACAGATTCACAACCCTCTGGGAGAAGAAATTCTTTCTCAACTCGGTTTTAAATTGGCTCCTCCGTATTTTGAGGCTGTGCCCCCTAGTTCTAGTCTCCCCCACCAATGGAAACAACCTCTCTGCCTCTATCTTGTCTATCCCTTTCATGATTTTAACTGTTTCTATAAGATCACCCCTCATCCTTCTGAACTCCCACTAGTAAAGACCCAGTCTACTCAATCTATCATCATAAGGTAACCCCCTAATTTCTCGAATCAGCCTAGTGAATCGTCTCTGTACCCCTTCCAAAGCTAGTATATCCTTCCTTAAGTAAGGTGACCAAAACTGCACGCAGTACTCCAGGTGCGGCCTTACCAATACCTTATACAGTTGCAGCAACACCTCCCTGCTTTTGTACTCCATCCCTTTCGCAATGAAGGCAAACATTCCATTTACCTTCCTGATTACCTGCTGCACCTGCAAACTAACCTTTTGGGATTCATGCGGTGGCGGTCGGACGAGAGGGCTGTGGCTGGTGAGGTGACCAGGGTCAGGGACCTGCTCGATGGCGGAGGAGCGGGCTGCATGGCGCCAGACACGCTGGCGCGGCGCCTAAATTCTGCCAACGTCCGCCACGCGGCCGATGCCATCGAGTCGCTAAAAAGAGCTCTGGGCCCTGACTCCGTTAGGTGCATCGAGGAGGCTCAGGCACGTGGGGAGATCCCGTCCGAACTGACCCCCGTCCGGACGGAATTCCTCATCGGCGCCAAACCCCGGAACCTCCCTCGGGGGCTGGCGCCTCACAACTTGAGCCGCCTCGGGGAAATCCCCTCCGTGCCTTTCATTTCCGTGCGGAGGGGTGTCCTGTACGGGCTGCTCCTGCACACTCTCAACTTTTGCCATCCTCGCCTGCCGTCCGGATACGGCATGGCGTACCATCTTGCCGTCCGGAGGAGGCGGGGGTCCCTGATGGAGGGCACTCTACGTAGGGGTCCTCCCACTATTTGTCGAGGACTTGGCCTGGAGGGTGGTGCACGGAGCAGTGCCGTGCAATAAATTTTTAAGCCGGTTCACGGGCTCCCAGGCCGCCTGCAATTTCTGCGGTCTGGAAGAGTCCGTGTTCCATGTTTTTATTGAGTGCACGAGGTTGCAGCCCCTGTTCTGTTATTTAAAGGGGCTGCTCCTGAAATTCTGGCTGCACTTCAGTCCCACACTCCTGATCTTCGGGAACCCTGTGCGGAGGGGAGCGGGTAGGTCCGAGGGCCTCCTCGTAGGACTGCTCCTGGACACGGCCAAGGGGGCCATCAGCCGGTCCAGGCAGCGGGCGGTCGAGGGGGTCGTTCAGCCAGACTGCCTGCCTCTCTTCCGCGCATACATCTGGTCCAGGGTGTCCTTGGAGATGGAGCACGCAGTGTCCACCGGTACGCTCGCGGCCTTCCGCGAGAGGTGGGCACCGGAGGGACTGGAGTGCATCATCACGCCCGGCAACCAAATTTTAATTTGATTTTATGTTTTTAAGTTAATTTGTTTTAATTGCCGGTGCTTTTAGTGTCCCCCTCCCCTTTTATAGGGGGCACTTGGAAAAAAATGTGATTCTGTGCCCAAAAGAAACACCCCAAAAATATAAAAAGGGCCTTGTAAATGTTGGTGTTTCCCCCAGATCGGGGGGGCATGGTTTAATGTTTTTTGTTTACTCCTAAAAAGAGTTTCATGCACAAGGACCCCCAGGTCCCTCTGCACCACAGCATGTTGTAATTTCTCCCCATTCAAATAATATTCCCTTTTACTGTTTTTTTTTCCCAAGGTGGATGACCTCACACTTTCCGACATTGTATTCCATCTGCCAAACCTTAGCCCATTCGCTTAACCTATCCAAATCTTCCTTGCAGCCTCTCTGAGTCTTCTACACAACCCGCTTTCCCACTAATCTTAGTGTCATCTGCAAATTTTGTTGCACAACACTCTGTCCCCTCTTCTAGGTCATCTATGTATATTGTAAACAGTTGTGGTCCCAGTACTGATCCCTGTGGCACACCACTAACCACTGATTTCCAACCCGAAAAGGACCCATTTATCCCGACTCTCTGCTTTCTGTTCGCCAGCCAATTCTCTATCCATGCTAATACATTTCCTCTGACTCCGCGTACCTTTATCTTCTGCAGTAACCTTTTGTGTGGCACCTTATCAAATGCCTTTTGGAAATCTAAATACACCACATCCATCGGTACGCCTCTATCCACCATGCTCGTTATATCGTCAAAGAATTCCAGTAAGTTAGTTAAACATGATTTCCCTTTCATGAATCCATGCTGCGTCTGCTTGATTGCACTATTCCTATCCAGATGCCCCGCTATTTCTTCCTTAATGATAGTTTCAAGCATTTTCACCACTACAGATGTTAAACTAACCGGCCTATAGTTACCTGCCTTTTGCCTGCCCCCTTTTTTAAACAGAGGCGTTACATTAGCTGCTCTCCAATCCGCTGGTACCTCCCCAGAGTCCAGAGAATTTTGGTAGATTATAACAAATGCATCTGCTATAACTTCCGCCATCTCTTTTAGTACCCTGGGATGCATTTCATCAGGACCAGGGGAATTGTCTATCTTCAGTCCCATTAGTCTGTCCAGCACTACCTCCCTGGTGATAGTGATCATCTCAAGGTCATCCCTTCCCACATTCCTATGACCAGCAATTTTTGGCATGGTTTTTGTGTCTTCCACTGTGAAGACGGAAGCAAAATAATTGTTTAAGGTCTCAGCCATTTCCACATTTCCCATTATTAAACCCCCCTTTTCATCTTCTAAGGGACCAACATTTACTTTAGTCACTCTTTTCCGTTTTATATATCTGTAAAAGCTTTTACTATCTGTTTTTATGTTTTGCGCAAGTTTACCTTCGTAATCTATCTTCTCTTTCTTTATTGCTTTTTTAGTCATTCTTTGCTGTTGCTTAAAATGTTCCCAATCCTCTAGTTTCCCACTAACCTTGGCCACCTTATATGCATTGGTCTTTGATTTGATACTTTCCTTTATTTCCTTGGTTATCCACGGCTGGTTATCTCTTCTCTTGCCGCCCTTCTTTTTCACTGGAATATATTTTTGTTGCGCATTATGAAAGAGCTCCTTAAAAGTCCTCCACTGTTCCTCAATTGTGCCACCGTTTAGTCCTTGTTTCCAGTCTACTTTAGCCAATTCCGCCCTCATCCCACTGTGGTCCCCTTTGTTTAAGCATAGTACGCTCGTTTCTGACACAACTTCCTCATCCTCAATCTGTATTACAAATTTTCAGGGGGAAAGGAAATGCAATAATTTAAGAACTCCCTCTACATTAAAATATTTTTGCTTGCAACGAATATTGGTTCACCACCTATTCCTAAAATACTAATTCAAACCCCAGGTCTGGATGTTGAGACTCAGTTAATTGGATCTTGAGGAGCAGATACAAAATCAGCAGAAACAATGAGCCTCTTGCTTAATTCTGGATTGTCAACAGAAATGTTTCTGTCGTGTAATGTAGCTAGCTTTACCATCAGCATTTCTAGGATTAAATTTGATGGTTTTGACTTGGTTTTAAATATTCTTACTTTAACACTCGCTGAGTTGATCATGGCCTTATGTGATCATTTTCATTAGGCAGCAGCAGCAGAGCACCTGAATCTCACTTCTGGTTTTTGTGCCAGCAGTAATAATTTTATTTGCCGTTGGTTAACAGTGCAAACTTGCTATTCCAAAATAGATTTAAATGCATTTGCATAATACTTTTTGCATCAGTGCACCAGAATTAGCAAAGTGCACCAGGCAAGGAAAAAGAGGATTTATACTCGGCAGTGTTGGCACTCTGTGCTGTTAAAACTTCAGACTATAATCATTCAACCGAGTGACTTAGGGAGTAGGTTCACTTAATGACAGCTTTTGTCTGGCCTTCATCTGTGCAACTATTGATATTGCCTCACAATGGCAGCTTAGGTGGTGGATCAGTCTTGAAGTAAAGAAAAACTGAAACCTATTACTGATGAGATAATTGCAAATGAAAAGTTGTGTTGCTTATAGTTCCCACGAATGGCAATATTTTAAGAACAGAAGAAATAGGAGCAGGAATAGACCTTGCAGCCCCTTGAGCCTGCTCCGCCATTCAATAAGATCAAGGCTGATCTTGGACCTCAACGCTTTCCTGCCTGATCCCTATATCCCTTGATTCCCGTAGTATCCAAAGATCTATCGATCTAGCCTTGAATATGCTCAAAGACTGAGCTTCCATAGCACTGTGGGGTAGAGAATTCCAAAGATTCACAACCCTCTTAGTGAAGAAATTTCTCCTCATCTCAGTCCTAAATGGTTGACCTCTTGTCCTGAGATTGTGACCCCGAGTTCTGGACTCTCCAGCCAGGGGAAACAGCCTCTCAGCATTTACCTTGTCAAGCCATTTCAGAACCTTATATGTTTCAATAAGATCACCTGCCATTCTTCTATTTTAATGTATAGAGTTTATTTTTTGAAATATTAAATTATTATTTTCCTACATTACAACAGTGACTACACTTCAAAAAGTACTTAATTGGCTGTAAAGCGCTTTGGGATGTCCGGTGATCATGAAAGGCGCTATATAAATGCAAGTCTTTTTATAATTGTTTATCTTTGATCATTTCTAAAAGATGCTCTCTTTTATTTAGACAATGCTGTGTTGGCACAGAATTAGTGGACTGGATGATACAGCAGACTCCTTGTGTCCATTCCCGCACACAGGCTGTAGGCATGTGGCAGGTTCTGCTTGAGGAAGGAGTCATGAACCATGGTAAAACCATTATCTGTTTTATTGAATAGATATATAATAATTCAGTTACAATCCACTTTCTTAGCAGACAACAATGGGCTTTTTTGGGAGTTTTAATATCAAATGTACCATGATGTGTAAATAAAAATTATACTCTAGTTTGCACCCATTCAAAATGGATTTTGAAGAAGAAAAAGTGAAATCCTGGTGATAAACCTGGAAAATTGCAAGAGGTATTCATGTAAATATTTTGGCTTTGTTGATGAGGCAAGCACTCTAGCACACAATGTACAGCTGGACAGAAACTGGTGGACGGAGGGAATTGGGCACAAAACGGGATTTAAGGACTGCCCCCCAAATGTTCTGATTTCCCCTGCACCCATTCTGCACATAACTGATGCAGGTGATCCCAAAATCAACTCTTTTTCATTTCATTGGAGAATGTAAATGTGAAAAGGGGTATGTGTGTACACAGAGGAATTATGAAAGTAGATAAGGAGTGATTGACAGAAAGGAAGCAGTGGCTACCAATTAGGGGAGTGATTTTTAGCTTGGAAGATCAACTCAGTAGAGCATCACTAGAATCAGCACTGGTGCCCTTGTAGTTTCTGATTTGCATAAACTATGCTAAATCACTGCAGTGATTTTGGACAAATTCGCAGGATGTACCAACAAGGGGGCAGTATCATGACCAAAGTGTTACAGAGGGTTCTGGATGATGGCACTGAATTTCTTCAGTGGTATTGCCTGTAGATCCAGCGGGAGTCTGCCAGAACCAACAGGAACATGGCTGGACCCAATTCCTTGACAATTCTGTGATTTCCTAGTCAGCCTTCTAAGGGACAGAGTCTCAACCTTCTGCTTACTGGGTCAGTGGCACCTGGGAGCGGAGCTGAGGGCAGGGCCTCCTTGTGCTAGGAGTTCGCAGCTCAGTAGAGTCAAGTGAGAAGATGTGTACCTGCCTTCAAATGTCCGTGTGGAGCTCATGTGGGGAAGTAGGGCCCAGGTGAGGGAGGGGCTTGAACAGACACATGTGCATCAATCTACTCTCAATCATCAGCAAAATGATGGAGGGTGTCGTCGACAGTGCTAGCAAGCGGCACTTACTCGCCAATAACCTGTTCACCAATGCTCAGTTTGGGTTCCACCAGGACCACTCAGCTCCAGACCTCATTACAGTTTTGGTCCAAACATAGACAAAAGAGCTGAATTCCAGAGGTGAGGTGAGAGTGACTGTCCTTGACTTCAAGGCAGCAGAGTGTAGCAGCAAGGAGCCCTAGTAAAACGGAAGTCAATGGGAATCATGGGGCAAACCATAGAGACACAGGCGCCTGCTGGCCACATGTAAATTTGGAGTCCTCGCACTAATCCTGCTGAGTGCGACAGCGTGTGTTTTTTAAAAATTAGTTCATGGGACGTGGCCGTCGCTGGGCAAGGCCAACATTTATTGCCCATCCCTAATTTCCCTTGAGAAAGTGATGGTGAACCGCCTTCTTGAACCGCTACAGTCCGTGTGGTGAAAGGTTCTCCCACAATGCTGTTGGGCAGGGAATCCTAGGATTTTGACTCAGCGACTATGAAAGATCAACAATATACTTCTAAGTCAGGAGGGGAACTTGCAGATGATGCTGTTTCCATACGCCTGCTGTCCTTGTCCTTCTGGGTGGGAGAGGTCGCGGGTTTGGGAGGTGCTGCCAAAGAAGCCTTGGCGAGTTGCTGCAGTGCATCTTGTAGATGGTACACACTGCAGCCACGGTGAGCCGGTGGTGGAGGGAGTGAATGTTTAGTTGGTGGATGGGGTGCCGATCAAGCGGGTTGCTTTGTCCTGGATGGTGTTGAGCGTCTTGCGCTGCACTCATCCAGGAAAGTGGAGATTATTCCTTCACACTCCTGACTTATATAAGAACTTAAGAAATAGGAACAGGAGTAGGTCATACGGCTCCTCGAGCCTGCTCCACCATTCAATAAAATCATGGCTGATCTAAATATGGACTCAGCTCCATTTCCCCGCCTGCTCCCCATAACTCTTATCCCCTTATCGTTTAAGAAACTGTCTATTTCTGTCTTAAATTTATTCAATGTCCCAGCTTCCACAGCTCTCTGAGGCAGTGAATTCCACAGATTTACAACCCTCTGAGGAAGAAATTTCTCCTTATCTCTGTTTTAAATGGGCGGCCCCTTATTCTAAGATCATGCCCTCTAGTTCTAGTCTTCTCCATCAGTGGAAACATCCTCTCTGCATCCACCTTGTCAAGCCCCCTCATAATCATATACGTTTCGATAAGATCACCTCTCATTCTACTGAATTTCAATGAGTAGAGACCCAACCTACTCAACCTTTCCTCATAAGTCAACCCAGTCATCCCCGGAATCAACCTAGTGAACCTTCTCTGAACTGCCTCCAAAGCAAGTATATCCTTTCGTAAATATGAAATCAAAACTGCACACAGTATTCCAGGTGTGGCCTCACCAATACCTTATAGAGCTGTAGTAAGACTTCCCTGCTTTTATACTCCATTCCCTTTGCAATAAAGGCCAAGATACCATTGGTTTTCCTGATCACTTGCTGTAACTGCATGCTATCCTTTTCTGTTTCATGCACAAGTACCCCCAGGTCCTGCTGTACTGCGGCACTTTGCAATCTTTCTCCATTTAAATAATAACTTGCTCTTTGATTTTTTTTCTGCCAAAGTGCATGACCTCACACTTTCCAACAATGTCCTTTTGCAGATTTTTTGTGTCCTCGTCACACATTGCTTTTCTTCACATCTTTGTATTGTCAATAAACTTGGCTACATTACACTCAGTCCCTTCTTCCAAGTTGTTAATATAGATTGTAAATAGTTGGGGTCCCAGCACTGATCCCTGCGACATCCCACTAGTTACTGGTTGCCAACCAGAGAATTAACCATTTATCCCGACTCTCTGTTCTCTGTTAGTTCGCCAATCCTCTATCCATGCTAATATATTACCGCCAACCCCGTGAACTTTTATCTTGTGCAGTAACCTTTTACGTGGCACCTTGTCAAATGCCTTCTGGATGCCCCAAATACAACACATCCTCTGGTTCCCCTTTATCCACCCTGTTCGTTACATCCTTAAAGAATTCCTGCAAATTTGTCAAACATGACTTCCCCCTCATAAATCCATGCTGACTCTGCCTGACCGAATTTTGCTTTTCCAAATGTCCTGCTACTGCTTCTTTAATAATGGTCTCCAACATTTTCCCAACCACAGATGTTAGGCTAACTGGTCTATAGTTTCCTGCTTTTTGTCTGCCTCCTTTTTTAAATAGGGGCATTACATTTGCAGTTTTCCAATCTGCTGGGACCTCTCCAGAATCCAGGGAATTTTGATAAATTACAACCAATGCATCCACAATCCCTGCCGCTACTTCTCTTAAGACCCTAGGATGCAAGCCATCAGGTCCAGGGGATTTATCTGCCTTTAGTCCCATTATCTTACTGAGTACCACCTGCTTAGTGACTGTGATTGTGTTAAGTTCCTCCCCCCCCCCCCCCAACCATAGTCCCTAGACTATCTACTGTCAGAATATTGTTAGTGTCCTCTACCGTAAGGACTAATACAAAATATTTGTTCAGAGCTTCTGCCATCTCCATGTTCCCCATTATTAATTCACTGATCTTTACCTCTAAGGGACCAAAATTTACTTTAGCCACCCTTTTCCTTTTTATATACCTATAGAAACTCTTGCTATCTGTTTTTATATTTTGCGCTAGTTTGCTTTCATAGTCTATCTTCCCTTTCTTTATCATTTTTTTGGTCATTCTTAGCTGGCTTTTAAAAGCTTCCCAGTCTTCTGTCCTCCCACTAGTTTTGGCCACTTTGTATGCCCTTGTTTTTAATTGGATACCATCCTTTATTTCTTTAGTTAGCCACGGATGGCTATCTTTTCTCTTACACCCTTTCCTCTTCACTGGAATATATTTTTCTTGAGAGATGTGAAATATCTCCTTAAATGTACACCACTGCTCATCAACCATCCTACACTTTAATCTATTTTCCCAGTCCACTTTACCCAACTCTGCCCTCATACCTTCATAGTCTCCTTTATTTAAGCTCAGTGCGCTGGTTAGAGATCCAACTTTCTCACCCTCCATCTGAATTTGAAATTCAATCATGCCATGATCACTCATTCCGAGGGGATCCTTTACTAGGAGATTGTTTATTAATCCTGCCTCATTACACAGGACCAGATCTAAGATAGCCTGCCCCCTACGTTACGTTACGTACTGCTCAAGGAACCCGTCCCTTACACATGCTATGAACTCCTCCTCAAGGCTACCCTGACCAATTTAATTTGTCCAATCAATATGGAGGTTAAAAACATCCATGATTATTGCTGTTCCCTTTTTACAAGCCCTCACTATTTCCTGGTTTATGCTCCGACCAACAGAGTTGCTACTGTTAGGGGGTCTATAGACTACGCCCACCAGTGACTTTTTCCCCTTATTGTTCCTTATCTCCATCCAAACTGTTTCAACACCCTTATCATTTCAGCAAATATTGTTTCTTACTATTGCAGTGATTCCATCCTTTATCAATAGAGCTACCCTACCTCCTTTACCTTTCTGTCTGTCCTTCCGGATTGTCAAGTACCCCTGAATATTTAATTCCCAGTCCTAGTCACCTTGCAACCACGTCTCTGTAATGACTATCAGATCATACCCATTTGTCTCAATTTGTGCCGTCAACTCATCTATCTTGTTACAAATGCTATGTGCATTTAGACAAAGTGCCTTTAAGAACCCAAACTGAACATCGGTGAGCAGGTTATTGGTGAGTAAGTGCCACTTGATAGCACTGTCGACGACTCCTTCCATCACTCTGCTGATGATTGAGAGTAGACTGATGGGACAGTAATTGGACAGATTGGATTTGTCCTCTTTTTTGTAGACAGGACATACCTGGGCAGTTTTCCACATTGTCGGGTAGATGCCTGTGTTGAAGATGTACCGGAACAGCTTGATTAGAGAGAGGGATCTTGTCGAGGCCCATTGTCTTTGCTGTATCCAGTGCACTCTGCTGTTTCTTGATATTATGTGGAGTGAATCGAATTGGCTGAAAACTGGCTTCTGTGATGGCGGATCATTTCTAGCTGAAGAGGTTGCAAATGCTTCAGCCTTGTCTTTTGCATTCGCTTGCTGGGCTCCGCCATCATTGAGGATGGGGATATTCATGCATGGGCTAGACTTTCCACTTTGCTGTCTATCGCCCAAAAAATGGGCGATGGACCAACGATGTACGATGTCTCAGCCTTACTGATCGCTGGGAATATGGATATTGATTTTCCACTCGCCGATAGGCCAGCGATGTAAAATGGGCAATGCGAAAGGTTGGCGATGTGAAGCTCGCCCATCGAACAGCCAGCAATATGGAAGGCCAAAGCTTCCCTAGAAACAGCCTACTGTGCATGCGATTTTTTTTTTACTTGACTGATTTTCCCGCGTTTCGGGAGGTCAGGGGTCATCCACACATACACAGAAGACACAGGGAGGGGGAGAGAGAGAGAGAGGATAGAGAGAGAGAGGAGGAAGGCTGTGACAGAGAACGAGTTTAAATAAGTAGTTTAATTGTAAACTCTTTTCAATATTTAAATATTTTTTTGTAAACAGTTGCAAGATTTAAAAAAAATGTTTAAGAATGTCGGATTTGCATCATGATGCTGAGGGCGAGAGAAAGAGGGCAAAGTCCTTTAGTGACGAGGCCAATGAGGCCCTAGTGAACGAGGTCCATTCCCGGTGGGCCGAACTGACTCGGGGTGCGCGCACGGGAAACCCCCACCCCGAGTTTATAGAAAAGTTTGGGTGGAGATCGCAGACGTGGTGTCCTCCGCATCCCATGAGGTGAGGGGGTCGGACTAGTGCCGTAAACGCTGGAACAGCTTGGTAGCTGCAGCAAGAGTAAGTTGCATTTTATATTGTACTGATGCAAAGTTTAATTATAATAATGTATCTCCTGTATTGAATTTAATTTCTTTATTCATAAATGTTTTACATTAACTACATGTTAAGATCTGGACAGGGCTCTGAACCTAGGACTATGTATGGGACAGTGTGGAGGGAGCTTTACTCTGTATGTAACCCCATGCTGCAACTGCCCTGGGAGTGTGGAGGGAGCTTTACTCTGTAACCTAATATGTCTCTACTTATCTGTAGAATAACTCCACGAGGCCTAGTGCTCTGCTTGAACTGCTGTGACCTTAGTCTCTTTATTGTAACCCAGAGTGAGACTGCAATGTGGTGACCAGCCTTTTATACAGCTCCTGCCTGAGCCTCCCACAGTTGCACCCTCTAGTGGTACCAGCATAGTATGTACAGAGTATACATATATGACATAACCCCATGCTGCAGCTGCCCTGGGAGTGTGGCGGGAGCTTTACTCTGTATGTAACCCCATGCTGCAGTTGCCCTGGGAGTTTGGAGGGAGCTTTACTCTGGCTGCTGCAGTATAGAGAGATGTATATGTGTCAAAATGTAGCATGTAACTTTTTAAACTGTTGTGATTCCATGATACTACCTAGTCAATTAGCTTAGGCTATACTCTTTTCTCGTTTGCAGAAGAAGATATCAATTAATAGGGCTGAGCAGAGGCGCACCAGGGTGTGGGGGGGGGCTCTGCTCAGCTTCAACCGCTGACGGACTTGGAGGAATGTGCAACCGTGCTCGTGGGCCACGGAACCCGTTCGGCCACTACCCATGGTCTGGCGGAGCCCAGCTATGCATCTCGTGAGTAACGTAATGACCTGTAATTATAATGCAATATGCAATATACGAATGATGTCATGTCATGTCATGCATGCAGCCTTTGTGCATAAGAAGCAGGGGATACAGCCGCTACAGCTTTCTGGGGTAGTGAAATGTACTGATATGTAACGTCTCTCGTTAATGTGCACCGTTATGTTCTAAGGTCATCCTGACAGGCTGGTCGAGGTGCAACCGGCACCTGCTGATGAGCAGGAGGAGGAGGAGGAGGATGATGAGCTGGAGAACATTATCAACACCACTGAGCTCATGGAGGAAGAGGAGGAGAAGCACCAGCAGCAGCTGCAGACAGCTGTGGAGGGGGGGATGAACCTGCCGTCATCTCAATGGAGGTAGAAGAGGCACCAGGACCAAGCGGTGTGCAGCCGGTAACGCCAAGGCGTATCATATTGGGCACGCCGACCCCACGGAGGCCCGGTCAGCGAGGTCAGCAATCGCCTCCCTCGGACGATCAGTTGGAGGGCTTGATCTCCCTGCGCTCGGAGACAGTCGCGATAGGTCGCGAGCTTCTCCAGGGGTTCAATCAGTTCTCGTCTAACTTTTCCAAGGTGTCTGCTATGCAAGTGGAGTTAGCACAGTAGACCCTGGAGGGGATGCGAGAGCAGACCGCCGCAACCAATGCCCTTCGGCATGCGCTGCTGGCTGTACACGGTGCTGCACCCCAAGGTGTCGTGTTGGGTCTCAGTACAACCCCGAGCACTTAAGCGAGTACGGAGGATACACTTCCTCTTGACTCGGAAGACGAACAGCCAGCTTCGTCTTCCACTCCAACACCTCCACCACGGCAGGAAGTCTTGCTGTCGCCCGCTGCATGCCAGCGTCGTCTCAGTCTGCGGGGAACAAAACGGACGGGCGGTGCTAAAACGCGGGGTGATAAAGGACCTGGAGGGAAACGTGGCCACAGGTAGGGAAGGGGGTTGTTTTTGCAATGTTAATGTTAAATTTGTTATAGTTCATGTGCGTCGTTGTTTTGGGGGGTGGGGGGGCGGAGGGGTGAGGGGGCGGAGAGAGTGTTGATAAAAAATAAATTACATTCGTTTGTTTGAAATAAAACATTTTATTGAATTTAACAATTGTTGTGCATTCTCTTATAGTTAAGCATTTTTTTTAAATTTAATATTTTAACAATAGTTCTGCATTTGTTGTGCATTCTCTTATAATAACATAAATTTACTTAAGCTAAGCGTTAGTGCAAATGTTGTACAATAAAGGCCAGGCCAGTGCAGGCAAGGCAAAAACGTAACTCAACGCAAATGCAACTTTTGTTTAACCGTAACTATAAATGTAAATGTGACTATCCCCAATGTAAGTTAATGCAAAGCGTTCATAAATGAGCTGCTGACATAACAGCTTAGCAGCCGCGTAACTCCCACGGCGTACTGGTCTTCTGGGGGGGAGGGGTGGCGGGGGGACCGTGGCTAGATCGCCAGGCTGGTTGGCCTCCCCGAGGTCCTCACCAATCTCCTCTTCGCCTCCTCCTCCTCTTGCTCCTCGCTGGCTGGCACGTCCATCTCCCCTCCTTCTGGAGGTGGATCTGCGGCCCCATCTGGCATTAGTTGTCCTCTCCTTATAACTAGGTTATGCAGCATGCAACACACCACAATAAACTCAGCGACCTGGTCAGGGTGGAACTGTAGGCTGCCATAAGAGTGGTCCAGGCATCTGAAGAGCTGCTTTAGGACTCCAGTTGTCTTTTCGACGATGTTGTGTGTCGCTATGTGGCTTTCGTTGTAACGTTTCTCTGCTTCAGTGACGGGATTATGCAATGGGATCATCAGCCAGCTGACAAGGCCATATCACTTATCCAGCATCAAACCGTGACCTTCTGGCTGATTAACAAACAGGTCAGGGATAGCACTCTCACGGAGGATGTACGCATCATGGATGCTGCCAGGAAATGTAGCATTTACTGTCATGAGTATTTGGTTGTGGTCGACAACAAGCTGCACATCCAGGGAGTGGAATCCCTTTCTGTTATGAAACACCTCTGCGTTCTGTAAAGGGGCTTTCAGGGCAATGTGCGTGCAGTCTATTGCTCCCTGCACCTTGGGGAAGTTTGCTATTTTCGAGAAACACAAAGCCCTCCCGGTCTGTGCCTCCCTGGTCATAGGGAAGCTTATAAAGTCCATTCTGCAAGTGTAAAGGGCTTCAATCACCTGCCGAATGAAGCAGTGTTAAGAAATATGGCAGATGTCGCCAGCTGAAGCCTGAAAGGATCCCGACGCGTAGAAGGATAGTGCCGCAGTAACCTTCACCTCAACGGGCAGTGCGGTTCTGATGGTGCTGGAAAGCTGCAGATCCCCCTTGATGAGATGGCAAATCTCATCGATGACCTCCTAAGACACGCGTTTTCAGACAAGTTGAGGTAAGATTGCATTTCTTTGTACCTTCGTCGGCTGTACGCTCGCCTCATCTGTCTCCTCTGTCTCTGTCTACGCCTTACTCTGCCACCTCTTCGATTGATCCTTTCAGAAACCAGAGTGTGAGCAGTTACAAGTAATGGCATAGAAAGCATATAGGCCCCATCACTATCTATAATTATTTTCATTGTTTTCAATGCACTTTTCAGTAAACAAAATGCCTGATCTTGTAAGCTATATTAGTACAATTAAATATAAGTATAAATCTGAGTGGATCTATCTATAAAAGACCCTTAAATAATTCTCAAATATCTTAGCCCGATTTTTTAGCTGCCTCCTCCCTTCCTCCGAAATGCAAATGTTGTCCATAGTGCCCAGTTTGGTCAGGGAAGCCCGGGAAAAGCAACTATTTTCCAGCGATGTTCTCGGCGAGCGATCAGCCCGGCGATGTGACGACGATGTGCCGGAAGTTCAAATCAGCGATGAGAGGGCGATCAGCTCGGTGAAGTAAGCCGAAACTTGGGGGCTTAATTTTCCGCCGATGTTGAGGTCTGGGTTTCCATTTTTTGCTCAAAATGGGCGATAGACATCCGTTTTGGGTGATATATGGGCAATATGAGGTGGTAAGTCCAGCCCATGGAGCCTCCTCCTCCTCCCGTTAGTTGTTTAATTGTCCACCACTATTCACAACTGGATGTGGCAGGAAGGCAGAGCTTTGATATGATCCATTGATTGTGGGATCGCTTAGCCTTGTCTATAGCATGCTGCTTCTGCTGTTTTGCATGTATGTAGTCCTGTGTTGCAGCTTCCCTAGGTTAGCACCTCACTTTTAGGTGCTGCTCTTGGTATTTTCTTCTGCACTTCTTATTGAACCAGGGTTGGTCCCCTGTCTTGATGGTCACGGTAGAGTGAGGGATATGCTGGGCCATGAGGTTACAGATTGTGGTGGAATACAATTCTGCTGCTGCTGATGGCTCACAATGCATCATGGGTGCCCAGTTTTGAGCTGCTAGATCTGTTCTGAATCTATCCCATTTAGCACGGTGGTAGTGTCGCATAACACAATCAAGGGTGTCCTCAGTGTGTCTTCACAATGACTGTGCGGTGGTCACTGTTCGAATGTTGTCATGGACAGATGCATCTGCAACAGGTAGATTGGCGAGAACGAGGTCAAGTAGGTTTTTACATCATGTTGGTTATCTCACCACCTGCCGCAGGCCCAGTCTGGCAGCTATGTCCTTCAGGACTCAGGCAGCTTGGTCAATAGTGTTGCTACCAAGCCACTCTTGGTGATGGACATTGAAGTCCCCCACCCAGAGTATGTTCTATTCCCTTTCTACTTTGTGCTTCTTCAGTTGACCTGAAGCCATGAGACTTCATGGGGTCCAGAGTAAATGTTGAGGACTCCCAGGGCCACTCCCTCCCGAGTGTATACCACTGTGCCACCACCATTGGTGGGTCTATCCTGCTGGTGGGACAGGACATACTCAGGGATGGTGATGGAGAAGTCTGGAACATTGGCTGAAAGGTATGACTATGTCAGGCTGTTGCTTGACTAGTCTGTGGGATAGCTCTCCCAATTTGGGCACAAGTCCTCAGATGTTAGTGAGGAGGACATTGCAGGGTCGACTGGGCTGGTTGTGCAATTGTCGTATCCATAGCCGGTGCCGAGGTCAATGCGGGATGGTCTGTCCAGTTTTATTCTTATTATTGTTTCTTGTTGCTTTTATTCTTATTATTGTTTCTTGTTGCGTTTTGTTACAACTGAGTGGCTTGCTACGCTATTTCACAGGGTAATTAAGAGTTAACCACATTGCTATGGGTCTGGAGTCACATATAAGCCAGACCAGGTAAGGATGGCAGATTTCCTTCCCTGAAGGACATTAGTGAACCAGCTGCCGTGCTGAGATTTGAACTCGTGTTTCTGGATCATTACTAATTACTATTTCAGTAACATAACCACGATGCTACCGTATCCATGTGGTCTCAATGTAATCGCTGGGATAATGCCCTTTGGTTTCTTGGGGACTCCCAGGGCCACTCCCTCCCTGAAAATGGGTAAAACTTTGGCATATAAAATTCAATGCAGGTAAGTGTAAGCTCTTACAGATAAAGGAAAACTGGTGACATATTTAATGAATGGTGTTGAACTAGGTAGGGAAGAGGCTGAGGCAGATTTGGGAATGATATTGGGCTCAACACTGACCATGTCTCGTCATTACAGAGTGGCAATCAACAAAGCAAATGTTGAGCTATGTTACTAAATCAGTAGAGTACAATTCTGAAGGTGTCATACTGAAGCTGCATATTGTACTCTAATCAAGCTGCACTTCAATGCTGCATTTGGTTATTGTAACTAAAGCCCAAAGGAAACATACAAGCCCTGGAAGCGGTCAGAGAAGGTCAATGAGACTGATCCCACTATCAAAAGGTGGGGTTATGAAGAAAGTTTTTAAAAAACTGATGAGAAGGAACCTTATAGAGGTACATACAATACTAAATGGAATAGAAAAGATGAATCTAGAGCACGACTTTATGTTTAAACATGATTAAACTATGACTGTGGAACAAGGGGACATGGGTATAAACTGGTAAAAGGCATGTTCCAGGCTGATATGGACCACTTCACGCAAAGAGTGATTAATACCTGAAACAATTTTCAGGGCAGATCATTGGTTAATTTTTTCCAATCAAGAGAACATTAATAATTGTGATGTCATTTTCTACTGAAGGATGAACTAGATGTGCTGAATGACGTTGATCACCTGTATTTATTTTGGTGATCTTTGTCATGGTTCTTCTAGCACCAAAAATTAGATTGTGTCAAACAAAAGGTTTTTTTTGTACCAAGTTAAGATGTTCATTATTTAAAAATAGATAACTGTGACTAAAAGTCAGATTTAAGTTCTAACTTTTTTAAACCATTGCTGTCCTAGTGGACCAAGAGCACAATTTCCAGGACAAGTACCTGTTTTATCGCTTCCTGGATGATGAGCAGGAGGATGTTCGTGGACCTACAGATGAGGAGAAAAAAGAGTGCGAGGAGGAGTTACAGGAAACTCTGCTTCTGCTTTCTCAGATTGGGCCAGATGCCCATATGAGAATGATTTTACGAAAACAGTGAGTATAATAAAATAACTTATGCCAACTCTTAGGCCTCAAGTTTCCACATGATTTGCTCCTGATTTTTAGGAGCAACTGGTGTAGAACGGAGTATCTTAGAAATCGGAATTCTCCACATTTAGTTTTCTGCAGTTCTAGTCAGGTAGAACAGTTTCACTTTGGAACTGAATTTTTTTTTCAAAAGGGGGCGTGTCCGGCCACTGACGCCTGATTTGAAAGTTTCCACAGTGAAAACGTACTCCAAACTAACTTAGAATGGAGCAAGTGAAGATTTTTGTACGCTTGAAAAAACCTTGTCTACACTTTAAAAAATCAGGCGCAGGTTACAAATTAGGCGTAGGGAACGAGGTGGGGGGGGAGGGGGGGGAAGGGAAGTCATTAAATTCTACAATCAATCCTTAGTTATACTTATACAAATATTATACAAATAAATCCAACCTGAAAAAGCAAAGAAAAGATTAAATAAACCATGTTCCTACCTGTGTGAAAGTGCTTCAGGCAGGCCTTTCAGGCAGCGGTGTAGCGTCAGTGTCTCGGCGGCAGGGGCAGGCAGCAAGCAGCCTTCGAGCTGAGCTGCGGTGCTTGAGGCAGGCCTTCATTCCCCGCGAAGGTGCAGCACCCGGACGGACTTGAGGCCATTCGGCCATGGGATTGCAGCGGCGTCAGTGGCTGGCCGGGAGCCGAAGAATGAACACAGGACACACGCAGCTCATTAAGGTTCTTGAGGCCATTCGGCCACGCTTTAGGGGCGGCGTCAGTGGCTGGCCGGCAGCCAAAGATACAGCAGCAGCCTTCGAGCTGTGAGGGGGACTGAGGCCATTTGGACAGGGAGAGGCAGCCACATCGACAGTTTTATATTTAAATTAGCAGAATGGGTGCTGCATTGTCAACACCACCTATTATGCAATGGTTTGCCATCAATTCACTGCATAGGAGAGAATTGATTAGAGCTCACCGCACCAGGAATGTCGTAGCCCGTAGGTTGATGGGCAGGAGACCTTACCCACATCGACAATATCGAACCAGGCGCTCGTACCTGGACATGAGCGAGGCTGATTGTGTGAAAAGGCTGCGTTTTCGCAGAGAAGTTGTCACTGAGATCTGTGATATGGTGAGAGCAGATTTGCAGCCCAGAAGCAGAAGGACAACTGCCTTGTCTGTTGAAGTGAAGGTAACAGCTGCACTTTCTTTCTATGTCTCGGGATCGTTTCAGGCTACAACTGGAGATGTGTGTGCCATCTCTCAATGTGCAATACATGCCTGCGTTTACCAGGTCACGGCTGCACTTTATGCGCAAAGGAATGACTTTATCAATTTCCCAATAACCGCACAAGCGATCCATGAGAGGGCTGTGGGCTTCTTCAGGATTGCTGGCTTCCCAAAGGTACAGGGCTGCATTGATTGTACCCACATAGCCTTGCGAGCACCCGTGGAGGAATCTGAGCAGTACCGAAATAGGAAAGGTTTCCACTCTATCAATGTGCAGCTCGTGTGTGACAACAAGCAGCGCATCATGTCAGTCGATGCGAGATACCCTGGCAGCACCCACGATGTGTTCATCCTATGTGACAGCGTTCTATCTGACATGTTTGAGCAGCAGCCAGAAGGGCAGAGCTGGCTACTGGGAGACAAAGGGTACGGCCTGATCACCTGGCTCATGACGTCCCTACGTGTGACACGGACAGAAGCTGACCGTCAATACAACATGGCGCACATTGCGACGCGCAGCATCATTGAGAGGACCATTGGCATATTGAAACAGCGATTCCGATGCCTGGACCATTCCGGAGGACAGTTGCAATACTCTCCTCAGATTGTCGGTCACTTCACTGTTGTGTGCTGCATGCTTCATAACTTAGCCATCATGAGGCAGCAGGAGCTGATAGTGGAACCTGAAGACCGACGTGAGGGTCCAGTGCATGATGATAGTATTACGGAAGACCAGGATGTGGATGATAACGACAATCAGGAAAGCATGCAAGTGCCTGATTCCGGAGCACGAGGTCGGAGGAGGGCCGTCCATCGTGCCCCTTTAACGATTGCTCGAGACTTGCGCCAGCAGCTCATCCGTGAATGCTTCAACTACTGATGCCTGAGGGCTCTGCGACCACTTTTGCATATGGACATATTTATTCTTTGCAGTTGTTCCTACGTTGTGTTGTGTTAATGGAACATGAAACAGTTTTAATGAAAAAATATTTTATTGAAAAGTTAACATCACTCTAATAAAATATTTGTTGTATCAAACTATACTTTTTAATATGACTCTTGAAGATCAATTATAAACTTTAAGATCACTTATAAACTTGTAAAGTTACAAAAGTTACAAAACACTTTCTATGTGAAAAATTTTACACTCTAAGATCACTTACACTTCAAGATCACTTTTTAGATGCAAAATTAAATAATTTACAGAAAGTGAGAGCATTTACACTATAAGATCACTTGAAAACCCTGAGATCACTTATGTGTTGTAAAGTTACAAAACTTACAAAACAGTTTCATTGTGAAAAATCTTACACTCTGAAGAACACTTAAACTTCAGGATCACTTTTTAGGTGCAAAATTAAATAAGATACAAAAAAATGTGAGAGCATTTACACTATAAGATCACTTAAAAACTATAAGATCCCTTATAAGTTGTAAAGTTACAAAACTTACAAAACAATTTCAATTTGAAAAAATCTTACACTCTGAAGAACACTTAAAACTTCAGGATCATTTTTTAGGTGCAAAGTTAAATAAGATACAAAAAAATGTGAGAGCATTTACACTATAAGATCACTTAAAAACCATAAGATCTCTTATAAGTTGTAAAGTTACAAAACTTACAAAACAATTTCAATTTGAAAAACGCTACTACAGCTACATCAAGAACAAGAACAAAAGCAGCAAAGAAAGGCTGCAACCATGTCTCATCCATATCTCAGTGAATGTTCACTTCCTCATGGGGGTGTCATTTGATTGGCTGGGCCGTGTGCCCTTATTGCAGCAGCTACCTCAACCAGGCCCTCCCTGATGACCTGTGCTGACACTTGCATGCCCTCCCTGACGGCCTGTGCTGTCGATTGCACTCCCTCGGACATTCCCTCCCTAAGTTCCCGTGTCATTACTGCTATTTCTCCCGTCAGGACCGTCAACTCTTCACCCACTGCACTGACGCCACCGATGAGTGATCGGGTAAGCTCATTGGTCTCCATACCCAATGCCACAACCTGAGCCGCATCTGTTGCACACTGCATCTCAGGAGAGCGTGTCTCCACTCTCCTCCTCTGCCTGGGTCTGCCTCGTGGCACCACTACACTGGGAGGCGTGGGCACGGACGGTGGGATGCTCGGTGTTGCAAGCGGCACCACTACACAGGGAGGCGCAGGCTGGGACTGTGGGACGCTCTATGTTCCAGACGGCTGAACTGGAGGGAGAGGCTCGGGCTGGAATGGTGGGATGCTCTGTGTTGCAGATGGCAGCACTCGAGTGCGAGCCGTGGGCTGGGATGTTGGACGAATGGGTGTAAACTGCTCCATGATATCAGCAGCAACACTGGGACCCGAAGCGTCGGAATCAAAACCATAGTAGGTGGAACCAGAACCTATGCGAGAGGGAGGCGCAGGCTGGGACGGTAGTGCACTGACTGTGGAATGCTGCATTATACCAGCAGCACCACTGGGACCCGCAACATCGGAAGCGAAACCATGGAAGGTGGAACCAAGACCTATGCTAGGGGTTGAAACTCTGATGCCCCTTGATGGGGACTCATAAACATTAAATTGGAAGCTCTCCCCTGCAGACATTTCAGTCATCACTGCCATCATCCAGTCTGGATCGTCCGCAGCTGGTTGTACTGGTTCTTGTTCTGTACCCTCAGGATCCTCAGGGTTGGCAGCAGCAGCATCAATCATCATCATCATCTTGTTCTGCAAAATACATCAGAACAGTCAAATGCTTAACAGCAAGGGAAGGGGCCGGGTGGGTGGCATGAGTATTCTCACACATAGCAGGCCAGGCAGCAGGTTGATTTAAAGGGCCATGATGCATTTTCAGGACTTACCCTCTTCCTCGCGTGCGGGCCCAGCTTGTGCTGTACCGATTGCTTTACTCCATGTGCGACTCATCATAGCAGCTACCCTTTGTTCCAAGGGTGTCAGTGGATGCAGATTGGGCACGCCTCCTCCTGTCCGAGTTGCCTCCCTTTTGTTGTGGGCCAATTTCTTCTGCAAAGAGTAAAATCTAACTTTTTACAGAGTGTGTCAGTCTGCAAGGTGGGACATACAGATAGCCAGGTTACAATTACGATTAAATTAAAAATGGGAAATATTACTTACACTAACTACTTGACCAAGGTCGTGCCATTTCTTTTTACACTGGCTTCCAGATCTCATAGTATGCACCACTGTGCAGTAATCTTCTGCAACTTGGTTCCAGCGTTTCTTCATTTCTTTTGGTGGCACTTTTATGCGACCTCTGTTGCTGGTATCTAGCTCCTGCCATCTCTGCTCAATTACGTTGACCAATATCTCCACTTCCTCATGCAGGAAATTCTTTGTTCTTGGTGGACGTTGATCTATTGCAAAGTTGAATTGGCACTTTTATTTCTTCAAACACACAGTCCTTAATTTGCAGGCACCGGTTCTGCAAGTTTAGCAGTGAAAAGCTGAACTCACTGATTTCAGCAGGTGATTTATTCAGCAGTGCTGCTAAAAGCACTCCCTCACACACAGAAATATCAAGAAAATTAAAATACAAGCCTTTGCAGGGGTCCAAGAAACAAATCTTCACTTTTTCTGCAGCACTTTTAAAAATGGCCGAGTGCCAATGTTTACTTCAGACTGCGTGTGCGCGAACGCTCCAACGCGCACGCGCAGGGTTGCCGGCACCAAAAGCCTCATTTAAATTGTACACGCCCCCTCCTACTTACAAAATCGGCGCGAGTGGTAGGCTCCGCCCCCTGTGCGCTACGCCAAGCAGACATTGAGCTCAAAGGAGCTCGAGAATACCGCTTTTTTTTTCCGGTGCCGTTTTCGGCGCGAAAAACAGGCGCCCAGCTCTGAAGTGCGCCTTTTTCGCCGCGTGTGGAAACTTGGGGCCTTAATAAGTAGGTTAGCATTTGAAGCGAGAAGTTGTTCTTTAATATACTCTGTGTGTGTGAATGTTTGACTGCAATGCTAGAATTATTTCATTAATAGATGATAATGTTACAATCACCTGATTTCCTATTTCAGTTTCCGAGTTTAGCCATTCATCTCAATCAGAAAAATCTTGCTTTTAATCACATATTGACTGCTAAACAAATATTATGAAAAACAAATATTAATTTTATGGAGGGTCAAATTTTCCACAATGATAAAAATTAGAAATTTTTAAGAAACTTAAAAAAATTTATATTTTTTAAACATTTGTTCATATTTATTTCAGTCTGACCTTTTCCCCATGTGAGAGCCCCAGTCTTTGTTTTGCTCTCTAATATTTATTTAAGGTCTGAATAAAAGCAACTTCTTCACCGGATGCTGTAAGGCTGAAATAAAAACAAAATGCTGGAAATACTCAGCAGGTCAGGTAGCATCTGCGGAAAGTGAAACCTCTTTATCCAGACTTTAAAAAAAAATGTTAGAGAGCAAAACAAAGACCGGGGGCGGTGGGGGGGGGGGGGGGCAGGGGCTTTCACGTGGGGAAAAGATAAGCCTGAAATAAATATGAACAAACGTTTAAAAAATACAAAATTTTTTTAAAGTTTCTTAAAAATTGTAATTTTCATTATTGTGGAAAATTTGACCGTCCACAAAATTAAAATTTGTTTTACATAACATTTGTTTAGCAGTCAATATGCGATTAAAAGCAAGATTTTTCTGACTGAGATAAATGACTGACCTTTTGTCATTGACCTGAAACGTTAACTCTATTTCTCTCTCCACAAATGCTGCCTACCTGCTGAGTATTTCCAGCATTTTTTGTTTTTATTTCTTCACTTCCTGGTTCCCCACCTGTGTGAATTCTGCATTGTGATTGGTTGCTCAGACTACTTGTTGACGTCACAACAGATTGCATTTGGGAATCCCCTCTATAGAGCACTGAAATCACTTGTGCGTCAAGAAAGACAAACTTCTCGCTGCACTTCTCGAGATATTTGTGGGCGGCTTTCTTCGGGGCCAGCGGCAATCGCCCTTGCTCCACCACTAACCACAAATTGCGGGCAAATGTGTTTTTGAATAAGTTTACTCTTTATTTGTATTCATTTTGTCTAATCCACAGGCCAGGCCAGAGGACAGTAGATGATTTAGAAATCATATATGAAGAGTTGTTACATATTAAAGCCTTGGCCAACCTTTCTACCACTGTAAGTCTCCTTCCTTTAATTCCACATTGCACTTTGTAATAAGTAATCTGAATTTAAATGTAAAAGTTAAGATGGCTCTGTAACAGATACTTAATTGGACTTGGGTGTTACAACTTGCAAGTAACTGCATACAACTTAAATTGGTTTGAAGTCAGTCAGACTCAACTCCCAATCATGTGCATGCGCGTGTGTGAGAGAGATCAGTCCACTAATCTACTTCCACCTGAAAATTGTTACTGTCTTATCAAGTCCAGCTCACCATCTGTTTTGCACTTGCAGGAGTCACAATAATATATTGTCCTTTATGTATGAATGTGTGTGTGTGTGACTGTCTGTCTTTCTTTCCTTTTTGCCTTCTCGTTCTTGCTTTTCAATGTTCACATTTTCTACCGTTCTCTTTTTTTCTCTCATTCTCTCATTCTTTCCTTCTCTCCTCCTCTTTCCTTCTCTTTCTCTCACCTTTTCTCTTTCCATCTCTCTTTTTTTCTTTCCTTTTCCTTCCCTTTCCCTCTATCCTTCTTTCCTTTCCTCTCCCTCTTGCCTTCTTTCCTTCCCTCTCCCTCTCTCCTGCTTTCCTTTCCTCTCCCTCTTTCCTTGCATTGTCAGTTGTGGCTCAGTTAATTGCACATTCACCTCTGAGTCAGAAGGTGGTGGGTTCCCACTCCAGGGACTTGAGCACATAAATCTAGGCTGACACTCCAGTACCTCTGAGGGAGTGCTGCACTGTCGGGTGCCGTCTTTCGGATAAGATGTTAAACCGTAGCACCGTCTGCTCTCAAGTGGATGTAAAAGATCCAAAGTAGAGTGGGGGAGTTATCCCCGGTGTCCTGGCCAATATTTATCCCTCAATCAACAGAACAAAAATCAGATTATCTGGTCATTATCATAGTGCTGATGGTGGGAACTTGCAATGCGCAAATTGTATGCTGCGTTTCCCACATTATAACAGTGACTACACTTCAAAAAAAAGTTCTTCATTGGCTATAAAGCCAATGAGACGTCCGGGGTTGTGAAAGGCACTATATAAATGCAAGTCTTTCCTTCTTTCCCTCCCTCCCTCGTACTTTCGCTCCCTCCCTCGTACCTTCGCTCCCTCCCTCGTTCCTTCGCTCCCTCCCTCGTTCCTTCGCTCTCTCCCTCCCTTGTTCCTTCCCTCCCTTGTTCCTTCCCTCCCTCGTTCCTTCCCTCCCTCCCTCTCTCTGTCCTTCCCTCCCTCCCTCCCTCCCTCGTCCCGTCCCTCCCTCCCTCATTCCGTCCCTCCCTCGTTCCTTCCCTCCCGGAATCACAGTGCGGATTTCGTCCCCTATGGGGCACAACGGACATGATCTTTGCAACATGACAACTGCAGGAAAATTGCAGGGAGCAGATCCAGCCCTTATACATGGCCTTTTTCGATCTTACAAAGGCCTTTGACTCTGTCAACCGTGAGGGCTTATGGAATGTCCTCCTCCGTTTTGGAAGCCCCCAAACGTTCGTCAACATCCTTCGTCTGCTCCACGACGACATGCAGGCCGTGATCCTTACCAGCGGATCCATTACAGACCCAATCCACGTCCGGACTGGAGTCAAACAGGGCTGCGTCATCGCTCCAACCCTCTTCTCAATCTTCCTTGCTGCCATGCTCCACCTCACAGTCAACAAGCTCCCCGCTGGAGTGGAACTAAACTACTGAACCAGTGGAAAGCTGTTTAACTTACGCCACCTCCAGGCCAGGTCCAAGATCACCCAACCTCTGTCGTTGAGCTGCAGTACGCGGACGATGCCTGCGTCTGCTCGCATTCTATGGCTGAACTCCAGGATATAGTCGATGTATTCACCAAGGCATATGAAAGCATGGGCCTTACGCTTAACATCCATAAGGCAAAGGTCCTCCACCAGCCTGTCATCGCCACACAGTATTGCCCCCCAGTCATCAAGATTCACGGCGCGGCCCTCGACAACGTGGACCATTTCCCATACCTTGGGAGCTTCTTATCAACAAAGGCAGACATTGATGCGGAGATTCAACATCGCCTCGAGTGTGCCAATGCAGCCTTCGGCCACCTGAGGAAAAGAGTGTTCGAAGACCAGGCCCTCAAATCTATCACCAAGCTCATGGTCTACAGGGCTGCAGTAATACCCGCCCTCCTGTATGGATCAGAGGCATGGACGATGTACAGAAGACACATCAAGTCGCTGGAAATATATCACCAACGATGTCTCCGCAAGATCCTGCAAATCCCCTGGGAGGACAGGCGCACCAACATCAGTGTCCTCGCCCAGGCTAACATCACCAACATTGAAGCACTGACCACACTTGATCAGCTTCGCTGGGCAGGCCACATAGTTCGCATGCCAGACACGAGATTCCCTAAGCAATTGCTCTATGCGGAACTCCTTCACAACAAATGAGCCAAAGGTGGGCAGCGGAAATGTTACAAGGACACCCTCAAAACCTCCCTGGTGAAGTGCGACATCACCACTGAAACCTGGGAGTCCCTGGCCAAAGACCGCCCTAGGTGGAGAAAGTGCATCCGGGAGGGCGCTGAGCTCTTCGAATCTCAACGCCGCGAGCGTGAAGAGGTCAGGCGCAGGCAGGGGAAGGAGCGTGTGGTAATTCCCCCGACAAACCTGTTACAGGGTCTGTGGCTCCCGTATTGGACTGTTCAGCCACCAAAGAACTCACTTTAGGAGTGGAAGCAAGTCTTTCTCGATTCCGAGGGACTGCCTATGATGATGCGTTGTAGAGAGGTGCTATCATACTTGGCTTTAGCAGCCCTGTGCGAACTTTTAAAGATCTGTTTTCAGTTGCTCGAAGTGGACCAAAGCCTGACAACAGACTTTGAATCTCCCGATTCCCACCGGTCGCATTAAGTGAGCTGAGCGCTACTAACAGAAAAGGGCCCAACTTTCTCACGAGTGCTAATGCTCAGCTCCTGCTCCCAGCAATGCTACTTTTCCCCACCAGTCAGGAACTGCATCAAGATTCGATGGTCCTGTATTATCTGAATGAAAGAAAGTGCACTGCTGCTAGAAGTGTGAAGTGCATGTTGTGCCATCCATTTCCACATGACAGCCAGCATCTCTATCTGTCTGATTCATTTTCTGCACATTTCTGCGAGCTGGTTTTTCAGAGTAATTTTGTTTTAATCGGGAATGCTTCTTGGTTCATTTTGAGGATGGGATGTGGTTCAAATTCAGCCTGTGGGTCAGGAGTTGAAATATTTCATTTCCTGAAGTTTTGTCTTTTGAAGCCCTCTTCCCCTGCAGCCCACCCCCACCTCTCACAAAAAAAATCACATCTTGACCACTGATCCAGAATTAAACGAGAAGAGAATGTACAATTTTATAATGTAGATGAAGCTTCAGTGCTCCCAGTCCCCCTGAAGTCATCACAGTTCTCCCACTGTTCTTCCCACGACACACCCACGTGCCAGCCCTCTATCCAAATGTTGCCACATCCCAGACTAATGAAGTAATCCCCCCCCACCCCCGCCTTGCAATATCATAACCTCTGAATCACTGTAAACAAAGCCACAGGAAACCCTCTTGTTATAACTTGGCATAGTTGGTTTGTACAATTTATTTTTGATGAAGTACCATGATAGCTTTTTTTTTATTGAAGTAGTTAATGTTATAGTAAATCAGCTTAATAAAACTACTGCTTGTTTGGAGTTTGAGATGTTCAATGATGATTTTAAAACTTTTTTAAAACTTTGTTCGATTTTTAGGTGAAGCGAGAGCTTGCTGGTGTTTTGATATTTGAATCTCATGCCAAAGCGGGGACAGTGTGTAAGTATGGAACTAGTCCAGAGAGTTCAAAGAGCTTTAAGGCAGTAACTATTACACCTGTCTATGCAAGGAAAGTAAAAATACATTTTACTTGGTTTTGGCTAAATTTAAAAAGTCTTGCAAGGAAAATAATCGAGGTGATTACCAAATGTATAGGTTCAAGGAGTTCACTAGAATATCAGTCTTCAAGATGTGATGTAAATATATGGTCATCTAATCTTAAAATGCTGAAAATACTCAGCAGGCCAGGCAGCAAGTGTGGAGAGTGAAACAGAGGGCTGGATTTTGCCGGCGTTGAGAGGCGAGTCGGCTGTCAAAATCTAAAAGATTGACAGCGGGTCCGGATCCCACTGTGATCCCGCCTCCGTGTCAGTTTCCCACATGCCGGGTCTGCCTGTGCTTTACAGACCCGACACTAAGTGGCGGGTAAGCCAAATGAAATAATTAAGAGGGTGTTTAAAGGTACTTGAGCAGCATTTTACCATCTACTTACCACTTATCCAGCTTTTTGACAGCATTCACGGTGCTAGGGGATCACGTCAGGTAAATCGGTCATGTTTTCAATGACTCTCTATTGCTCTGAATCGGTCACAGCTGCAAAAGTGGTATGAAAGCACACAGCTGTTAACTTTACAATATTAGAAACTGGAGCCTTCAGGATTTGGAATACATTTTTAAGCTTTATGCAGTTTGGAAGCGTTTGGAGTATACTCTCTCTCCACTGTCTCCTTGGAACGTCCTATCTCACCATTGACAGATTGCGTCTGTCATCTCAACTTCAGCTGCCATTTATTCCATCAACATCAGTGCCCTTGAAAAAATCTCATCTTAGTCCTCAGAATCCTACCACGATCAGCCCCAACACCAACATCACCAGGCACACCAGCAACACCTACAACAACAAACTTCTCCGCAATTACCTGATGCTGGACAGGACACAGGGCATCAGTACATGACCACATTGATAACTGGGAGGCCAAGGGTGGCTTCACCATGGCCAGATGTCCTTCACGTGATGCTGTTAACCCTGGCTGCCACATGATGTGCCAGGTTGGCAGCACCCAACACCAGCACCATAAAGCATCCCTGCAATGCCGAAGCCATTCCTTTAACACACATCACCATTGTGGGGGGTACCCTTATGTCTCACCATTCACTGCAACTCACTAAACCACTTCCAAAGGTGTACGCAAATCTGTCCAAGAACGCAAAGTGTTAAAAATAAAGATTTCAATGTTTGACAACACATTAACAGAAATATTGCATGTACATTAGCTAAAAGACCCAAGTGCCTACCCTTGTGTGTTGTTAGTTGGTATGATTGGACCAGGATGAGCGTGAATGTGAAGGCTGGCTAGTGAGATGGGGAAATTATAGTGTAGATAGAGAGGGATAGATGGGTGGAGGTGCACGGTAAGTTGGTGTGAGTAAGGATGTGCAGCAGTAGGGTAGGGAAGGCAAACAGATGGAGATGTGATGAGTGGTACCGCAGGATGAGGTTGAGTGTGGTTTTGCAGTAACGTTTTGTGATCTACTGAAATTATTAAAAGGTTTGCACCACTACAGCCTGGTCCTCCCGACGACATCCCTGCTTGTGCCCTCCTGTGCAATGTGCAAACAGGCTGCATTGATGTCCTGGGGAGGTCTCTTCCACCCATTGGAAGGGAAGAGAACCTCCCTGCATGCTGTGACTCACTCCAGAAGCATATGGAGAGAGTTATGGCACAGTCTGGGTGCAGCCGTGCACCTCTGTGCAGTGCTTGTCAGTATTTGCAGCACTTCAGTGCTGTCAAAATAAAGTTGGCCGTAGTCACTTTCAGGTAACCAGCTGATGACGCATCATTAAATGACGTCATCAGACCCGCTTTCTTTTAATTAGCTGGGAACCTCGCAGGGCGAGCTTAACAAGCCCCATCAACAGAAGATTCTTCACACAAAGCGGGATGGCGCCAGGAGTAGGGTCGCAGTCTGCCACTTACCTCGGCCACACCAGACCCGCCTCGGTAGTTAAATTCCAGGCCAGAGTTAACGTTTCAGGTCGATGACCTTTTATCATCTAATCTTTTATAAACAGGTTTGAAAAAATGACATCAATCCAACATTAATGGGGAGGAAAATTGCAGTCGGAGGCTTCCTTCGTACAAACGGCCTCTGACCTGAAAAATATCTACGAAATTACCTGTTGGTCCCGGAGAAATTACCTGTTGGTCTGAGGCCTTCATTCGCTGCACAGCGTACGGGGATGGATGTATGGATATCTATGTTATAATCACGTGGGCCTGGACCACCAATCACGAATGAGTATTCTCATTGATAATAATGGGAACTCCATTTGTACGAGTTCCCATTACTATCAATGAGAATAACCCCCTAAAACAAGAAACACAGCAAAATAAATTTAAAAAACACCTCATATATTTAAAATTAATTGAAATTAAATGTAATGAAATGTTTTAGAAAAAAAATATTTTTTGGAAATTATTTTTAATGTGTTTTAATAGGGTTAAAAATAAACTTAATGGACAGGAGGTTTTTAACATAAAAATGAATGATTAGATTTTTCTATGTTTTAAAAGTGTTACGCTGGTAAAAGTAGGCTGTGCACCTGGTTTACCAGGCGTAAAAGTTTGAAGGACATTCGCTGGGCATGAGTTGGGCAAATAGCCCAATCTCTGCCGCCCCGATCTCCTTCCTGCTGAGATGCATTTGATCTGTCTGGAGAAATTTTGATAGATCGGAAAAGCCAGTTTTCGGTACATGCGCATCGCACCCCAAGAATCGGCTTTTGCGAGGTCACACCGGGTCCATGTGCACATCGTACGCATCTGGCAAGGCCACAATTTTCGTCCCAATTTTACATACATTTCAAAATTTAATTAGCCTCATGTAGAGGTGATAAGTGCATTAGTGATTAAGCGTTGATATATGCTGATTGATCAGCAGAGGGAATAAGTATACAACATTTTCCTGCAGTTATTGACTTGTTTTTAATTACAACTGCAGTGAAGACATTCACTTTGTAGATAGTAAAACCAGACAGATCTTGTTCTATAAGCTATATTTTCTTGCATTCACTAATTTTAGTAAAAATATAAATATAAAAAGAGGAACACTGGTGTATAATCATGTCTACTTTATATCTCTATTTCTCAAATTGAAGAAACTATACCCTACGCTTAGTCACTTTATTACTAAAATAATTTCAGCAGCATAGATGAGTTTCTGAAAACAGAAAAGAGAGCAAATCTTGCTGGGGAACTTCAGTTGCACATCATTTTTAGCATTTTCAGTGGAGTATAATAAAAGTGAACTGCCTTTTACAGAATTCAGAATCTTTATTCAGTTTTGTGCAGCTGAAATAAGATGATTGCTGTTTTCATATTTACAGTGTTTAATCAAGGAGAAGAGGGCACTTCATGGTATATTATCCTCAAGGGCTCAGTGAATGTTGCTATCTATGGCAAGGTATGACTTTCAACTCAATCAACTTTTATAGAGGGTGTGAGGAATCAGACCCACACAATTAGGATTTTAGAAATATTGAAATAAAATATAGCAGTACTAACGCTCCGCTCCGCAAGGTCACTGAAATTGTTTCTGAGATATTATACTTTGAATTTTGTAATATCTATTAAAACTGAAAAGATGTGTACACTCTTGATCATGTTCATCTTGTATATAATTAACCGTAGTATATTTATAATCATTTTAATTCCCTACAGTATTTAAAATGTAAACTAACCTAATATTTTCCACATGTTTTACTGGATATTTAAGGCATCCTTTCATTAAGTATAAAAGGAATTGATGGAAAGAAGTATATATTTCTCATTGTAGGTAATAATTGTGAAGGTTTGTAAGTTGTTTGTTGTAAATGACTTTAATCTGATCTAATATTGCAGGGAGTAGTCTGTCCCTTACACGAAGGGGATGATTTTGGGAAGTTGTCTCTGGTGAACAATGCTCCAAGAGTAGCCTCCATCGTGCTCCGTGAAGACAACTGTCATTTTCTACGGGTGGATAAAGAAGATTTTAACAGAATCCTTCGAGTAAGTGGCTTTCTGGGACAAGCAGCATTCAGAACCTTGTTTGTTAAAATGTTGTTGGTTTTTCTAAAGCCCCTACCAGGAATGTCATGTGATATTTGGTAAATGCAGTCGCTGTTTTTAGAACTTTGTTGTGAAAGATTCAGATCCATGAAGTTACTTCATTTCTGTAGTGAAACTATTGTGGATGGAATGCCCCACTTTATTTGAAAGTATTTTTGTTGGATGTTGAACATCCTGGTTTAAACGGGCCACGTGTTCTAATTTTGGCATATGGCTTCTAACAGAAGAATTGTTGTGATGCTTACCCCAAATATTTTACAGCAACAGGATTCATATTTTGCTTAACGTCGCTCCAAACACTGGCACCTGCTCGACTATATCATCATCCGAGCCAGGGATTGCAAGGATGTGCGCAAGAATGTGACAGGAGCTGATGACTGCCGGACAGACCACCGCCTTAACTGATCCATCATCAACATCAACATAGCGCTAAAGTGGAGGGGACAGCAGAAGCAGTGCCGCAAAAAAAGTCAATGCCGGGGCACTTAAACACCCAGCTAAGAGAGCCCTATACACCCAGCATCTCACAGCTAACCTGATGTGCCTTGATGACCCTGAGACGCAGAATGTCCACAGCGCTTGGTCTGCCCTCCAGGCCTCCATAACAGGTGCCTGCGAAGAGACGCTTGGTCACTCAACCAGAAAACACCAGGACTGGTGTGATGAGAATGATCAGGAGATCGAAGAACTAACAGATCGCAAGTGCAGATCATTTCTGAGCCTTAAGCAACAACCCAACTCGGGAGCAGCAAAGTGTTATGTATGTTAACTGGGTTTTACCTGCCGCTGGAGGGCACGACTGTCGGAGTCCTAATGGTCACTGGCAGACACGTGCTAGCCGTGTATATAATGTTGGCAGCCATGTTGAATCCTCACTTTGAGAATCAATAAACTGGAGTAAGGTCATGCCTGAACTAGCTTGCCGTACGTAGCCTCATGGAGTTATTCGATACTTAACAATTGGCGACGAGTTAAAAATATGAACTTTCACACAACCATGTCTGTTGGAATTTTGGAGAGATTCGTGGAAGGGGAGGATTTCACTGATCGCCTTGACCAGTACTTCTTAGTCAACGGATTGGAAGGAATCGATAACATAATTAAGCGCAGGATGGTTCTCCTCACCGTTTGTGGGTCAAAAATTTATGGCCTTATCAAGAATCTACTCTCACCGACTCGACCCAACGGATAAGACTTGCAATGAATTGTGTACGCTGGTTAGGAACCACTTTAAACCGAAGGAAAGCATCATCATGGTGAGGTATCATTTCTATACGCACAATTGCTCCAAGGGCCAGGACGTGGCGGAATTTGTCACCGACCTGAGACGTCTCATAGAAACATAGAAACATAGAAAATAGGTGCAGGAGCCTTTGGCCCTTTGAGCCTGCACCACCATTCAATAAGATCATGGCTGATCATTCACCTCAGTACCCCTTTCCTGCTTTCTCTCCATATCCCTTGATCTCTTTAGCCATAAGGGCCATATCTAACTCCCTCTTGAATATATCCAATGAACTGGCATCAACGACTCTCTGCGGTAGGGAATTCCACAGGTTAACAACTCTCTGAGTGAAGAAGTTTCTCCTCATCTCAGTCCTAAATGGCTTACCCCTTATCCTTAGACTGTGTCCTCTGGTTCTGGACTTCCACAACATCGAGAACATTCTTCCTGCATCTAACCTGTCCAGTCCCATCAGAATTTTATATGTTTCTATGAGATCCCCTCTCATCCTTCTAAACTCCAGTGAATACAGGCCCAGACGATCCAGTCTCTCCTCATATGTCAGTCCTGCCATCCCGGGAATCAGGCTGGTGAACCTTCGCTGCACTCCCTCAACAGCAAGAATGTCCTTCCTCAGATTAGGAGACCAAAACTGAACACAATATTCCAGGTGAGACCTCACCAAGGCCCTGTACAACTGCAGTAAGACCTCCCTGCTCCTATACTCAAATCCCCTAGCTATGAAGGCCAACATACCATTTGCCTTCTTCACCACCTGCTGTACCTGCATGCCAACTTTCAATGACTGATGTACCATGACACCCAGGTCTCGTTGCACCTCCCCTTTTCTTAATCTACCGCCGTTCAGATAATATTCTGCCTTCATGTTTTTGCCCCCAACGTGGATAACCTCACAGTTATCCACATTATACTGCATCTGCCATGCATTTGCCCACTCACCTAACCTGTCCAAGTCACCCTGCAGCCTCTTAGCGTCCTCCTCACAGCTCACACCGCCACCCAGATTAGTGTCATCTGCAAACTTGGAGATATTACACTCAATTCCTTCATCTAAATCATTAATATATATTGTAAATAGCTGGGGTCCCAGCACTGAGCCCTGCGGCACCCCACTAGTCACTGCCTGCCATTCTGAAAAGGACCCGTTTATCTTGACTCTCTGCTTCCTGTCTGCCAACCAGTTCTCTATCCACGTCAGTACATTACCGCCAATACCATGTGCTTTAATTTTGCACACTAATCTCTTGTGTGAGACCTTGTCAAAAGCCTTTTGAAAGTCCAAATACACCATATCTACTAGTTCTCCCTTGTCCACTCTACTAGTTACATCCTCAAAAAATTCCAGAAGATTTGTCAAGCATGATTTCCCTTTCATAAATCCATGCTGACTTGGACTGATCCTGTCACTGCTTTCCAAATGCGCTGCTATTTCATCTTTAATCATTAATTCCAATATTTTCCCCACTACTGATGTCAGGCTAACCGGTCTATAATTATCCGTTTTCTCTCCCTCCTTTTTTAAAAAGTAGTGTTACATTAGCTACCCTCCAGTCCATAGGAACTGATCCAGAGTCGACAGACTGTTGGAAAATGATCACCATTGCATCCACTATTTCTAGAGTCACTTCCTAAGTACTCTGGGATGCAGACGATCAGGCCCTGGGGATTTATTGGCCTTCAATCCCATCAATTTCCCTAACACAATTTCCCGCCTAATAAGGATTTCCTTCAGTTCCTCCTTCTCACTAGACCCTCAGTCCCCTAGTATTTCCAGAAGGTTATTTGTGTCTTCCTTTGTGAACCAAAGTATTTGTTCAACTGGTCTGCCATTTCTTTGTTCCCCATTACAAATTCACCTGAATCTGACTGCAAGGGACCTACATTTGTCTTCACTAATCTTTTTCTCTTCACATATCTATAGAAACTTTTGCAGTCAGTTTTTATGTTCCTGGCAAGCTTCATCTCATACTCTATTTTCCCCCTCCTAATTAAACCCTTTGTCCTTCTCTGAATTCTAAATTTCTCCCAGTCCTCAGGTTTGCTGCTTTTTCTGGCCAATTTATATGCCTCTTCCTTGGATTTAACACTATCCTTAATTTCCCTTGTTAGCCACGGTTGAGCCACCTTCCCCGTTTAATTTTTACTCCAGACAGGGATGTACAATTGTTGAAGTTCATCCATGTGATCTTTAAATGTTTGCCATTGCCTGTCCACCATCAACCCTTTAAGTATCATTCGCCAGTCTATTCTAGCCAATTCACGTCTCATACCATCGAAGTTACCTTTCCTTAAGTTCAGGACCCTAGTCTCTGAATTAACTGTGTCATTCTCCATCTTAATAAAGAATTCTACCATATTATGGTCACTCTTCCCCAAGGGGCCTCGCACAACAAGATTGCTAATTAGTCCTTTCTCATTACACATCACCTAGTTTATGATGGCCAGCCCTCTAGTTGGTTCCTCGACATATTGGTCTAGAAAACCATCCCTAATACACTCCAGGAAATCCTCCATTACTGTATTGCTACCAGTTTGGTTAGCCCAATCAATATGTAGATTAAAGTTGCTCATGGTAACTGCTGTACCTTTATTGCACACATTCCTAATTTCTTGTTTGATGCTATCCCCAACCACTCTACTACTGTTTGGTGGTCTGTACACAACTCCCACTAGCGTTTTCTGCCCTTTGGTATTCCGCAGCTCCATCCATACAGATTCCACATCATCCAAGCTAATGTCCTTCCTTACTATTGCTTTAATATCCTCTTTAACCAGCAATGCTGGGTCGTGCAACTTCGGAGCTGCGTTGGAGGAAATGCTGTGGGACTTTTTCGTGCTTGGCATTGGCCACGAGGTCATCCTTCGAAAGCTGCAGGCTGCTGAATTTCTGGAGCTGAGCAGGGCCATCACGATCGCCCAGGCATTCATGTCCGCGGACGAAAACCCGAAACAGATTATCTTCCCAGCATCGAAACTCACCGGCAAATACTGTGCATAAAATAATATCGTCGGCAGGCAGAGCTGCACATGGCAGGGCCTACTCGTCCGTGTTCGTACGATGTGTAACTGCTCAAAGTCCGCCATCGGGGGTGAATCAAATCGCGCCTTGTTGGCATTGCGGGGGCTATCATCGTGCCCATCAATGCCGATTCAAGCAATACTTGTGCAAAGGCTGTGCAACAATGGGGCACCTTCAGCGAATGTGTCCGCAACCGAGCAAGCGTGCTGTGACACACCACATGGCTGAACATGATCGATCCAGCGTGGATCAAGCGGCACAGGCAATTCAACCCGAGGTACAGGACGAAGAAGTGTATGGGGTACATTCTTTTACCAAAAGTCCTCCGATAATGCTGGAAGTTAAATTAAATGGGGTTCCAATATCCATGGAATTGGACATGGGTGAGAGTCAGTCAATAATGAGCCAGAGGGCTTTCGAAAAGCTGTGGGACACTAAGGCAAAAAGACCCAAACTGAGCCGGGAAGGAATCATATCACCAGTTGAGTTCAGCAAATGGGCCAGTCCAATTGTCCCGGTGTTGAAAAGTGATGGCACCGTCAGGATCTGCGGTGACTACAAGGTAACGATCAACCGAGTCTCGATACAGGATCAGTACCCGTTACCCAAGGCTGACGACCAGTTTGCAATGCTAGTGGAGGGGGAAGTCGTTCACCAAATTGGACCTGACCTCCGCTTACATGACACATGAGCTGGTCGAATCTTCGAAACAACTGACGTGCATCAACATGCACAAAGGACTGTTTATATACCACAGATGCCCTTTCGGAATTCGCTCGCCAGCAGCCATATTTCAGAGAAACATGGAGAGTTTGCTGAAGTCCGTCCCGAGAACCGTCGTGTTCCAAGATGACCTCCTGATCACCTGCACAACCTGGAAGAGGTTCTACGTCGTCTGGACAGAGTGGGACTCAGGCTAAAATGCTCCAAGTGCGTTTTCATGGCACCAGAAGTCGAATTCCTGAGGAGAAAGATTGCAGCAGATGGCATCAGGCCTATGGACTCGAAGACAGAGGCCATCAAGAATGCACCCAGACCCCAGAGTGTGACGGAGCTGCGTTCGTTCCTGGGTCTTCTCAGCTATTTCGGTAACTTTATATCTAGTTTGAGCACATTGCTAGAGCCCTTGCACATGTTGCTGAGAAAGGGTAACGACTGGGTTTGGGGCAAATCTCAAGACAGAGCCTTTGAGAAGGCCAGGAACCTGCTATGGTCCAATAAATTACTGGTACACTATGGCCCATGTAAGCGGTTAGTGCTGGCCTGCGATGCCTCATCATATGGGGTCGGTTGTGTGCTCCAGCAAGCCAATGTATCAGGAAAACTCCAACCAGTTGCATACACATCCAGAAGTCTGTCTAAGGCTGAAAGAGCCTACAGTATGGTAGAGAAAGAGGCTTTAGCATGCGTATATGGGGTTAGGAAAATGCATCAATACCTGTTTAGACTTCGGTTTGAGCTTGAAACAGACCACAAAACGCTAATTTCATTGTTTTCTGAGAGCAAAGGTATAAACACCAATGCCTCATCCTGCATCCAAAGATGGGCATTGACAGTATCCGCTTATGATTTCATCTGCCACAGACCAGGCACTGAAAACTGTGCTGATGCACTTCGTCGGCTACCATTGCCCACAACCGGGCTAGTCATGGATGCATTCGAGAGCGAGGAGTCGCCCATCACGGCTCGCCAAATTAGGACCAGGACCAGCCAGGATCCTGTACTGTCAAGGTGTGACCTAAATGGAAATTGGTCTGACATTCCCAGGGAAATGCTGGATGAAATTAAGCCTTATAGTCGCCGCAAAGATGAATTGTCTATTCAGTCTGATTGTTTGTTATTGGGTAATCGTGTTGTTATGCCAAAAAAAGACAGGCAAACTTTTGTGCGAGATTTACACAGTACCCACCCAGGCATTGTCATGATGAAAGCCATTACCAGGTCTCACGTTTGGTGGCCCGGTATTGACTCGGGCTTGAAGTCATGCGTGCATCAGTGCAACACTTGCATGCAACTGAGTAATGCACCTGTGGAGGCTCCGCTGAGTCTGTGGTCATGGCCCTCCAAACCGTGGTCAAGGATCCACATAGTATTTGCCGGCCCCTTTCTCGGCAAAATATTTTTAGTGGTAGTGGACGCTTACTCCAAATGGATTGAATGTGTAATCATGTCATCCAGCATGTCCACAGCCACTATTGAAAGCCCCCGGGCCATGTTCGCCATCCATGGCCTGCCCGACGTCCTTGTCAGCGACAACGGACCGTGTTTCACCAGTTCGGAGTTCCACGAGTTTATGACCCATAATAGCATCAAGCATGTCAGGTCTGCCCCTTTCAAACCCACGCCTAAAGGTCAAGCGGAGCGGGCTGTCCAAATCATTAAGCAGAGCCTAAAACACGTGACTCACGGCTCCTGACTCACAACTCTCGGCTCGCTTGTCCCGCATTCTGCTCAGTTACCGGACAAGACCCCACTCGCTCACCAGGGTCCCTCCTGCCGAGCTGTTAATGAAGAGAGGCCTCAAAACCAGGCTCCCCCTTGTACACCCAGATCTCAATGATCATATCGAATCCAGAAGGCAACTGCAGCAATGGTACCATGATCGCGCGGCCGTATCACGTGATTGCTGTTCATGACCCTGTGTTTGTCCTGAATTATGGTCATGGTCCAAAGTGGGTTGCTGACACGGTTTTGGCCAAGGAGGGGAACAGGGTTTTGTAGTCAAACTGTTAAATGGCCAAATATGCAAGAGGCACATCGACCAAACCAAACTAGGATTCACAGACAACCCAGAACAAATTGAAGATGACATCATCATCGATCAACCAACACACATCCAACCATCAGTTGACCCTTGTGTCATTCACGAACACGAACCTACCATCCCCAACAGTCCTGTCAGACTGACTGCTCCACAATGCAGCAATGGTCCTACTAACTCACCCAAACTTGGGTTCGAACTGAGAAGATCAGACAGGGAGCGGAAGGCCCCGGACCGTCTCAACTTGTAAATACAACCTGTACCAAGGACTTTGGGGGGAATAATGTTTTGTATGTTAACTGGGTTTTACCTGCCACTGGAGGGTGCGACTGTCGGAGTCCTAATGGTCACTGGTAGACACGTGCAAGCCGTGTATATAATGTTGGCAGCCATGTTGAATCCTCACTTTGAGAATAAATAAACTGGAGTAAGGTCATGCCTGAACTAGCTCGCCATACTTAGCCTCGTGGAGTTATTCGATACTTAACACAAAGCAACATTACAGGCGGCTCAAGGCTGAGGTCCAATAAAAAACCCAGGACCTAAAGAACAGGTGGTGGATGGAGAAAGCACAGGAGATACAACAACTGGCCGACAGCCATGATGTGCGAGGTTTCTTCATCGCAGTCAAGGCCACCTATGGCCCAAACTCCCAAAGCCCCACCCCACTGCTGGACAAGAATGGGGAAAAATTCATCAAGGACACCGAGGCAGTCAGGGCCCGCTGGAAGGAGCACTTCGAAGATCTCCTTAATCAAGACTCTGCTTTTGACTCGAGTGTTCTCGACTCCATCCCGCAGCATGCGACCCACCACCACCTCAGTGAAACCTCAACGCTGCATGAAGTAGGAAAAGCCATAAGACAGCTCAAGAATCCCTGCTGAGGCACTAAAGTATGGCGGAGAGGTGCTGTTGGCGCGGATACATGTTCTCATCTCTCTTATCTGGAGGGAGGAGAGCATGCCGGGAGATCTCAGAGATGCAGTGATCGTGACCATCTTTAAAAAAGGGGGACAAGTCCGACTGTGGCAACTATAGGGGAATCTCCCTGCTATCAGCCACTGGGAAAGTTGTCGCTCGAGTCCTCCTCAACCGTCTTCTCCCTGTGGCCGAGGAGCTCCTCCCAGAGTCACAGTGAGGATTTCCTCCTATACGGGACAAAACAGACATGATCTTTGCAGTGCGACAGCTGCAGGAAAAATGCAGGGAGCAGCGCAGCCCTTATACATGGCCTTCTTTGCCATTACAAAGGCCTTTGACACTGTCAACCGCGAGGGTCTATGGAGCGTCCTCCCCCAAAAGTTCGTCAGCATCCTCTGCCTGCTCCACGACGACATGCAGGCCATCATCCTTACCAATGGATCTATTACAGACCCAATCCACATCCGGACCGGGGTCAAACAAGACTGCGTCATTGCCCCAACCTCCTTCTCAATCTTCCTCACTGCCATGCTCGACCACACAGTCAACAAGCTCCCTGCTGGGGTGGAACTAAACTACAGAACCAGTGGGAAACTGTTCAACCTTCGCCGTCTCCAGGCCAGGGCCAAGACCACCCCAACCTCTGTCGTCGAGCTACAATATGCAGACGACGTCTGCGTCTGCGCACATTCAGAGGTTGAACTCCAGGATATTGTCGACGTATTTACTGAGGCATACGAAAGCATGAGCCTTACGCTAACCATCTATAAGACAAAGATCCTCAACCAGCCCATCCTTGCCGCACAGCACTGCACCCCAGTCATCAAGATCCACGGTGTGGCCCTGGACAACGTGAACCATTTCCCATACCTCGGGAGCCTCTTATCAACAAAAGCAGACATTGATGAGGAGATTCAACACCGCCTCCAGTGCGCCAGTGCAGCCTTCGGCCACCTGAGGAAAAGAGTGTTCGAAGACCAGGCCTTCAAATCTACCACCAAGCTCATGGTCTACAGGGCTGTAGTAATACCCGCCCTCCTGTATGGCTCAGAGACATGGACCATGTACAGTAGACACCTCAAGTCGCTGGAGAAATACCACCAACGATGTCTCCACAAGATCTACAAATCCCCTGGGAGAACAGACGCACCAACATTAGCATCCTCGACCAGGTCAACATCCCCAGCGTTGAAGCACTGACCACACTTGATAAGCTCCGCTGGGCAGGCCACATTGTCCGCATGCCAGACAGGAGACACCCAAAGCAAGCGCTCTACTCAGAATTCCTTCACGGCAAACGAGCCAAAGGTGGGCAGAGGAAATGTTACAAGGACACCTCAAAGCCTCCCTGATAAAGTGCAACATCCCCACCGACACCTGGGAGTCCCTGGCCATAGATCGCCCTAAGTGGAGGAAGTGCATTCGGGTAGGCGCTGAGCGCCTCGAGTCTCTTCGCCGAATGCATGCGGAAAACAAGCACAGGCAGCGAAAAGAACATGCAGCAAACCTGTCCCACCCTCCCTTACCTTCAGCGACTGTCTGTCCCACCTGTGCCAGGGACTGTGGCTCTCGTATTGGACTAATCAGCCACCTAAGGACTCATTCTAAAAGTGGAAGCAAGTCTTCCTCAATTCCGAGGGACTACCTATGATGATGAAACTTAAAAAATCTCACATTTTTAAAATAAAAATGTAGGTTATTGTAATGCTGTACTAAAGGCATAAAGGGAGAGCATAGCTGTCTGAACTCTACCGGTGAGTCAGCACTCCCGACCTCCCCTTTAACTTCTGCCGCGCGACCTGCGAGGCCAACACTGACACCACTTGCAGCAGCCTCGCAGGGCACAGGACAATAAACACCGTGGGGCGGAAAGGGGTTGGTGCTCAGCTCTAATGGGTCGCCACGCACGGTGATGACATCATCGGCGGTTGCACGGTGGCCCGGGGTGCTACCGGCGGGGTACACCGCAACCTGGCAGCGCCTCCGCTAACTCCTGAGCAATTTCACGGGAGACGGTATCCCCCCCGCTTCCCACCCACCAGGACAAAAGTGTTTTGTGTCCCCAGAGGCGTTGATGGGCGTCGCAAAAAGGGGCAATTTCGACCCCAAAGACCCAATTATTCTGGTACTTTCTGTGCTTCATAAAAGTCATCACTTGCTGTGGTATGGGGCTTTAGGGATTAGAAATGGCACCAGAAACTTACCCACCTACGTTTATATCAATGACAGCCTGGAATAACTTTAATGAATTAGTCATATATTATGCTGCAGTTTGTCATGCTTTAAAATGTTCTATTTTGACATTAAGTAAATGGCAAACCCACAGCTCTCTGAAGGGTGATTCATGCTGATCATTATCTGCAGCAGAATTCCTGCAGAGATTTCCATTATTGTCTGTTCCATAAATTCTCTTCATCTGTGATAAATCTAAAGCAATCTTTTTAGAAGGGTAGAGTGAGCTAAATTAAAAACCTTTAAAAGCTTTCCACCAGTGGAAAATTACCTGAGTTTAGAACATAATTAACCATTTAACGGCTAACCTGTAGCGTCACCTTTTTCATTGAGCTTGAACACAAATCAAATGCATTGTACTGAAAGCATCAGTTAAAGCCACTGCAAATTACAGTATTACACAATTGTATAGAATTTTATCTCTGTCTGAAATGGATGCTAAGTAATAGAGCAGCAAGCTACTAGTAAATGATCAATATTAAAAAGCCCAAAATGACCATTTAAATTGATCAATAAGTAGATGCTTTTCAGTTGAACAAATACTGTTTCATTTTCACTTTTCTCCCCACCCCCCATGCATTTTAGGATGTTGAGGCCAATACAGTAAGACTTAAAGAACATGGGCAAGACGTGTTGGTTTTGCAGAAGATCCCAACGGGTAGCAGAGCATCCAATCAGGGAAGTACACAGACACAATACAAGTAGGTTTCCCATACCATTACATTCTGTGATGCTTGAGATCTAATATGGGTACTTCTGTGGCATGGCTTATTCAAGCATCGATGAGTGCTGCTGTAGAGGTGTGAGAAACCGTTTCAATTCATCACTGTGCCTCAGTTTCACCATCATGGGAAGGGAGTGGGGAACAGCGCAGTGAGAATGGAATAAAGGTAGTTTAAAATGACAGTCTGTTTTCTTACCATGCCACTCCAAAGCACTTACTGCACCGTTTCAAAATAGATTGTGGCATTTGAGTGGGATAGCCGCAGTCAGTGTGTAATAGGAGGATGTCATTCCATCAAAAGTGATTAAAATATGATAAATTATCGTCTTGAATTTGACACCTTGCACTTTTCACCTAGACCAGGATTTTTCAATCATTACTTTGAATTAGTACTACTTTTGAAGTCATTCTGGCAGTAACCAGTTTTATACTGAACTAACAAATTAAATTCAGCTAATTACAGTCTAAGCCAACATCTTGATTTTTTTAAATTATCTTGATAATCTATTTAGCCCTTTTAAGGGGAAGTTAATTAGAAAGTCCATTGTAATTTAACTACATTTTCTGTGATTAATCAAGTCATCCTTTCATCCCTCCAGATACACTGTGATGTCAGGAACTCCTGAAAAAATATTAGAACACTGTCTGGAAACTATACGCCTTGATTTGCCTACTAATGAAACAACAGGTTCGATCTTTAACATAAAGAATACATTCATTTTACAGTTTACAGTACTGCTTTTAAATCTCGCCTTAATGTAGGGATATGGTCAGGATTTCTGATTTTCTCAGTACCATAGTTACAGGGAGGTAGATTTTATGATTAAATAAATTAAAGTCCATTGTTGTATGGAAATTGCTGTGTCTATTTAAAAATCCACTAAAGCTATCATCTCATGATTCTTTTCTTCCTGTCTGAATTCTCATTCTTTTCATTTATTATTAGATCTTTCATCTAAGTAATATATTCTTTTTTGTTTGAATGATACATCTAAGTTAAATACTGTGGACACTGTGTATTCGCTTCAGTTTGGCTCAGTTGCTAGTACTCTTGCTTCTGAGGCTGAAGGTTGAAGATTCAAGCACCATTTAAGGGACTTAGGCACATAATGTAGATTTACATAGCATTGCCAGATGTTCTTGTGGTGTATGAAATTGATACAATGAACTTCGTACTGTGAGCCAGTAACTAGGTGTAACCTGGTCAGTCTTTAATGGCTTCCAGAAGTGAAGATACAAAGGTGAAGTTCAGGTTATATGCCGGGCCCAGCACGAGTGTACCTATGACCCTAGGACCTCCGACGGTAGTGCCCCCTATTGGTGGGCAGACCGTATGTACATCATCATCATAGGCAGTCCCTCGGGATCGAGGAAGACTTGCTTCCACTCCTGAAGTGAGTTCTTTGGTGGCTGAACAGTCCAATACGAGAGCCACAGACTCTGTCACAAGTGGGACAGATAGTTGATGAGGGAAAGGGTGGATGGGATTGGTTTTCCGCATGCTCTTTCCACTGTCTGCGCTTGATTTCTGCATGCTCTCGGCGTTGAGACTCAAGGTGCTCAGCGCCCTCTCGGATGCACTTCCTCTACTTAGGGCAGTCTTGGGCCAGGGATTCCCAGGTGTCAGTGGGGATATTGCACTTTATCAGGGAGGCTTTGAGGGTGTCCTTGTAGCGTTTCCGCTGCCCACCTTTGGCTCGTTTGCCATGAAGGAGCTCCGAGTAGAGCACTTGCTTTGGGAGTCTCGTGTCTGGCATGCGGACTATGTGGCCTGCCCAGCGGAGCTGATCGAATATGGTCAGTGTTTCAATGCTGGAGATGTTAGCCTGAGTGAGGACGCTGATGTTGGTGTGCCTGTCCTCCCAGGGGATTTGCAGGATCTTGCGGAGACATCATTGGTGATATTTCTCCAGCAACTTGAGGTGTCTACTGTACATGGTCCATGTCTCTGAGCCATACAGGAGGGCAGGTATTACTACATGATCTTGTAGACCATGATCTTGGTGGCAGTTTGGAGGACCTGGTCTTCAAACACTCTTTTCCTCAGGCGACCAAGACTATACTGGCGCACTGGAGGCGGTGTTGGATCTCGTCGTTAATGCCTGCTCTTGTTGATAGGAGGCTCCCGAGATATGGGAAGTGGTCCATGGTGTCCAGGGCCGCGCCGTGGATCTTGATGGCTGGGAGGGCAGTGCTGTGCGGTGAGGACAGGTTGGTGGAGGATCATTGTCTTACGGATGTTTTTTGTACGTCTCAGTAAATACGTTGACTATGTCCTGGAGTGCGGCCTCTGTATGTGCACAAACGCAGGCGTCGTATGTACATACCCCCAGTTCTTGGCACAAGTCCATATTACAAGTTCAGACGGTCTGGAGCCCTGGTTGACCGTCTCAGTACAATCCCAGTGCTTTCCGAGTCTCTCATGACTTGGGGCTGGGCGTTGACCACAGTGGGTTTTTCTGATGGCTGGACGTGAGTTGGTTGGTCGTCTAAGCTCGCGGTGTCTTCTTCCAGCTGTTCCGGTTCGTCAGTGTGTCTTAGTTTGATTTGATCAATGTGTTTCCTGCACATCTGCCCATTCTTGAGCTTAACCATATACACAAGGTTACCCTCCTTATCCGTAACATTGCCCGGGAGCCACTTGGGCCCTTGACCATGGTTAAGTACATACACTGGGTCATTTACAGATATGTCGTGTGACACTGCGGCGTGGTCGTGATACCACTGCTGGTGTTGACGTCAGGTTTCGACATGATTGTTAAGGTCAGGATGGACTAGAGAGAGCCTGGTTTTGAGGCCTCTCCATCAATAGTTCCGCAGGCGGGACCCCGGTGAGCATGTGTGGCCTTGTCCTGTAACAGCAGTATGCATGACAAGCGTGTCTGCAAGAACTGTGAGTTACGCGTTTCAGGTTCAGCTTGATGGTTTGAACTGCCCGCTCCACTTGACCATTGGATGCGGGTTTGAACGGGGCTGACCTCACGTGTTTTATGCCGTTGCGTTTCATGAACTCTTGAAACTCCAGGCTCGTGAAACAACGATGTCTGGCAGACCATGTGTGGCAAACATGGCTCTCAGGTTCTCAATGGTGGCAGTGGAAGTGCTGGATAATATGATCACACATTCTATCCATTTGGAGTATGCATCCACCACCACAAAAAACATTTTACCGAGGAAGGGGCCCGCAAAGTCGACGTGGATTCTAGACCACGATTTGGATGGCCATGACCACAGACTGAGCGGAACTTCCTTTGGGGCATTGCTTAACTGCATGCAAGTGCTGTACTGATGCACGCAGGACTCTAAGTCCAAGTCAATGCCAGGCCACCAAACCTGGGACCTGGCGATGGCCATCATCATGACAATACCGGATGCGTACTATATAACTCCCGTACAAATCTCGCTCTGCCTTTCTTGAGCATTACAACAGGATTACCCCACAGTAAACAGTCAGACTGGATGGAAAGCTCATCTTTGCGATGGCTGTACGGTTTGGTTTCATCACCCATTTCCTTGGGGATGGTCGACCAGTCCCCGTTAAGACCATAACGTTTTACAACCGATAAGGTCGGATCCTTGCTGGTCCAGGTCTTAACTTGTTGAGCAGTGACAGGTGACCCTTCACTCTCAAAGGCATCCATGACCATGAGTAGTTCTGCGGGCATTGGCGTTTCCACCTCCGGTGTGGGCAACGGTAACTGGCTCAATGCATCAGCGCAGTTGTCGGTGCCTGGTCTATGGCGAATGACATAATCATAGGCAGATAATGTCAGCGCCCACCTCTGGATGCGATGCGGGACAACGCGTTGGTATTGATACCTTTATGTTCCGAGAACAACGATATAAGCGGCTTGTGATTGGTTTCCAGCTCGAAGCGAAGCCCAAACAGGTACTGGTGCATTTTTTTTTACCCCATAAACACATGCTAAAGCCTCTTTCTCAACCATGCCGTAAGCTCTTTCCGCCTTGGACAAGCTTCGAGACGTGTATGCAACTGGTTATAGTTTGCCTGACTCATTGGCTTGCTGGAGTACGCAGCCGACCCCATAGGACGACACAGCACAGGTCAAAACTAGACGCTTGCATGGATCATACAGTACCAGTAGCTTGTGGGAACACAACAGATTTCTAGCCTTCTCAAAGGCTCTGTCTTGAAGTTCAACCTACACCCAGTCGTCTCCTTTCCTGAGCAGCTTGTGCAAAGGCTCTAATACTGTGCTCAATTTGGGTAAGAAGTTACCGAAGTAGTTGACTTGAGAAGACCCAGGAACGAACGCTGCTCTGTCACATTCTGGGGCCTGGGCACATTTTTGATGGCCTCTGTTTTCGCGTCTGTAGCTTGATTCCATCTGCAGCAATGTTTCGTTCCAGGAATTCGACCTCTGGTGCCATGAAAACGCACTTCGAACATTTCAGCCTGAGCCCCACTTTGTCCAGATGACGCAGAACCTCTTCCAGATTGTGCAGGTGCTCGGCGGTGTCACGACCTGTGACTAGGATGTTGTCTTGGAATACCACGGTCCTGGGGACGATTTCAATAGGCTCTCCATGTTTCTCTGAAATATGGCTGCTGCCGAACGAATGCCAAAAGGGCATCTGTTGTAAATAAACAATCGTTTGTGCGTGTTGATGCACGTAAGTTTCTTTGATGATTCAACCAGTTCCTGTGTCGTGTAGACCGACGTTAGATCCAATTTGGTGAACTATTTTCCCCCGGCTAGCGTTGCAAACAGGTCATCAGCTTTCGGCAGGTACTGATCTTGTTTCGAAACTCGGTTGATCGTGACCTTGTAGTCTCCACAAATCCTGACTGTCGCTCTTTAACACCGGAACAATGGGACTGGCCCATTCATTAAATTCGACTGGTGAGATAACCCCCTCGCGTTGTAGCCTATCCAATTCGAGCTCAACCTTTTCTCTCATCATGTGCGGGACCGCCCTGGCTTTGTGATAGATGGGCCTTGTGTCTGGGCCTAGGTGAATCTGCACCTTGGTTCCCTTGAAGCTGCCGATACCCGGTTCAAACAGTGAGGGAAATTTGCTCAGCACTTGAGCACACAAATCATCATCCACTGATGACAAAGCTTTGATATCGTACCATTTCCATTTTATTTTCTTGAGCCAAGTCCTGCCGAATAAAGATGGGCCGTTGCCCAGAATAATCCATAATGGTAGATCATGAACTGCTCCCTCGTACGACACTCTTACTGTTGCACTACCAATCACTGGTATGAGCTCTTTGGTGTATGTACGCAACTTCGCATTTATCGGACTCAGCTTGGGTCTCTCTGCCTTGGTCTCCCACAGTTTTTCGAAAGTTCTCTGGCTCATTATCCGTGTCTAATTCCACGGATACCGGCACCCCGATTAATTTTACCTCCATCATTATCGGTTGGCTATACACTTCCTCCTCGGAGCTCTCAAATGCCTCGGGTTGCATCGCCAGATCCACGCTGAATTGATCATCATCCACGTGGTGTGTTGCAGCTCGCTTGCTCAGCTGCTGACACGTCCGCTGAAGATGCCCCGTCTTCGCACACCCTCTGCATACATACTGTTGAAACGGCACTGATGGGGTCGATGATTGCCCCCGCAACACCAATACGTTGAGCTCGGATTTGCGCCCGATGGCGGGCCTTGAGTGGCTCCCGTTCTCGCATACGCAGTCGATAGGCCCTCGATGGCAAACTTTGAGCGGCTCCCGGTCTTGCAGACGCAGTCGAGTAGGCCCTACCATGTGCAGCTCTGCCGGCCGTCGATACAATTTTCTACACAGTACTTGCCATAGCGTTCCTGTTTTGTCGCAATATCTGCTTCATGCTTTTCTGCATGGACGTGCAAGTCAGACCGATGGTGATGACCTCGCTGAGGTCCGGCGTCTCCGCAGCCAGCAGCTTACTTAAGATTGCCTCGTGGTTGACCCCGATCATGAAAAAGTCACACAGCATGTCTTCCAATGCAGGCCCAAATTTGCAAGGCCCTGCAAGACGTCTCAGGTCTGCACCAAATGCCGCTACGTCCTGGCCTTCAGGACGAACGTGCGTATAGAAGCGATATCTGGATATGAGGATTCGTTCCGTGGGTTTAACTAGAGCACACAGTTCCTTGTAATCCTTTTCTATAGGAAGAGTGGGTGAGGGCAGATTCTTGATGAGTGCGAGGATCGTGGGGCCACAAACGGTGAGAAGAACTGCCCTGCGCTTCTCTGCATCTTCGTCTTTGTTTAGGTCGTTTGCCACGAAATACTGGTCAAGACGATCCGTGAAATCTCCCCAATTCTCTCCCTCATTGAATCTCTCGAGAATTCCAAATGTACTCGATCGTGGTGTGCTCGCCATACTTTTGCGTGGGTTCGGTATTTGCCTCGTCGCCAGTTGTACTGTATGAAATGATACAAAGAACTCCGTACTGTGAGCCAGTGACTAGGCGTAACCTGGTCAGTCTTTAATGGCTTCCAGAAGAGAAGATACAAAGGTGAAGTTCAGGTTATATACCGGGCCCAGCACGAGTGTACCTCTGACCCTAGGACCTCTGACGGTAGTGCCCCCTGTTGGTGGGCAGACCGTATGTACATACATTACAGTTCTGTCCTTTGGATGAAAAAAATAGAACCAAGTCCAATTTGCCTGTTCTGATGTTTGTGTGAACATTAAAGATGGCACTATTTGAATAAGAGCAGGGCCAGTATTCCTCTCTTAAACAAGAATACCAAAAACCAATTAACTGTTCATTTGTCTTATTGATCTTGTGATCACACTGTGTAACAAAAATGGCTGCTACATTTGCTTACACAAATGTCACTACATTCGAAAGTAATTTACTACATGTGAAGCAGTGAGATATGATAAAGTGCTGTATAAATACAAATCCTTCTGTTATTTTAAATAATTTGTTTCTCTTCTACTTTGGTCCTGTACTGAGAGCATTGTTTTTGACACTTTATAATCAACATCCCTTCCTACCTTTTGTTAATGAGCCTGTTAGTTGACTTAGCAGTTTTCAGTGACATCATCTGGGGATACTTTAAGCTTGGCTCACTTGTTAGCTCTCTCATCTGAGTCACAAAGTTATGGCTTCAAATCCCACTCCAGGCTGGTAAATGGGATACGGTAGCGCATAGTGGTTCTGTTACTGGATTAGTAATCCAGAGGCCTGGACTAATGATCTGGAGGCATGAGTTCAAATGTCACCCCACCACGGCAACTGGGGATTTTAAATGCAATTAAATATATTACAGGTGGGGCGTCCGAAATCTGGAAACATCGGGACCAAGGCCGTTCCGGATTTCGGAACGTCTTTCCGATGTCCCGAATCCGGAAACGCCCGAGCTGAGGTTCGGGTATTTCCGAATTTCGGAACGTCTTTCCTAGGGTCCAAGGTCAGCCGGCCGAGGCGGGTGAGAGGTCGGGAGGTCGGAGTTCGGACGGCTGAGGCAGGGGGAGGTCGGGCAGCCAGAGGTTGGGCGGCCGGAGGCCGGGCGGCCAAGGCGGCTGGAGTTCAGGCAGTCGAGGTGAGGGGAGGTCGGGTGGCCGAGGCAGGGGGCCGAGGTGGGGGGAGGTCAGGCGGGGGAGGTCAAGCGGCCAAGGTCAGGCGGCCTATGCAGGGGGAGGTCGGGCGGCCGGAGTTCGGGCGGCCGAGGCATGGGGGGGGGGGAGGTTGGGCTTCCGAGGCAGCTGGAGTTCGGGCAGCCAAGGTCGGGCAGCCGAGAAGGGGGGTTGGGTCGGGCAGCCGGAGATCGGGCAACCGAGACGGGGTGGGGGGAGTGGGGGGAGGGGGCCGAGATTGAGGGGGAGAATTGGGCAGCCAAGGCAGGGGAGTCTGGCGGCGGGTCCAGATTTCGGAACATTTTCCAATTTCCAGATGACCCCGCCACGGATCGGCCCAGTGTCCGGATTCCGGAACATTCTGAATTTCGAAACTCTGGATTTCGGCTGCTCAATCTGTACTTATCAGTAATGGTGACCACAAAACTACTGGATTGTCATAAAAACCCATCTGGTTCACTAATGGCCTTTAGGGTAGGAAATCTGCCTTACCCGGTCTGACCTATATGTGACGGCTGACCAGCAGCAATGTGGTTGACTCTTAACTGCCCTCTGAAATGGCCTAGCAAGTCACTCAGTTATAGAAGGTGGCTCACCATCATCTTCTCGCTCAGTCTTAAAGGGAGAAATTTGATAGAAGAGAGGAAAAATAAAAATCAGTTATAAAGTCAATTGTATTCTGTCCTCAAACATACTTTTATAAAGAAATAATATGTTCCAAGAAGTATAAAATCTAATTGCTTATCATAGAGATCGGAAATGGAAAAGGTATTTTAATTTTCTACCCTTTTTCTTTTAGGTATTTTTATTTTCTTTCCTTCTTTAGATGTCCCCACACCATGGTCCCTGGCTGAGAGGATGGGTTAGGGTGAGCACATGTCTGTTCACAGCTTCTGCCAGTGCACAATTGTTCCAGCCACTTGTAGATACACTGGAGCAGCCCAGCAAGACTTTCTTGTTTCCCATTATTCTATTGTGAAGCTCCTCTCCTGCATGTGAAATTTTTCCTAATTTCACAGTTGTTATTGGGAATTCCTGACAAGGGGAATTGTGAGCATAAACCGTTATCCTCTCACTCCACGGTATAGCTTGTTGGAGCATCACTAATTCCCAAATAAACACATGTTTGAACCCATTGGATTTTTACCTTGTTAATAGCTTTTATTCCTTAATGATGCTTAAACTGGCTCTTGATTCATCCTATATAAGCTAATCCAGCTTGATCATCAGCAACAACCAAACATACTAATGATTCAACCCATTCATCGCTTGGTTTATTCCTAGGATTAAACAATGACTTTTTGATGTACGACTAATAACTACTTATTACAATACTTCTGCATAGTTAAGGATAAGGTAATCATCAAATTAGTTATCACAAACAAAACAATAACAGTTTTGGAATTATAGTAGCACAGTATTAACTGTGTTCAATTTAGCATACCATAACTTGATTACAGTATCGCAACCTCCAAACAACAGCTTGCCAACAACAATACAGCGCCTTTAACGTAGTAATCTTCACCGGAGCGTTATCAAATAGAATTTTATACCGAGCCACAAAAGGAGATATTAGGACAGGTGACCAAAAGCTTGGTCAAATAGTTAAGTTTTAAGGAGCATCTTAAAGGAGGACAGAGAGGTAGAGAGGTGGAGAGACTTCGGGAGGCAATTCCAGAGTATAGAACCAAGGCAGCTGAAGGCATGGCACAAGAGGCCAGAATCGGAGGAGCGCAGAGATTTGGAGGGCTGTAGGGCTGGAGGAGGTTAGAAAAGCTGAGGCCGTGGAGGGATTTGGAAACAAGGATTAGAATTTTAAAATTAAGAGGTTACCGGACCGGGGGCCAATGTAGAGCTGCAAGCACGGATGATTGGTGAACAAGACTTGGTGTAAGTTAGGATACGGGCAGGAAAGTTTTGGATGTATTCAAGTTTATGGAGGGTGGAAGATGGGAAGCTGGCCAGGAGAGCATTGGAATAGTCAAGTCTAGAGGTAGCTGAAGGCATGGATGGGGGTTTCAGCAGCAGATGAACTGAGGCAGTGCCATGTTACGAAGGTGGAAGTAGGCGGTCTTGGTGATGGATTGGATATGTGGTTGGAAACTTATCTCAAGGTCAGATAGCATGTTCATAAACGGTCTCAGCCTCAAACAGTGATTGGGGGAGGAATAAAATCGGTCTATCTCTCTAATCTCTGTAACCTCCTCCAGCTCTACAACCCTCCGAGAACTCTGCATTCCTCCAATTCTGGACCCTTGTGCATCCCCGAGTTCCTTCCTCCCTCCATTGACGGCTGTGCCTTCAACTGTCTAGGCCCTAAGCCTTAGAATTCCCGTCCTAAACCTATCTGCCTCTCCAACTCTCTCTCCTTTATAAGACACTTCTTAAACCTACCTCTTTGTCCAAGCTTTTGGTCACCTGTCCTAACGACCCAGATTTTCCTGTCAAACCAATGGTGAGGTTAATAGCGCTCACCGTTATTTATGTACAAATAGTACATCAACTATAAGGGAAGGGCAGATGCACAGTTAAATGTCTATCTAAATGTTGCTATCCAAGTTACGCTGCTCCATCATTAGCTCTGTGAAAATCGCAGCTCGCCATTGGCTCACCACTGAAATGCATTGAATGGCAAGAAGTTGTTGTATTTGTGCGGTAGATACAAACTTGCCACAGAATGTTAATCTTGTCCATTTCAGTATAAGTACCCTTTAAGGACTTGATAAGTATTAATAACAAACAAGATCTCTGGCACTTATAATTAACTATTACAAGTGTGGAGTCTTGTTCCTTCAGGTTTTAATTGTTGTTGGAGATTTAATAAAGGTCAAACTTAAAATTGTACTTTTTTTAACTTTTCCTTTGTCTCTTTTTTTTCTCTCACTCTTAATCCAATCTTTCTTTCCATCTCTTTATTTCTCTTTCTGTACCTGATTTGGCAATGAATTCACCCACTCTAATTTACACTTCCTTCTCAGTCCTTGCACTGTTAATTTCACAATCCTTCAATCTGATTGTTTAGGAGATACACAGTTGCTTGCCAAGTTCACTTAGGTCGCAGGTGCCTGGTTTCCCTCACTGCGATGTAAGCAACTTGCCATGCAATTTTTTTTAAAGCTAAACATGCAAGGGCCAGTCTAACTAACAGCAGATGCTGTTAGAGTTCCTGCTAGAACAAAATCTGGCACAATGTTTCCTTCTTTGGTTTCGTATCACTTTTTACTACATTAAAGGCGCTATATAAATGTGAGTTCAGGAGCCATGTATGACATAGGACTCCAATTTGCATTTCTTAATGAGGCTTTCACCAGAGTCTACCACTAAAACTAGTGGTAAAATAGGAAATTGTTGGGAACGGAACGGGAAATGGGGCCGCTCCATTTTAACTGCTCCCCTGCTCTCTTCCCCACAGTTGGAGAGAGTTAAAATTCCTCCCTGTATGTATTTTTCGGAGGTGTACCTTTCAGAGGTGTTGTAGCACAACATTCCAACACTGGCAGAGGTTCAATGCCAGAGAAGTTGATTTAATAAGTGCTGAGAATATAATATTCGTATAAAGCAGCTCAATTTTGCTCCTAGCTTCTTAAAATTCAAGGATCTGGTTCCAATTTGTTCACATTTTGAATCTTTGTGTAAATACAAAGTTTTGGCATTAAATTCATTGAACTACATGTAGTTCTGGTGTACAACTGTGGGCTGATCACAATTGACTCCTTATGCAACAACCATGAAGTGGACAGTTTTCACAGGGCAAGAGATGATTATTTAAAAATGAATTACAGAAGGTTTCACAACATACAGTAGAATCAGAGTGTTTCTTCAATGCTGCTAAATTATTTTAATGAATTACATTTTCAGGATGAGCAGAGTTGGTTTCCAGATTGGGTTCCATGATATCATTTATTTTCAAAAGGAGGTTGATTATGAAAACGACTTCATTTTTTGTTTTCAGCTTTTTTGACAGACCCGTTCCTTGATGACTTTGTTCTGATGCATTGCATTTTTATGCAACACAGCCAGCTTTTCCCAGCCCTAATGGCTCAATATCCTTTTTTGTGTTTTTAAAAAATATATTCCAGTTCTCAGGTACTCTTTCCAAGGATTATAATGCTAATTGTTCAAAATAGAGTACTTTGCAGGATTTTTATATATATGATGGCAGTCATAGTTATTACTCAAATGTTTGAGACATTAAATTTGCAGAAAAGAATACAAATTACAGGTGAGTGCTGTGCACAAAATATCTGAGCCTTTGATTCTGACAATTATGTACAAGCTCTCAACATAATTGCAGCACCAAAAATAGATGTCAGTGCTAGTGTTAACCCACTCTATACTGGAATCATTTAGCAGCTCAAGTCTCTTGAACATGTTTTCTGTATTATATATTTGAAATTAAAAATGGGTTTTCTTCCCGCTGGTTAGTGACCTGGTTAAACCTGAAGGTTAAACTCTTACAGGGGAAGGTTAAATGCAAATATCATTTGACACTGCAATTCAAAGTCTTGACCTACAATCAAGAATACAATACACTGCTATTGTACTTACCAGGTCAGCATAGCCATTGGCTTGGACTTTGCAGTTGTAATGACGGCAAAACTGTCAGCGTTCACCATCATTACTTTGTGAAACTGACAGCAACTTCTGGCGTCTGCACATGTGCAGTTAAACACACAAATCCAGAAGTTGCTGTCAGTGATTCTTTGCTTCTCCACAGGGTGCACTGTTGAAGTTCCCGCAGATTGAAATCTTTAGAAATCACTTGAATTGATGTGAGCTTCCAATTTTTACGCTTTAATGTCGCTGTAAAAACAATGAAAAAGTTAAGCTTTGTTGAATGAGGTGCAACTGGGATTCTAACAGCGTACTAAGTCTTAACTACTGCTGAACAACCTCTCGTGCTTAAAAACACATTTTATATTTGTGGAATGTCAAATGTCTCCATAATGATTTTTTTTTAATCCATAGGTTCTAAATATAATTTTTTAGTTTGCTTGATATTTCAGTTTCTGTCAGAATCCCATGTGTATGTCCCAATCATTTTTTCACTCTCGGTAAAATGATTAAAACGTGAAGGATAATCCGTGCATTTTACTTCCTGGTTGCTGTCTGAGAATTCTTTAATGTGATTGGCTGCTTAGCCTGCTTGCTGATATTATTGTGGCTGCACGCTGGAGACCCTTAGACTTGGCGCCAGAATGAAATTAACATTGGGAAAGGTGAAATCCATCCCACAGAGATCGCTAGAACTTTGTGGGCAGCTTTTTTCGAGGTCAGCGCCGAGCACTGTCACTTCGCCGCTGACCTGCAAAATCCAGGCCATTATTTTTCATTATGAATATCTATTCACCTGTGCATTCTAGTCATCTTGACATAAGGCTGATTATTTTTTGTTTTGTTTTGTTTTCTAGGAAGAAAGGCAAATTAGCACAATACATTTTTGTTTATAATGTGCAGAATTCAAATGTTACCTCTTATGTTCTTTTCAAAGCCTGTTCAATGATGGCAGTGATAGTTTGTCAGAGAAACATTTAGATCCATCTGAGTTTGAGCCAGCAACAGTTGATGATTTTACGAACATAGATGATGCGAATTTCCTTAACACATGCGCACTTACCATGCAGAAGCATCGCAAGGCACAGAGCAGGAGAAAATGGACTATGCTCTCAATAACAAGAGACGGGTCATCCGCCTTGTCCTACAGTGGACAAATGTATATGCAGATCTCTTGCAGGAGGAAGAAACTGCTGTAGCATTTCTAGAAGTGAGTGATGTAACCGAAGATAAACCCAACTACAACATTTATATCATAATGGCAGCGCATTTAATTTCTGAATGATAAATAAAATTTGCATCAAAATTTCTTCACTTATTAAGAATTTCACAGTAATATTAATAACTTGCAGAATTTTATTTCCATATTTCGATAGACTGTAGAAATAAATGTCAAATTATATAGAAAGCATGTTTCCTATCTCCATTTCTGTCCAGCATGCTGCATTGACTGAAGAGATCATGGGGTCATTTTAAACTTGCCGCCACAGTGTAAAACCGGAGTTGCGGTTTGGGCATTCATTATAGAAACCGCCCAATTTTCCTTTCCATTGATGGATTAAGAACTGAAGGAATACAGTAACATTAATAAAATATTCTTAACTATTTCATGTTTAGATCTATTACATACAAAGATTGAATGAACTAATTGCCATTGCTTCCCTTACTCCGCGCTCAACATATTTGTCGAGAGCATATTCCCACTTTTGTAGTTCAAATGACTGCATTTACAGTGCACGCTAATAAAACACATGTCTGCATGATTACCATATATCCTTCGGCAAAAAAGAAAATCTTCACTTCAGACCTTATAATGTTGAATCTTCTTAAAAGAAGAGATGAATCTATTTTTACAAGGTAAGGTTTGTGTCAAATACCTTGTTATATGTTATAAATGAAATACTGAGCCTGTATGATGTACAATGGAGAGGAACCAAGTGCTTTCACACAGGAAGGCAGGAAAAATCAAAGGGAGAAGCACCTCTGGCCATTATTCTCTTCCTCCTAGTGGCTAATTTCAGAATGGCACAGGCAGAGAATCTGTTCTCCCAGCAAAGAATGGTTTAGGTCACGGATGCAATGCAAGGCAGCCAATACAGTCTTGCGTGCTATATCTATCATACTGTTTCTGATTCAATCATGCTTCTAGATCTTTACTTTGCAGACACCAGGTCTTGCACCAAACAAGAGCTATGATGGCTCTTTCCCCCAAGTAATTCGTAATAAATGCTATGGTATTAAGTCTACAGCAGCCACCACTTCATGGTTCCAAGCAGTTAACAGCAGATGCTCCTCCTTTAACCCCTACAACTAATAGTTCCCTCTTTCTGCATTTTGTACTCTAGTCTAATGACTAGGCCAACTGATGTTTATGGAAATTAATTTTATTTAGCTTATCTTTAAACTAAATGACTAAGGACCTTGTTTTGAGTTGTCTTTGAGATATCATTGCGAAGGTGTACAGTTGAACTTGTATCTTAAAGAAAAGCCCAGAAAGCCATTATACAGGCAAAAATCTCAATTGTTTTGCCTTAGAACCATTCAACTATTTTTTTTCTTTGTCTTTATTAGAAAATATAATTGGCCACATCCGTGCTCCCTAACAGCTGGCATCAACAGAGGCATGTAGATGACCATAGCTACCCTCTGGCATGAGCAAAATATAAATTCCAGAAAATTCTAGAAATATATTTGTTTCACAGTTTTAGCGTCCTTTCTTTTCTCTTTTGTTTCCCTTCCCTGCCTATAAACTTTGAATTCTATAATTGGTGAAGTATATGTGAGATCTATAATCCTACAATGGGTTAGCCATATAGCACAAACACAGTTAAACCAATAGTAACCTGTAATATCTTGAAACTCTAATTTTTGATTTGCATCTGCTTTACAGGTTAATCCTAGATGTTGTGCGTGTGTCTGTTTTTAGCGAGGAGGAGGGTAAAAGTATAGCCAAGTGATTTGTGAAGAATCTGGTTAGCCGTAGCATTTAAAAAATAATCACAGGGAATGAGAACACAGTTAAACACTAGATGGTGCACGTGTGTCAGCTGTGGAACAAACCTTACTCCAGTTACAAGCTGTAACTTTCGCTTCTTTAAAAGCAAGATTGTAGACAAAGAATTACCTGTTATATATTGGCAAATGTGAAGTCTGCAGTGTATTTTAACACAGTAACATTTCCGAGTTATCACTTTGGAGCACATTCCAATATATAGTGTTCTGTGTAATATATAATGCTTTATCATTTTTCAGCAAGTAGTGTTATGGCAGACAGCAATATATGGTAGACACCAATCTAAAGCATGTGATTGAATGAGTGATGTTCTCTCGTGAATTGATGAAAAGTGATTTATTTTATTCTTGTAATACAGGGAATATAATGGCTTGTACATAAGTAAAATTGAAGATAGATTATTTTACATGTTTACACATTGTCAACGTTTAAGCATCACCACTAATTCTCATTTCACAATACATATTGATAAATATACATTCATAATTTTTAAAGGGGGAACAGAAGTAGTGAAAAGAACATTCTTTGGATTTAAGCCAGGTGTTCTTTCATCTGCTTGAAATGAAAGTAGACAGATAGTTAAAATTCAACATTTTGCAGAGAAAAATCTTTGTCATAATAATTTCAAACTGAATTTATGCTGTTCAGCTGAAAATGCAATCATCTTCCCATAAAATATAAAAAATCACTACAATGTGTTAGTATAATTTTGAACATGATTCTTTGTTCATTAGTCCTTCAATTTTCTGGAAGAAGAGATTGAGTAATGTTAATAGACAACATTGTTAGTGATTATTGCATTTTAATTCATAACACTGTCATCAAATTGTGAAACACTGACATTGCAATAAGCCAAATGTCTTTTGCTGTCAACAGAAAGGAATATGATCTCTTTCTCTTCATTATCCAGCAATGCTTCCTAAAAATTACCAAGTACAAAGTCATAGGTTTAACATTTTGATTCTCTGATGTTGTAGGAGTTCTATGTGTCGGTGTCGGATGACTCACGGATGATTCCTGCTCTGAAGGAACAGCTACCAGAATTAGAGAAACTGGTTAAACAGAAGTAAGTATCTTATTCTAATTATTTATAATTAGCAAAGTTTATGTTTTATATAGCTTTAAATAATCCAAACTTTTGGACTTTATTTTTATTCAAAAACTCAAACATTTACAGCATCTTTTTATATATTTAAGTTTTGACAAAGGCTTGCAGTTTTCAAAAGCAGTTGTGAAAAAAATAACGCATTTACTTCAAAGCTAAAATTGCCAGACTTGTACTTTTTTCCATCAGATTTTCTGCCCCTGTCTACTTCAACCATTTTCTTTCCCAACACATTGGGCTGGATTTTGCTCTGAAATGCAAACGAATGACATCAGCTTGCACTTGCCTATAGACTTTCTATGGGCTTTTGCACCGCAAATTCCTGTCAGCCAAACAGTGCAGCACCCTCTATAGGGCATCTGGGACCTATGTGAATAGAACAAGCAACTTCCTGTCTCCTTAACCAATCAGATAAGAATCATTAATGAGCAGCACAGTGTCTGAACATAGGAACAGGAGTAGACCATTTAGCCTCATGAGCCTGTTTGCCATTCAGCGAGATCATGGATGATCTGTGACCTAATTCTATATACCCACCGTTGCCCCATATTCTTAATACCTTTTAGTTAACAACAATCTATCAATCTCAGATTAAAAATGACCTAGCATCAATTGCCATTTGTGGAAGAGAATTCTAAACTTCTACCACCCTTTACATGTAGAAATGTTTCCTAACTTCACTCCTTAAATGCCTGGCTCTAATTTTTAGACTATGCCTCCTAGTACTAAACTTCTCAAGCAGCGGAAATAGTTTCTCTCGAGATAACCTATCTGTTCCCATTAATATCTTGAAAATGTCGATCAAATTATCCTTCTAAATTCAAGGGACTAAAACCCTAGTTTGTGTAATCGCTCCTCATAATTAAACCTTTGGAGTCTAGGTATCATTCAGGTAAACCTACATTGCACTCCCTGCAAGGCCACTACATCCTTCCTATGGTGTGGTGTCCAGAACTGCTCACAGTACTCAAAGTGTGGTCTAACCAGAGCTTGGTGTAGCTGTAGCATAACTTCTACCCCCTTGTATTCCAATCCTCTAGATATAAAGGCCAGCATTCCATTAGTCTTTTTGATTATTTTCTGTACCTGTTCATGACATTTTAATGATTTATGTACATGGACCCCCCAAGTCTCTTTGGACCTCCACTGTTTTTAGCTTTTCACCATTTATAAAGTACTCTGTTCTAAAAAGATAAGACAGAAAGAAAAAGTTTTAAAAAAAAATTGATTTAACTTTTTTTTAAATCTCCAAAAATAATTAATATCTGAAAGAATAAGACACCACACTTGTTAACGTTAATTTTTAGTGTCAGAAATTTTTTTGGCAGTAATTCAGACTTACCACACTGTTAACAGGGTACTTACACTGGAATGGACAAGCCCTAAATTTAGTTCGTATCTTTGAGGTAAGTACAGGAATTCCACACCATTCAGTGTACTTGAATGGTGAGTCAGATGGTGAGATGCCATTTTTGGCAAGCTTATGGAAGAACGTCACATCTCAGGCAGAAACTACCGGATTTCAGCATTTAACTGCGCATGTGCGGTCGCTGGAAGTTGCTGTCTGATTTGCACGTAAATAACTATTAGCCCCACTATTATTTTTACAGAAAAATGCAGCCAATAATTGCTTCAGTGAGAAAGCCACAAATATACTGAAAACAGTGATTCCAATCTCACACTGAGCTAAGCATCCAAAGAGATATTTTCTATAGGCTGAAGCAGTTTATTTTTCTCGATGTGTGGAGACATTTGTCATTGAGGCATCTGTTGTAAGGGTTTTGCTCAGCAACTGTTGAAATTCATCATCAATCCAGTTGGTGTCAACCATAGAACCGCAGAATGAGCATCGTTGCTTTCTGTGTCAATAGGGCCTTCACTCACCATTGTAAAGACAGCATTTTAACTGAATTAGGACATTGGACTGGAGCATTTGTATATCATAAGCAGCATGTGTCATTCTGATAAGGTTGAAACCACATTAGAAGTAGATTTATCTTGATTCTAGCAAATTTTTTGAAGTAAGATCATTGTCATTCCTGACTACTTCTGAATAAATATAATAACACAATTGGAATGTTGAATTACAAAATGCAGATGAAACTTATTTTATTCCTCACATCCATCACAAATGATTTTTATATTGTCATCCCTTTATTAATAATAGTAATTATAACATACTGTGATTGGAGATCTGAGATTTGCCTTCCATGTAAAGTATACCGTGTCTAGAAATAACACAAAAGGCTAGACCCAATTAAAATAAACAGTTTTTTGCCTGCATTAAAATAGCAGACCAAGGAATGTCAAATCATCGCATTAAGTCCTGATCTGCTAATATTGCCAACAGTAACTTCTAGGCTAATGTGCAGTATGATTTTTACTGAAAATTCATATGCCCGCTTTATGCACATATATTTTGCCATCAACAGCAGTACGCTCCATCAAAATAAACTCTGCTGATTCACATTTCTTGACGCTGTAAACACTTGCCATTGTCAGCCACAATTTATTCTATAGTGATCTAAATGGCTGAAGTGTTCATGCACTCCTCTTATGGGCCAGTAATGTTGCTGGCCTGTATGATCTCTCCTTGGCCACTGGGGATGTTAGCACCCCCAGTAAAAAGCCATAAAGAGTGAATTAATAACAAATGCACTGTACAAAGATATGTATACTTCAGTTTTTTAAAATGTAGATCTGACCTAATGCTGTAGAAACCATCATCTGATATAAATGAGGCACAACCGCTTCCTGAAGCAGTTCTGCAATGTAAATCAATGTAAAGCAGTTTGGTAAATTGTTGACAGAGAGCTTAGAGGTTAACTGATTTGTGCAAAATGATTGAATTATATTTGTCTAATCAGTAAGACTGCATTTGTGGCCTCATAGATTTTCCTGCTATATTACAATTTTATGGTAATTAGATTCATTAAAATCTGCATCGGTATTGTGCAACCTTCTCATGCAGACCATTAATCACTTATTAAAGTACCACGCAATGGTGGAGATTGTACAGTTCTGACTGAGGACAGTGAGACTCAACATTATGTTGTGCCCTTGTATCAAGATATGGGGAATGCAGTCAAGCTTTGGACTTGCAGGAGTGTATATATAAAGTAATATATACAATTAGTATGCAATTTCTGTACCTTATCTCCTCCTCCTTCAATCACTTACCTGTAGCACACAATGTGTGTGCCTCACCTCAGTTGTATAGCCCTACCTGATAACCAATGCTGGAAGTTTCTGTTTCTTTTGGATTGCATTTAGTAGTCCTGCACCAGCTTAGGTTGAAGGTTATAACTTCTAAAAGCTATACTGTTTATGCTGCAAAGTAAAAATCTACAAATTATGTAAAGTGAAAACTAAAAATATTTTTGATAGGACCTATAGTCACAATCCAGCAGCTGAAAATCTGCTGAATGCAAATGCTGACTGACATCTTGACCCTACGCCCTTTTTCCTATTTTAGTCGGCAGAGGAGAGCTGAGACCAAGAGAGCAATAACACAGATGGATCAAATATTCCTGCAGAAACAGAATGCTCAAAATCTGATTTTAATCTTAAAACTATTGTTGATAGCAGCAAATATATTTTTGGAATGTTGCTGGGAAAAGGGGAGGGTACTTAAACACAGCCTGTGTGTAATGCCATTTTGAACACAAGAATTTAATTTGAAATACCTGTATTGAATGGTGAATTTTGTCACCTTGTGACATTCTGAAACACTCAAAATCAAATCAGGCACCAACTAGTCGGTTTCTGCTGTTTATAATGCCGGGAACACTGGTGAGAAAACAGAGAGTAGAAAAATGGTGATCTTAAAACACCTTCAAGTGGGTTTCAGAGCTGTCAATTTATTTATTTTTTAAAGTCATCAGATTTAATAATACAAGTAGTTGCTGATTATCTGTTTTGAGTAAACTCAGCAAGGGATTTCTCCAAGGGGCTTGGGGAGTATTAATATAGCCGTTTCTCCACCAATATCTGTCGAGGGCACCAGATGGCACTGTTTAATAAGGCACTAGCTTTTAACCATGAGATCCTTCTTTCCAATCCAACTCTGACAGATGGACAAGACTCCTTTCTCTGAATTCATGTCTGCTGGGAGCCTGAACGAGTGTCAGAGAACAAAGATGCCTTTTTGTTGCTAATTTATTACTTTTTTGGAGAGACAACATAGATAGAAATGTTGGAAAGAGGCTCCTTTTGCAGCAATGTTTCCCTCATACTGACCTTGGAAGCACTCCGTTTTATATTTGTAGGTTGGGTTCACAATTCCATTTTTAGCATAAATCCATTTAGTTAACAGAAAATCTAAGATCCATAACCATTACATCTGTTGACAAGTTCTAGAAGTAATGCAATATCCAGTACATTCTAGGAATCATTAAAGATGTTTCTTTGTATTTAAGGCTTTTCAATGGTTGCATTTATAGACTTGGTTTGAAACTTTTGAAGGTTCAGGAGCAACAAAGTTCTCCTGTCTTCCATTTGTGAAGACTATTATTATTTCTGATGTTGATTAAATACAAGTACAGATATATAGATTTAGTTGCATGTTTTCCCTTAATGCAAGGTATCACAGACTCATCTAAGGATTAATAATTCACTCACTTGTCACGTAATCAAGGCTAGCACTGACTCTGATGTGTTTATCGGCTAATACTGGAGAGTCATTGAAAATGTTGCATTCACACAGCAATTGTATGTTTACACATCCTCAGAAATATATATAGATTACTAGCTTTCTGTATCACCCACCATTCCCAGTTCACTGTCTCAGAGGATGGCTACATTTGGATTACATACAATGGCTCAATTTTCCCCAGTTATTTGCACTGTTTTTTGGTGCGCGCTGCTTTTTATGGTCTAAATTTAAAAATCCAAGTTTCCCCAACGATTGTGCACCAGTGTAACTCAGTTACGATTTTTTTTAGGTTAGTTTTTTTTTTAACCTCATTGGGCCGTAACCTGCCACCCGCGCCAATTCTGGCCATTTAAGCAAATTTGGCCAGCTCCGATTTACTCCAATTTTTCTTAGGACGGCGTATGTGACCTATGAGGAAAAACCTTCTGGGCAGTTAAGAAACTCGGCGCAGATAAGGAAATCAGCACAGCAGATGCACTTCCAGAGCCTAGGCAGCAGCAGCAGAGAGGAGAGGGAGAGAGGGCGGGGAGGCCTTTCGGGCAGAGTTTAGGAGCAGGTATCAGCACCGGCAGGGAAGAGAAGCCTTTCGGCTTGGGATAATAGCGGGTACCGGGAGGGAGGAGGCCCTTCAGCCTGGGATAGTAGCGGTTACCGGCGCCGGGAGGCCCTTCGGCCTGGGATAATAGTGGGTACCAGGAGGCGGAGGCCCTTCGACCTGGGATAGTAGCGGGTACCGGCACTGGAAGGCGCTTCGACCTGGGATAGTAGCGGGTACCAGGAGGCGGAGGCCCTTCGACCTGGGATAGTAGCGGGTACCAGCACTGGAAGGCCCTTCGGCCTGGGGTAGTAGCGGGTTCCGGCACTGGGAGGCCCTTCGGCCTGGGATAGTAGCGGGTACCGGCACTGGGAGGCCCTTCGGCCTGGGATAGTAGCAGGTACCGTTACTGGGAGGCCCTTCGGCTTGGGGTAGTAGCAGGTTCTGGCACTGGGAGGCCCTTCGGCCTGGGGTAGTAGCGGGTTCCGGCATCGGATGGGGTGGGGGTGGCGCACGGGTGTGGCGGCAGAGATAAACTTTTGTTATAAACACTTTAATAATTTAATGGTGGTAAGTTGCTGCAATGTGTAATGTCCTTGTGCAGGTTGCTGTGAGCTGGCTGTGGTATGTTTCACTTTCCAGTCTCAGCCTGCAGTGTGTCCCTGGTTACCGTGGCAACCCAATCTTTTTGGCGCAGATCTTAGGCTCCACCCCCAAAGTCAAAGGACAAGCGAGGCGACGTCAAAATGAACGATTCAAATGGGGAAATTTGGATGATTTTTTTTGACGTAGTTGGGGCCCCCCAAAAAATGAGCGTTACTCTTCAAGTACGCCAAAAAACTGCTTTGGGGAAAATTGAGCCCAAAGAATCTACGGTTGAGAAACAGGCCATTTGTTCCACCTGCTCTATGTCAGTGCTTATACTCCACACAAGCCTCCTCCCACCCACTCTAATTTACCTCTTCCCACCAGACCCTTATACCCCTCTATTTCCTTTTTCATCATGTCTGCATCAAGCCTTCTCAGCGAGTGCCACATTCTCACCATTCTGTTAATGGCTATTCCATTTATCCCCTTTGTTATGAGCTCATCCCAATTCTGGTAATAGCCTCATAAATCTTTCCAGTGCTTCAATGTCCTGTTTGGCAAATGAAAACCTGAACTGCACACAGTACTTCACGTGCTATAGAAATTTAGCATTACCTCCCTGCTTCGTATTCTATTCCTCTAGAAATGAACCCCAGTATTTTGCTCTCTTTATGACTGTTAGCGTTAGTGTTTTCTTAGAAGAATCACTCAACACTCAGAGTCGGTTCCAATGCCTGGCGGCATTTAATAACGCTCAGCGGGGAGGAAACACACAGGACCGTATCCAGGTTTCTCTCCACAGAACAAAGAGTTACATGTACCTTTATATGTTTCACAACAGTTACAAAACAGTTTACTACAGTTACACAGCCCATCACGGCTGGACACAAGCCAATCACAACGATTATAGATTACATATAGGTTCTTTTAACCCAATAGAATTCTCCTAGTATCCAGGGAACCATATGTTCGGTTATTGTCAGCTTGGGCTGATCGATGGCTTTATAGGTTCTCTCCCTAGTTCTTTCATCTGGGAGAAATAATTGGTATATAGCTTTGTTTACAGGAGATGGTTTCCTTCTTATCTCTGTCTTCCCAGGCATTCCTACAGTGGGCCTCACAGGGTTATTGCTCGGTCAGTGAACGTTCAACAGTTCACAGTTTGACCTTACCAACTTTCATTACTACTTTTAGTGATTTATGTATCTGTATTACCAGATCTCTTTACTACTCTACCCCATTTGGTTGTTTACTTTCCAAGAATTAAGTGGCCCCCTTATCTCTCCTATCAAAATTAACAATCTCACACTTCGCTATAATAAATTTCATTTGCCATTTTATCCGCCCAATCTGCAATCCTGTTTATGACTTGATGTATTTTGGTGCAGTCCTCCACATTATTAGCCATACACCCAATTTGGTATCATCTTCAAATCTCAGTATCATACCTGCAATTCCTGAGTCCAAATCATTTGTGCACAGTATATGGTAAACAACAGTGGTCCCAACACAGATCCCTGCAGGACACCACTTCCCACTTTCTTCCAGTTTCAGAAACTTCCCTTAACTATTTGTTTACTGTCCTTGTAACCATCTTTCACTCCAGTCTGTTATCTGGCCCCTGACTCCACACACCCGGATCGTTGTTATGAGTCTCTTACGTGGCACCTCACAGGGTCGGGGGTAATATATTAGCATGGATGGAGGATTAGCTAACTAACAGAAAACAGAGAGTCGGGATAAATGGGTCATTTTCCGATTGGCAACCAGTAACTAGGGGGGTGCCGCAGAGATCGGTGCTGGGGCCTCAACTATTTACAATCTTTATTATTGACTTGGATGAAGGGACCGAGTATAATATAATCAAGTTTGTTGATGACACAAAGATGGGTGGGAAAGCAAATTGTGAGGAGGACACAAAAAATCTGTAAAGGGATATAGACAGGCTAAGTGAGTGGGCAACAATTTGGCAGATGGAGTATAATGTAGGGAAATGTGAGGTTATCCACTTTGGCAGAAAAAATAGAAAAGCAGATTATAATTTAAATGGACAAAAATTGCAAAATGCTGAGTACAGAGGGATCTGAGGGTCCTTGTGCATGAAACACCAAATGTTAGTATGCAGGTACAACAAGTAATCAAAAAGGCAAATGGAATGTTGGCCTTTATTGCAAAGGGGCTAGAGTATAAAAGCAGAGAAGTCCTGCTACAACTGTACAGGGTATTGGTGAGGCCACACCTGGAGTACTGCATGCAGTTTTGGTCTCCGTATTTAGGAAAGGATATACTTGTATTGGAGGCAGTTCAGAGAAGGTTCACTGGGTTGATTCCGGAGATGAAGTGGTTGACTTATGAAGAAAGGTTGAGCAGGTTGGGCCTATACTCATTGGTTTAAAAGAATGAGAGGTGATCTTATCGAAACATATAACATAATGAAGGGGCTAGATAAGATGGACGCAGAGAGTATATTTCCACTCTTGGGGGAAATTAAAACAAGGGGGCAAAGTCTCAGAATAAGGTGTCGCCCATTTAAAACTGAGATGAGGAGGAATTTCTTGTCCGGAGGGTTGTAAATCTGTGGAATTCACTGCCCCAGAGAGCTGTGGAGGCTGGGTCTTTGAATATATTTAAGGTGGAGATAGACAGATTTTTGAGCAATAAGGGAATAAAGGGTTATGGGGAACGGGCAGGGAAGTGGAACTGAATCCATGATCAGATCAGCCATGATGTTATTAATGGCCTACTCCTGCTCCTATTTCTTGTGTTCTTGTGTTATCAAAGGCCTTCTGGAAGTCCATGTATACCACACCCATTGCATTGTCCTTATCTATTCAAGAATTCAATAAGGTTGGTTAAACATGACCTTCCTTTTAGAAATCCATGCTGACTAATTTTTATTATATTCTCTGTCTCTCGATATTTGTTATCTGATCTTTTAGCAAAGATTCTACTGTCCTTCCTATCACTGATATTAAGCTAACTGGTCTATAAATTCTGTAAATTAGTTCTATCTCCCTATTTGAAGATAAGAATGAGATTTGCTGTTCACCAGTCCTCTGGCACAATTCTTTTTTCAATTGAATTTTTATATATGGATACTAGTGCCACTGCTATTTGTTCCTTAGTTTCTTTGAGTATCTGCAGCTAGATGACATGTTTCCAGATATTGGCTAATATTGCTGTGTAACCAGCTGCTAGGAGATGTGTTGGAGCTTGCTTGGGTAACTGACTATTCTTCCCTTCCTGGGGGAAGTACCTGGCCTGCTCTTTGTATTTCTTATGAGTAGGGGAATCTTGGGCTCAAACATGTATTCTATCACTAATTAGCATGAAGTGTTGGTAACAAGCACATTGTGGTCACATCAATAGCAGATTTTATATAATTTTTTGCCCGACTATTAATAACCATCTTCCTCTTTGTCTCCATTATGTTGTACCAACTAACATTGCGCTTTCATTGTATAGCTCAGAAGAAGGAAATGGCAAGACTTCACAAAAAAAGGTACCAACAATATAAAGTCTAACATTTGAAGTAGTTATTTTACTGTATAAAATATTTGGTAAAATTCTTTTTACATTGAACAAAAGATCTGTTGTAACTTGTGTTAACATTTAAGTAGTTACTTTGAAATCTTAACTGCATTTATAAAAACTTAACTAAATTTATATCTAAAAAATGTCGTAATAATAAATGATTTACATGTGTATCTGTGAATAAATTAGCAAAATATCACTCAGTAATAATGCTTTCATTGTTAGATTGTTAGATATTTGAAGCTTAAACAGAATAAAGGATAAAGCCATTTTTTTTACCTGCAGCACAAAGTTATTTTGCGTCAGTTTAGCGTTGGTGAGGATAGACTCCAAAAGAGACAACCCATAAGAAGTATGGATGAAAGTAAGTTCAAAGCTTCCGTGTTTCCAATGGGACTGATAAAGATGCTGAATGTTCCTTCTCCCCACACAGATGACCTCATCAGGCATTTGAAGGGGGAAGGGGGGGAAGAGTTAAAATGGGGGCTTATGTGCTTTGCCTTTGGATCTACTGGAGAGGGGCACTTGATTCTACTCTTAAAATTATTATGGGCATCAATAACACACAAGTGTTTGAGGTAATGGAGCCAGATAGAACTAGAGGCCACACATTTAAATTGAGGAAGCAGGAAGTGAGGTTGAATGTTCAGAACTTTTATTTTTCTCAAAGGGTGATCAACCTATAGAACAGGATTCTGGAGATGGTAGTGGCGCCTGACACCCTTGAGTCTTTCAAGAAGATATTAGGTGCAAAGTCAATGGTAAACATGTGTTGTTTTATAGTTTTATAAATTTTTTATTGTTATCTTAGCTCTCAAATAGCTCAACAGGTAAAAACACCGCAAACCATAGAGGCCAGGAAGATCTTTGAATTAGTCCCTGGCAAGTTGTGAATTATTTCTCAGCTAGGTCAACGGTGGCTTCAATGTCCCCTATCTAGAAAGGTGTGGGCGGGGGTGGGGAGGAGGTCTGTTAGAATTCCCACTCTGGACCAATATCAGGGTTCCCTATTGGAAATGTACACAATTGAGGATGTGATCATGCTTGGTGGTGATTCAGTGGATGGTCAAATAGTCTGTTGGTAGTCCCTGTTGAGACTTGCACAGAATGTGTGCAAAGTACTATAGAAAACATATCCCAGCTAAAGACGAATGGAACAAAAAGCAAAAAAAATGGAGAAGTAATATTTTTTCAAAATTAACAATGCATTGTGATTGTCATGTCGATCCTTTGAGTGATCCACATGAAAAACACAAACCTTCCTTGGCCAAAAAAAGTTCTGTTTTCAGCTGTTCCGTTGATATGTTCCTTACAATCATGCAAAGATGTTGTATCATACATTTTCTTTTTAGTTCTCTTTAAGGTTTACTGCATTGATCATACTTACACCACAATCCGTCTGCTCGTAGCTGCTTCTGTAAAGGAGGTCATCAGTGCTGTAACAGATAAGCTTGGATCAGGAGAAGATCTAATTCTTGTGAAAATGAGCTCAGCTGGAGGTACGTACTTCATCTACAGCGTAAGACAAAGCTATTAAATTATATTTGTTATATCTATCAAAACAAATATACTTGAAATGCTGATCTTTCTGTATTCTGCTGGATCAAACAAAGAATTTAACATTTATTTTAACAATAAAACCCTAGTTTAAAGTTTTACCTAAAAAGGTAACTTAAAAAGAATGAAAGTGTCAATTAAGTGTTCCCTTCAACCCACCAAAACACAGACACACACTGACCTACAGGGGTAGGGCTGGATTTTGAGCTACGCCCAGGTGTAAAACCGGTGATGCAGGTGGGCTGCACTTTATAAAAATCGCCTCATTTCCATTTCCATTGATTTCGGTTTTATGCCTGGGTTTGCAAGTTGGAAATATACCCCAGGGAAACATACACTCAAACTTTCTCTCTTTTTCTCCACAGGTCTGTCATACTTTGTACTGTCACAAGTTTCTTACTACCTTCTGAGCATTTTTCTCCCCACAATATCCATCTGTTGATCTATTTCCCTTTAGCTTCTGTTTCAAGGATTTGCTGTCTCTGCAGCCTTATTCTTTTTCTCTGTTCAATGTAAGCTGGTCTTTTTGTTTCCAGATGTCTCTGCCTAGGCTAGTAGTTTGTTTTTTTCATTCAATTCAGTTTTCTCTTTCTTTCTCCATCGGGTGACTTAGGTTCGCCTGTAGTGCAGGTTTAACAGAATCTGTACTGAGTGACTGTGACAAACAGTCAGGGGAATTAAGTTTCAAGTTGTTAGATTTTTCACTTTCCCAACAGAAATATAATTCCTTTATGTCATTCACTACTATGAAAATGCTGCATAGTTAGAATATTTTTACCATTGGCACGAGCCTCATACTGTAAGGAAACATCAATCATCTGCCTTAATGGAGATGAGCCTTAAATGGATAATGGAAATGAACAGAAGGACCACCTGAACTGTGTTTGATCTAATGAGTTTTTAAACTTTTGATCCAAGTAGATTATCTAATCAATTTCCTAGCATGTGCAGGTAAAAAAAAAAGATATTCTAACGGGGAAAAATATCTGGCTTGAAGCTAAATATCAGAGCTATATGGATAGTAAATCCAAGCAGGTACTGAACATCCAAATAACAGTTACTATCCTACTGAATCAAGGATCCAGATTGTTTGAAAAATTAATTAATGCTTAATTATATTTTGGTTGCAAAAGTAAATCTTGACTCCCATAAAAGTTCTTGCATATTATTGAAGTTTCACTGTCCTGACTGGACTGGTGGGGTCTAGATCTTAATGGAGCAGATATCGGTCGGCGGCATACCTACGGAAAACGACGTGGTATCCGAATAGAATATAAAATTACCTGTTGGGGAGCCTCCTTCACAAATTTGCTGTTTGCCACTGCGTACTGGAGGGCAGTGTAATGGCGCAACATGTGCGGAAACGTAGCTGGGTTCACGTGGGCCTGATGCTCCAATCATCATAGATCGTCATCCCCATTCACAGCTCAACTTCGTTAATTAAACATGCATTCATTTAAACCCTCATTACTACAGCCTTCTGGGATTTAAATATGCACAAACATTTATACAGTACATTTTTGTAACGTATGTAGTGTGTATATTTAATTAATGAAGTTGAGTTATGAATGGGGTTGGTGATCTATGGATCAATTCAAACACCTCAAACGTACACTCAGATCGCGAAAATTTAACAGTCTGACTGCTGAGAACATAGTCACGCATGGCCCTGACCAACTCTTATTTAATTAATGGTTCCTTTGCAATAGCCACAGATCTTTGTACAAAATCGCGAACATTTTATCAAATGCAATGGGAGAAAAAATACAATAGCACTATTTCCCTCCGAGATAACCAAATAATTTGAGATGAAAATTATGTAAAAACAAGCCGAACGATGCTTTGGATCTTTTGAGGTATACCCTTATGCTGATGCAAAAGGTACTGCGCCTGTTTGCATCAGCTGTAAAATTTTGTTGTAACTTGACAGATTTAGCGCATGCACAAGCATGCTTTCAGGGTTCTGCCAATCCTGTTCTCAAGCAGAATACAAGGAAGTGCATGATACTGATTGAATGTCCAATTTCATTTTTTCTTCCTCATTTTCCCAATCAATGGAGGAGTTGTCTTCTCCAGTTACCGTCTTGCACTGGTGTTGAACAACAAAGCTCAGGGGCATACCATAAGATAGTTGAGTATAACTGATCCTTATTCCAGTGCTCTGTGGCACAGTGTGTTTGAGCACCAATATCTGTGGCACCGAGATATTTTGAAATCAATGTTAGAATGTGGATTCAAGACCCACCGAGACCCATATTTAAAAAAGGAGGCAGACAAAAAGCAAGAAATTTTAGACCAGTTAGCCAAACATCTGTGGTTGGGAAAATGTTGGAGTCCATTATTAAAGAAGCAGTAGCGGGACATTTGGAAAAGCAAAATCCAGTCAGGCAGAGTCAGCATGGATTTATGAAGGGGAAGTCATGTTTGACAAATTTGCTGGAGTTCTTTGAGGATGTAACAAAGAGGGTGGATAAAGGGGAACCAGTGGATGTGGTGTATTTGGACTTTCAGAAGGCGTTTGACAAGGTGCCACATAACAGATTACTGCACAAGATAAAAGTTCACAGGGTTGGGGGTAATAGAAACATAGAAAATAGGTGCAGGAGTAGGCCATTCGGCCCTTCGAGCTTGCACCACCATTCAATAAGATCATGGCTGATCATTCCCTCAGTACCCCTTTCCTGCTTTCTCTCCATACCCCTTGATCCCCTTAGCCATAAGGACCATATCTAACTCCCTCTTGAATATATCCAATTAACTGGCATCAACAACTCTCTACGGCAGGGAATTCCACAGGTTAACAGCTCTCTCAGTGAAGAAGTTTCTCCTCATCTCAATCCTAAACGGCCTACCCCTTATCCTAAGATTGTATCCCCTGGTTCAGGACTTCCCCAACATCGGGAACATTCTATTCGCATCTAACCTGTCCCGTCCCGTCAGAATCTTATATGTTTCTATGAGATCCCCTTTCATCCCTCTGAACTCCAATGTATAAAAGCCCAGTTGATCTAGTCTCTCCTCATATGGCAGTCCAGCCATCCCGGGAATCAGTCTGGTGAACCTTCGCTGTACTCCCTCAATAGCAAGAATGTCCTTCCTCAGATTAGGAGACAAAAACTGAACACAATATTCCAGGTGAGGCATCACCAAGGCCCTGTACAACTGCAGTAAGACCACTCTGTTCCTATGCTCAAACCCCTAGCTATGAAGGCCAACATACCATTTGCCTTCTTCACTGCCTGCTGTATCTGTGTGCCACCTTTCAATGACTGATGAACCATGACACCCAGGTTTCATTGCACCTCCCCTTTTCCTAATATGCCGCCATTCAGATAATATTCTGTCTTCGCGTTTTTGCCCCAAAAGTGGATAACCTCACATTTATCCACATTATACTGCATCTGCCATGCATTTGCCCACTCACCTAACCTATCCAAGTCACCCTGCAGCCTCTTAGCGTCCCCCTCACAGCTCACACCGCCACCCAGTTTAGTGTCATCTGCAAACTTGGAGATATTACACTCAATTCCTTCATCTAAATCATTGATGTATATTGTAAAGAGCTGGGGTCCCAGCACTGAGCCCTGCGGCACTCCACTAGTCACTGCCTGCCATTTTGAAAAGGACCCGTTTATCCCGATTCTCTGCTTCCTGTCTGCCAACCAGTTCTCTATCCACGTCAGTATATTACCCCCAATACCATGTGCTTTGATTTTGCACACTAATCTCTTGTGTGGGACCTTATCAAAAGCCTTTTGAAAGTCCAAAAATACACCACATCCACTGCTTCTCCCTTGTCCACTCTACTAGTTACATCCTCAAAAAATTCCAGAAGATTTGTCAAGCATGATTTCCCTTTCATAAATCCATGCTGACTTGGACCGATCCTGTCACTGCTTTCCAAATGCGCTGCTATTTCATCTTTAATAATTGATTCCAACTTTTTCCCCACTACTGATGTCCCGCTTTCTCTCTCCCTCCCTTTTTAAAAAGTGGTGTTACATTAGCTACCCTCCAATCCATAGGAACTGATCCAGAGTCGATAGACTGTTGGAAAATGATCACCAATGCATCCACTATTTCTAGGGCCACTTCCTGAAGTACTCTGGGATGCAGACTATCAGGCCCCGGGGATTTATCGACCTTCAATCCCATCAATTTCCCAAACACATTTTCCTGCCTAATAAGGATATCCTTCAGCTCCTGCTTCTCTCGAGATCCTCGGTCCCCTAGTAACTCCAGAAGGTTATTTGTGCCTTCCTTCGTGAAGACAGAACCAAAATATTTGTTCAATTGGTCTGCCATTTCTTTGTTCCCCATAATAAATTCACCTGAATCCGACTGCAAGGGACCTACGTTTTTCTTCACTAATCTTTTTCTCTTCACTTATTTATAGAAGCTTTTGCAGTCAGTTTTTAAGTTCCCAGCAAGCTTCTTCTCGTATTCTATTATCCCCCTCTTAATTAAATCCTTTGTCCTCCTCTGCTGAATTCTAAATTTCTCCCAGGCCTCAGGTTTGCTGCTTTTTCTGGCCAATTTATATGCCTCTTCCTTGGATTTAACACTGTCCTTAATTTCTTTTGTTAGCCACGGTTGAGCCACCTTCCCCATTTTATTTTTACTCCAGACAGGGATGTACAATTGCTGAAGTTCATCCATGTGATCTTTAAATGTTTGCCATTGCCTATCCACTGTCAACCCTTTAAGTATCATTTGCCAGTCTATTCCAGCCAATTCATGCCTCAAACCATCGAAGTTACCTTTCCTTAAGTTCAGGACCTTAGTTTCTGAATTATATGTCACTCTCCATCTTAATAAAGAATTCTACCATGTTATGGTCACTCTTCCCCAAGTGGCCTCACACAACAAGATTGCTAATTAGTCCTTTCTCATTACACATCACCCAGTCTAGGATAGCCAGCTCCCTAGTTGGTTTCTCGACATATTGGTCTAGAAAACCATCCCTAATACACTTCAGGAAATCCTCCTCCACTGCATTGTTACCAGTTTGGTTAGCCCAATCAATATGTAGATTAAACTCACCCATGATAACTGCTGTACCTTTATTGCATGCATCCCTAATTTCTTGTTTGATGTTGTCCCCAACCTCACTACTACTGTTTGGTGGTATACAGTTTTGGTCTATTGTATACAGTTTTGGTCTCCTAACTTGAGGAAGGACATTCTTGCTATTGAGGGAGTGCAGTGAAGGTTCACCAGACTGATTCCCGGGATGGCAGGACTGACAAATCAAGAAAGACTGGACCAACTGGGCTTGTATTCATTGGAGTTCAGAAGAATGAGAGGGGATCTCATGGAAACGTTTAAAATTCTGATGGGTTTAGACAGGTTAGATGCAGGAAGAATGTTCCCAATGTTGGGGAAGTCCAGACCCAGGGGTCACAGTCTAAGGATAAGGGGAAAGCCATTTAGGACCGAGATGAGGAGAAACTTCTTCACCCAGAGAGTGGTGAACCTGTGGAATTCTCTACCACAGAAAGTTGTTGAGGCCTGTTCACTAAATATATTCAAAAAGGAGTTAGGTGTAGTCCTTACTACTAGGGGGATCAAGGGGTATGGCGAGAAAGCAGGAATGGGGTACTGAAGTTGCATGTTCAGCCATGAACTCATTGAATGGCGGTGCAGGCTCGAAGGGCCAAATGGCCTAATCCTGCACCTATTTTCTATGTTTCTATGTTTCTATATGGTCTGTACACAACTCCCACTAGCGTTTTCTGCCCTTTGATATTCTGTAGCTCCACCCATACCGATTCCACATCATCCAAGCTAATGTCGTTTCTTACTATTGCATTAATTTCCTCTTTAACTAGCAATGCCACCCTGCCACCTTTTCCTTTCTGTCTATCCTTCCTAAATGTTGAATACCCTTGGATGTTGAGTTCCCAGCCTTGGTCACCCTGGAGCCATGTCTCCGTGATGCCATCTACATCATACCCGTTAACTGCTAACTGCGCAGTTAATTCATCCACCTTATTCCGAAAACTCCTCGCATTGAGGCACAGAGCCTTCAGGCTTGTCTTTCTAACACACTTTGCCCCCTTAGAATTTTGCTGTAATGTGGCCCTTTTTGCTTTTTGCCTTAGGTTTTTCTGCCCTCCACTTTTACTTTTCTTCTTCCTATCTTTTGCTTCTGCCCCCATTCTACTTCCCTCTGTCTTCCTGCATAGGTTCCCATCCCCCTGCCATATTAGTTTAACTCCTCCCCAACAGCACTAGCAAACATTGGTTCCGTCTGGTTTGTACTGGTCCCACCTCCCCCAGAACCGGTTCCAATGACCCAGGAATTTGAATCCCTCCCTTTTGCACCCCTCCTCAAGCCATCTGAGCTATCCTGCGATTCCCACTCTGACTAGCACACGGCACTGGTAGCAATCCTGAGATTACTACTTTTGAGGTCCTACTTTTTAATTTAGCTCCTAGCTCCCTAAATTCGTCTTGTAGGACCTCATCCCGTTTTATACCTATATGCACCACGACAACTGGCTGTTCGCCCTCCCTTTTCAGAATGCCCTGCATCTGCTCCGAGACATCCTTGACCCTTGCACCAGGGCGGCAACATACCATCCTGGAGTCTCGGTTGCAGCCGCAGAAACGTCTCTCTATTCCCCTTACAATAGAATCCCCTATAACTATAGCTCTCCCACTCTTTTTCCTGCCCTCCTGTGCAGCAGAGCCACCCACGGTGCCATGAACTTGGCTGCTGCTGCCCTCCCCTGATGAGTCATTCCCCCCCCCCCAACAGTACCCAAAGCGGTGTATCTATTTTGCAGGGAGATGACCACAGGGGACCCCTGCACTACCTTCCTTGAACTGCTTTTCCTGTTGGTCACCCATCCCCTATCTGACTGTGTAACCTTTACCTGCAGTAAGACCAACTCATTAAACATGCTATTCACGTCATTCTCAGCATCGTGGATGCTCCAGAGTGAATCCACCCGCATCTCCAGTGCCGCAATGCGGTCCGTCAGGAGCTGCAGGTGGATGCACTTCCCGCACACGTAGTTGTCAGGGACACTGAAAGCGTCCCTAACTTCCCACATAGTACAGGAGGAGCATAACACGTGTCTGAGCTCTCCTGCCATGACTTAACCCTTAGATAAACTTAATTCGGCAACAACAATGCTAAATGTTACTTACTGATAAAGAAAAGAAAAAGAAAAGCTACTTACCAATCACCAGCCAATCACTTACCCCCTTGGCTGTGATGAGACCTTTCGATTTCTTTCTTCTTTTTTGCCTTCTCTCCGAGCTGCAGCTGCACCGGCTGGCCTTTATAGGCTGCTCCTCCACGCACCGCGAACTCCCCGCTCGAAGTCCCGCTGCCTCCGACGCTCACAGGCCTTTATAGGCATGAATAGAGGATTGGCTAACTAACAGAAAACAGAGAGTCAGGATAAATGGTTCATTCTCAGGTTGGCAATAAGTAACTAGTGGGATGCCGCAGGGATCAGTGCTGGGACCCCAACTATTTACAATCTATATTAATGACTTGGAAGAAGGGACTGAGTGTAACATAGCCAAGTTTGCTGACGATACAAAGATCTGCAAAAGGACATAGACAGGCTAAGTGGGCAAAAATTTGGCAGATGGAGTATAATGCTGGAAAGTGTGAGGTCATGCACTTTGGCAGAAAAATAATCAAAGAGCAAGTTATTATTTAAATGGAGAAAGATTGCAAAGTGCTGCAGTACAGTGGGACCTGGGGGTACTTATACATGAAACACAAAAGGATAGTATGCAGGTACAGCAAGTGATCAGGAAGGCCAATGGAATCTTGGCCTTTATTGCAACGGGGATGGAGTATAAAAGCAGGGAAGTTTTGCTACAGCTATACAGGGTATTGGTGAGGCCACACCTGGAATACTGCGTGCAGTTTTGGTTTCCATATTTATGAAAGGATATACTTGCTTTGGAGGCAGTTCAGAGAAAGTTCTCTAGGTTGATTCCGGAGATGAGGGGGTTGACTTATGAGGAAAGGTTGAGTTGGTTGGGCCTCTACTCATTGGAATTCAGAAGAATAAGAGCTGATCGTATTGAAACGTATAAGATTATGAGGGGGTTTGTCAAGGTGGATGCAGAGAGGATATTTCCACTGATGGGGGAGACTAGAACTAGAGGGCATGATCTTGGAATAAGGGGCCGCCCATTTAAAACAGAGAAATTCTTCTCTCAGAGGGTTGTAAATCTGTGGAATTCGCTGGCTCACAGAGCTGTGGAAGCTGGGACATTGAATAAATTTAAGACAGAAATAGACAGTTTCTTAAATGTTAAGGGTTTATGGGGAGCGGGCAGGGAAGTGGAGCTGAGTCCATGATCAGATCAGCCTTGATCCTATTGAATGGCGGAGCAGGCTCGAGGGGCCGTATGGCCTACTGCTGTTCCTATTATGTTCTTATTGAGCACGGAAAATCTCGTCTGATACTCCAGTGCAGTGCTGAGGGAGTACTGCACTGTCAAGGGTGCCATCTTTCAGATGAGATGTCAAACTGAAACCCCGTTTGCTCTCTCAGGTGGACGTAAAAGATCCCATGGCACTATTTCAAAGAAGAGCAGCGGAGTTATCCCTGGTGTTGTGGCCAATATTTAGCCCTCAATCAACATCACTAAAACAGATTATCTGGTCATTATCAAATTGCTGTTTGTGGGAGCTTGCTGTGCGCAAATTGGTTGCCACATTTCCTATATTACAGCAGTGACTACACTTCTAAAAGTACTTAAATGACTGTAAATTGCTTTGGGACATCTGGCGGTCATGAAAGACGCTATAGTCTTTCTTTCTAGATAGCATTACGCAGATAGGGATGAACTCACTGAGCTTCACTTATTTCTCCCCATTTCTTTCAGAAAAAGTGGTGCTGAAGCCGAGTGATGTTTCGGTTTTTACAATAACCAATGTAAATGGGCGCTTGTTTGTCTGTCCAAGGGAACAATTTGACTCTCTGGTATGTATATTCTTAACATCCGTAACTCAGTCTGTATTTTTGTGTCCCAGTATTCTCCCTGTATATTGCGGTCGGAGGGAAGGAAATCTGCTGGCCTTATTTGGTCTGACCTGTATGTGACTCCAGACCCACAGCAATGAGGTTGACTCTTAACTGCCCTCTGAAATGGCCAGCAAGCCACTCAGTTCTACCAAACCACTACGAAAAACAATAATAAGAATAAAACCGGATGGACTTCGGCACCAGCTTTGGACATAACAACAGCACTCCCAGCCCAGTCGACCCTGCTAAGTCCTCCTCACTAACACCCGAGGAATTGTGCCAAAATTGAGAGAGCTGTCCCACAGACAAGTCAAGCAACAGCCTGACATAGTCATGCTCACAGAATCATACCTTTCAGCCAATGTCCCAGGCTCCTCCATTATCATCCTTGAGTATGTCCTGTTCCACCGGCATCCATTAATGTTGGAATCCATTATTAAGGAAGTGGTAACAGTGTGGGTACTTAGAAAATCATCATCTGATTAGGCAGAGTCAGCATGGTTTTATGAAAGGAAAATTGTGTAAAACAAATTTATTCGAGCTTTTGAGGATGTAACTAGCAGGGTTGATAAAGGGGAACCAGTGCATGTAGTATATTTGGATTTCCAAAAGTCATTCGATAAGGTGTCACATGAAAGGTTACTATGCAAGATAAGGGCTCATGGGGTTGGGGGTAATATATTAGCATGGAGAGAGAATTGGTTAACAGATAAAAAACAGAGAGTAGGGATAAACGGGTAATTTTGGCAGGCTGTAACTTGTGGGATGCCGCAAGGATCAGTGCTTGGGCCTCAGCTATTTACATTCTATATTAATGACATAAATGAAGGAACTAAGTTTGCTGATGATACAAAGCTAGGTGGGAAAGTAAGCTGTGAGGAGGACACAAAGAGCTTGCAAAGGGATTTAGACAGATTAAATGAGGGGCAATAAGGTGGCAGATGGAGTATAATGTGGGGAAATGTGAGGTTATTCATTTTGGTAGGAAGAATAGAAAAACACAATATATTTAAATGGTGAGAAACTATTAAGTATTGGTGTTCAGTGAGATTTAGGTGTCCTCGTACAGGAAAAAACAAAACGTTAGCATGCAGGAAGGCAAATGGCATGTTGGCCTTTATTGCAAGGGGATTGGAGTACAAGAGTAGGGAAGTCTTACTACAATTGTACATGGATTTGATGAGACTACACCTGGACTACTGTGCATAATTTTGGTCTCCTTATGAGAAAGGACATACATGCAACATAGGCTCACAAGATTGATCCTATGAGGAGAGATTGTGTAGATTGTGTCTGTACTCTCTGGAGTTTAGAAGAATGAGAGGTCATCTCATTGAAACATATAAGATTCTGCAGGGGATTGACAGGGTAGATGTTGAGAGGTTGTTTCTGTCATGTATTCTACGTGGCTACTGTTGGTACTATCTCAAGATGTGCCACCATAGTACAGCAGTGGGAGACTCGTAGGTTACCTATACAGGTGTGCCTGGCCTAATATAAAAGGCAGGCCACCAGGTGTGATCCTCTGGAGTTAACTAATAAAGGACTACGGTCACTACAGTTCAAATACTACACACTGTCTCCTGGAGTCATTGTTGGAGCATCTAAGGACACAACAACTGGCGATGAGATTACAAACTTTCACGCGGAAATGGCTACCCTTGGTACATTGCAGCAGTTAGCCAATTGTGATGATTGGGATGCCTTTGTGGAGAGGCTAGAACACTTTTTCACAGCAAACAACCTGGCAGGCGACGAACCGGCCGCATTATCTGATAGCCGCGCTATCCTGCTAAGCAATTGTGGGCCTAACGTCTATGGCCTCGTCAGGGACTTGCTGGCACCAGCGAAGACAACGACCAAGTCATACAACGAGCTCGTAACCCTGATCCAAGAGCAACTCAAGCCCAAGGAGAGCATCCTCACAGCCAGACACCGGTTCTATACCCACTGACGGCCCGAAGGCCAGGAAGTTGCGAAGTATGCCGCACACCTCAGGAGGCTGACAGCACTGTGCGAGTTCGGCACCCACCTCAACGAAGCGCTGCGGGACATTTTTGTCATTGTAATTAGCCATGAGGGCCTTCGCCACAAGCTACTATCGGTGGATACCACAGTCACACTGCAGAAGGCCATCTCTGTGAGCCAGTCATTCATGACCTCAACCTGCGGCTCTAGGCAGATGTCTCACTCTGAGGACTCAAACCAGGCAGGTACTGTGCACCGAGTGGCGCCGTTCAGGGGCTGGACTGCAGAGCGCGAGTCCTCTCAGGCAAGAGAGTACAGGCCCCCAAGTCCCTTAACTCAGAGTCCGCCGAGGGGGGCTAATCGAGCAGCACCATGCTGGCATTGTGGAGGGAGTCACAGGGCTCACCAGTGCCGTTTTAAAGACTATGTTTGCAAAGGCTGCAGCATAAGGGGCCACCTTCAGCGAATGAGTAAGAGAAATAGAACTCACTGTGTCGGTGAGGAGTCCGCAGATGGCCATGAATCCAGCATGGATTATGAATTGTTAGACAGAGAGGCAGCCCAATCCCACGGGGAGGTACATAGCATGTTTACCTGAACCACTGAGTGCTCCCTGCTGAAGATGGAAGTCGAGATAGAGGGAAGCCCAGTCTTCATGGAAGTGGACTCAGGGGCAAGCCAGTCAGTGATGAATCAAAGAGCCTTTGAGATGCTATGGGACAATCCGGCTGAACGACCTGAGTTGGTCCCGGTTAAGGCAATGCTGCGCACCTACACCAATTAAATCATCCCAGTCGTTGGTAGTGTGAATGTAAAGGTACTCCATGATGCTGCGATGTACAAGTTTACCCCTATGGATTGTTGCAGGTGATGGACCAACGCTGCTCGGCAGAAGGTGGATGGATTGGATCCATTGGAAGTGGGAAGACTTCACCCCTCCAGCGATCGAAGCCCTCTGCGCTCAGAGGCAAAGGAAGCCCTCACCTGAGAGTGGACCCGGCACTGGAGAACAGACCAGCACGGCACCCGAAACACAGACCGCTCAGCACGACTGTGTGGAGCTGATCCAGCTGAGACGACCCAAAAGCACCTTCCGAGCTCCAGTGGCAGGATTCCGGAGGAAGAAAATCGGATCCAGAAACAACTTCCCAATTGCGGAGGCAGAACCCTGTGAGAAGAGGATCACCGCAGTCGACATCGTGGACGAAGGAAAGATGGCGCCCGAACCACGAGGTGATGTGCTGAAGACAAAGATGGCCGCGGCCAGACCACAAGGTGCAGCACTGATGGAGCAAGATGTGGCACCAAACGGAGAAGCAGATTGAGGTAAAGCAAGCAAGGCTCTCTTAAAGGAGGCCTGCAACCCACTACAATTAAAGGGACAGTTCCACAAATTTAAGCAATGTAACAGTAATTGTAAGCTAGAAACAAAAGGTGCAATGGATTATATAAAGTGTGTAACTGATCATGTAAAATGTGTAACTGATAATCGGAATTGTATACATGCAACCGGCGAGGAAAAGTCGCGCGATTATGTACAATGTGTGATTGATGATCTGAACTGTGCATATGCAACCAGCGAGGAACAGTCGCGTGATCGTGATCGGACCCCTAGAGTGTCCATCATAAGTAAGGAAAAGCTGTGCAATGCAAGATTCCCACTGCACGCAGCCAATGCAGCAGGCAGACACCCATCGGGTGCACACAGGTCCAGCGAACTACCCGATGCTGTAGCCTGCGTCCCGGGGACCAGAGTCATGCACCACGAAGTGTGGCCACAAGCAGCCAACACACACAAGCTGTGGAGCAAGCGACCTCAGCAGGGCAACGGCAACGGTATTGATACCACGCTCTGGGTCGGCTCCATCTCTCAGGCAATCGATGGCACCAGCTGTCACGAGCCTGAAGGAGCAGACTGCACCAAGTCCATACTCCTAGATGTAGGGTCAACCGCCACTGTTCCCCCAGAGGAAAAAAGCACCAGCCAGGATTCCAAACCAAACGACGCCCAGGCCAGCGAGTCAGCAGTTCCCTGTGCACTGCTAGATGACAGCTACTCAGGGAGCAGCTGTGACCCAGGGCGCAAAGAAAGGACAGGGAGGTCACAGACATCTGTTAACTTGCCCGACGCTAGGGACCACGGCAACAGCCCCGAGAGCAGGCTACGCGAGCCAACCGGGTTCCCACTGCCAGCACCGGGCACTGAGTCGCGACACAACCCAGCAGTTCCGGAACTAGCTTGTCCTCAAAGCACCGGTCACCGTATCGACAAGGCATCTAACGTATTTGTCGCACCACGGAACCACAAAAAAAAAGAAATAAACGCGAAACCCATTTACCTGAACTCGAATGTACATGAACGTCAGGAGCCCCCGCCACATCAGTAAGGAAAAGGGGGGGTGAATGGAGTGGTTAGGAACACACACACAAACAGCAACCACCAGCACGCTACTGCACCACTACCCACCCAAGGTTGAGCTGGCCCGCCAGAGGTCAACCAGACAAAACCCACATAGCGCTAAGCCCAGAGCATAGTCAATGCAGAGACGATTTGCACTGAGGGTTCAGGGGGGAGTGATGTCATGTATTCTACATGGCTACTGTTGGTACTATCTCAAGGTGTGCCACCAGAGGGCACAGCAGTGGGAGACTTGTAGGTTACCTGTACAGATATGCCTGGCCTAGTATAAAAGGCAGGCCACTAGGTATGATCCTCACTCTGGAGTTAACTAATAAAGGACTACGGTCACTACAGTTCAAGTACAATACACTGCCTCGTGGAGTTATTGTTAGAGCATCTAAGGACACAACAGTTTCCCCTAGCTGGAGAGTCTAGAACTAGGGGTCATAGTCTCAGGGTAAAAGGTCGACCTTTAAAATCAGAAATGAAGAGGAAGTTCTTAACTCGGAGGATTGTGAATCTTTGGAATTCTCTACTCCAAAGGGCTGTGGATACTGAGTTGTTGAGTATGTTCAAGGCTGAGACAGATAGATTTTTGGACTCTAGGGGAATCAAGGGATATGGGAATCAGGCGGGAAAGTGGAATTGAGGTGGAAACATAGAAACATAGAAAATAGGTACAGGAGTAGACTATTCGGTCCTTCGAGCCTGCACCACCATTCGATAAGATCATGGCTGATCATTCCCTCAGTACCCCTTTCCTGCTTTTTCTCCATACCCTTTGATCCCTTTAGCCGTAAGGGCCATATCTAACTCCCTCTTTAATATATCCAATGAACTGGCATCAACAACTCTCTGCGGCAGGGAATTCCACAGGTTAACAACTCTCCTCATCTCAGTCCTAAATGGCCTACCCCTTATCCTAAGACTATGTCCCCTGGTTCTGGACTCTGGTTCTGGACTTCCCCAACATCGGGAACAATCTACCTGCATCTAACCTGTCCCGTCTCATCAGAATCTTGTATGTTTCTATGAGATCCCCTCTCATCCTTCTAAACTCCAATGTATAAACACCTAGTTGATCCAGTCTCTCCTCATATGTCAGTCCGGCCATCCCGGGAATCAGTCTGGTGAACCTTCACTGCACTCCCTCAATAGCAAGAACATCCTTCCTCAGATTAGGAGACCAAAATTGAACACAATATTCCAGGTGAGGCCTCACCAAGGCCCTGTACAACTGCAGTAAAACCTCCCTGCTCCTATACTCAAATCCCCTAGCTATGAAGGCCAACATACCATTTGCCTTCTTTACTGCCTGCTGCACCTGTATGCCAACTTTCAATAACTGATGAACCATGACACCCAGGTCTCGTTGCACCTCCCGTTTTCCTAATCTGCCACCATTCAGATAATATTCTGTCTTCACGTTTTTGCCCCCAAAGTGGATAACCTCACATTTATCCACATTATACTGCATCTGCCATGCATTTGCCCACTCACCTAACCCGTCTAAGTCACCCTGCAGCCTCTTAGCGTCCCCCTCACAGCTCACATCACCACCCAGTTTAGTGTCATCTGCAAACTTGGAGATATTACACTCAATTCCTTCATCCAAATCATTGATGTATATTGTAAAGAGCTGAGGTCCCAGCACTGAGCCCTGCAGCATTCCACTAGTCACTGCCTGCCATTCTGAAAAGGACCCGTTTATCCCGACTCTCTGCTTCCTGTCTGCCAACCAGTTCTCTATCCACATCAGTATATTACCCCCAATACCATGTGCTTTGATTTTGCACACCAATCTCTTGTGTGAGACCTTGTCAAAAGCCTTTTGAAAGTCCAAATACACCACATCCACTGCCGTGATCTTATTGAATGGCGGAGCTGGCTCGAAGGATTATACAGCCTAATCCTCCTCCTAATTCTTATGTTAGCGGCACAGTGATATACACAGTGGGAGTAGCCCTGGAAGTAGTCAACATTACTCTAGACCCTATAAGGTCACATGGCTTCAGGTCAAGCATGGGAAAGGAAACCTTCTGCTGATTACCACCTACCGCCCTCCCTCAGCTGATGAATCCGTACTCCTCCATTTTGAACACCACTTGTAAGAAACACTGAGGGTTGCAAGGGCACAGAATGTACTCTGGGTAGGGGACCTAAATGTCCAGCACCCAGAATGGCTCAGTAGCACCACTACTGATCGAGCTGCCCGAGTCCTGAATGACCTAGCTGCCAGATTGGGCCTGGAGCAGGTGGTGAGAGAACCAACACGAAGGAAAAACCAACTTGACCTCATCCTCACCAATTTACCCTATCTACATCTATCCATGACAGCATTGGTAACAGTGACCACCGCACAGTCCTTCTGAAGACAAAGTCCCATCTTCACACTGAGGACACCCTCCATCATGTTGTGTGGCACTACCATTGTGCTAGATTCAGAAAAGATCCAGCAGCTCAAAACTGGGCATCCATGATGAGTTGTGGGCCATCGGCAGCAGCAGAATTATATTCCCCCACAATCTGTAACCTCATGGCCCGGCAAATCCCTCACTCTATCATTGCCATCAAGCCAGGGGACCAACCCTGGTTCAATGAGAAGTATAGAAGAACATGCCACGAGCAGCTCCAAGGGTACCTAAAAATGAGGTGCCAACTTGGGGAAGCTGCAATACAGGATTACATGCATGCTAAACAGCGGAAATGGCGTGCTAGAGACAGAACTAACCGTTCCCACAACCAATGGATCATATCAAAGCTCTGCAGTCCTGCCATATCCAATGGTGAATTAAACAACTAACAGGCGGAGGAAGCTCCATGAACTACTCCATCTTCAATGATGGCAGAGCCCTGCATGTGAGTGCAAAAGACAAGGCTGAAGCGTTTACAACCATCTTCAGCCAGAAGTGCTGAGTGGATGATCCATCTCAGCCTCCTTCGGAGGTCCCCACCATCACAAAAGCCAGTCTTCAGCCAATCAATTCATTCCACGTGATGTCAAGAAATGGCTGAGCGCACTGGATACAGCAAAGACTATGAGCCCCGACAACATCCCAGCTGTCGTGTTGAAGACTTCTGCTTCAGAATTAGCGCGCCTCTAGCCAAGCTGTTCTAGTATAGCTACAACACTGGCATCTACCCGACAATGTGGAAAACTGCCAAGATATATCCTGTCCACAAAAAACAGGACAAATCCAATCAGGGAAATTACCGCCCCATCAGTCTACTCTCAATCAACAGCAAAGTGATGAAAGGTGTTGGCGACAGTGCCAATAACCTGCTCACCAATGCTCAGTTTGGGTTCCAGCAGGACCACTCAACTCCAGACCTCATTTGAGCCTTGGTCCAAAATGGACAAAAGAGTTGAATTCCAGAGGTGTGGTTAGAGTGACTACCTTTGACATCAAGGCAGCATTTGACACAGTATGGCATCAATGAGCGCTCATAAAATTGAAGTAAATGGGAATCGGGAGGAAAACTCTCCACTGGCTGGAGTCATACCTAGCACAAAGGAAGTTGGCTGTGGTTGTTGGACGCCAATCATCTTAGCCCCAGGATATCACTGCAAAGTTCCTCAGGGCAGTGTCCTAGATCCAACCATCTTGAGCTGCTTCATTACTGACCTTCCCTCAATCATAAGGTCAGAAGTGGGGTTGTTCGCTGATAATAATGTTCAGTGCCAGTCGCAACTCCTCAGATAATGACGCAGTACATGCCCGCATGCATAGAAACATAGAAAATAGGTGCAGGAGTAGGTCATTCGGCCCTTCGAGCCTGCACCGCCATTCAATAAGATCATGGCTGATCATTCCCTCAGTACCCCTTTCCTGCTTTTTCTCCATACCCCTTGATCCCCTTAGCTGTAAGGGCCATATCTAACTCCCTCATGAATATATCCAATGAACTGGCATCAACAATTCTCTGCGGCAGGGACCTGGATGAAATTCAGGCTTGGGCTGATAAGTGGAAAGTAACATTCGCACCATACAAGTGCCAGGCAATGACTATCTCCAACAAGAGAGTGTCCAATCACCTCCCCTTGACAGTCAACGGCATTACCATCACCGAATTCCCCAACATCCTGGGGGTTATCATTCACCAGAAACCTAACTGGACCAGCAACATAAATACTGTAGCTACATGAGCAGGTCAGAGGCTAGGTATTCTGCTGCGAATGTCTCACCTCCTGACTCCCCAAAGTCTTTCCACCATCTACAAAGCACACATTAGGAGTGTGATGGAATACTCTCCACTGGCTTGGATGAGTGCAGCTCCAACAACACTCAAGACGCCTGACACCATCCAGGACAAAGCAGCCTGCTTGATTGGCAGCCCATCCACCACCTTCAACATTCACTCCCTCCACCACCGTGGCTACAGTGTGTACCATCTACAAGATTCATTGAAGCAACTCGCCAGGGCTTCTTCGACAGCACCTCCCAAACCCGTGACCTCTACCATCTAGAAGGACAAGGGCTGCAAGCGCATGGGAACACCATCTCCTCCAAGTTCCCCTCTAAGTCACACACCATCCTGACTTGAAATATATCATTGTTCCTTCATTGTCACTGGGTCAAAATCCTGGAACTCCCTCCCTAACAGCATTGTGGGAGTACCTTCACCACATGGACTGCAGCAGTTCAAGAAGGTGGCTCGCCACCACCTTCTCAAGGGCATTAGGGATGGGTAATAAAAGCTGGTCTTGCAAGCAACATCCACATCCCAGGAACAATTTTATTTTTTAAGTAAACATATTTGACCTATTGGCTAGTACAAAGAAAGACCATGAGAGGTGAAAAGTGTATTTAATATTACTAGGAACATATGAACTTAATGCCAAGATATAACTAATGTGATTTCCCTCTAGATGAAAGAATACTTGTTGAACATTACACTGATGTTCCTGAGCTTTTGCAAGATGAAAATCCCCAGATTAAGTTTAACCAAAATCCAGAGGAATGAGACAAGGGGTAGATTGGTCCTGCTCAATCTAAATTTATATGATTGGGCATTGATACATGTCACATTTGGTAAAGGATGTGGGATGGCTGGAACAGAAGAGGGATGCAGCACCTGAAGTTGCATCCTTTAATAATTTATTTTATATTCCTACCTTGGCTTGAAGTCTGAAAATGCTTCTCTTGTAAATATCTGCTTGCCGATGACTGGTTTAAAACAGACTTCTCGCAGTCAATGACAAATCCTCATTTTATTATAGATTGTTGGCCAATAATATTCCATAAATGAGCAAAAGTAGGAATCAACTGCAATAGGAATAAATAAAACCGGGTTTCTTAAATTGTTCCACCAATTGAAGCTGGACTGTAAACAATTTAATAAGTGCTTGGAGGACACTAGTAGTGAGGTTGGGGATGGCATCAAACAGGAAATTAAGGATGCATGCAATAAAGGTACAACAGTTATCATGGGTGACTTTAATCTACATATAGATTGGGCTAACCAGATTGGTAGCAATACTGTGGAGGAGGATTTCTTGGAGTGTATAAGGGATGGTTTTCTAGGCCAATATGTCGAGGAACCAACTAGGGAGCAGGCCATCCTAGACTGGTGTTGTGTAATGAGAGAGGATTAATTAACAATCGTGCGAGGCCCCTTGGGGAAGAGTGACCATAATATGGTGGAATTCTTCTTTAAGATGGAGAGTGACACAGTTAATTTAGAGACTAGGATCCCGAACTTAAAGAAAGATAACTTCGATGGTATGAGACATGAATTGGCTAGGAGAGACTGGTGAATGATACTTAAAGGGTTGACAGTAGATAGGCAATGGCAGACATTTAAAGATCACATGGATGAACTACAACAATTGTACATCCCTGTCTGGTGTAAAAATAAAACGGGGAAGGTGGCTCAACCGTGGCTAACAAGGGAAATTAGGGATAGTGTTAAATCGAAGGAGGATGCATATAAATTGGCGAGAAAAAGCAGCAAACCTGAGGACTGGGAGAAATTTAGAATTCAGCAGAGGAGGACAAAGGGTTTAATTGGGAGGGGGAAAATGGAGTATGAGAGTAAGCTTGCAGGGAACATAAAAACTGACTGCAAAAGCTTCTATAGATATGTGAAGAGAAAAAGATTAATGAAGACTAATGTAGATCCCTTGCAGTCAGAATCAGATGAATTCATAATGGGGAACAAGGAAATGGCAGACCAATTGAACAAGTACTTTGGTTCTGTCTTCACTAAGGAAGACACAAATAACCTCCCGAAAATACCATGGGACCGAGGGTCTAGAGAGAAGGGGGAACTAAGGGAACTGAGTGAAATCCTTACTAGTCAGGAAATGGCGTTAGGGAAATTGATGGGATTGAAGGCCGATAAATCCCCAGGGCCTGATAGTCTGCATCCCAGAGTACTTAAGGAAGTGGCCCTAGAAATAGTAGATGCATTGGTGGTCATTTCCCAACATTCCATGGATTCTGTATCAGTTCCTGATTGTAGGGTAGCTAATGTAACCCCACTTTTTAAAAAAGGAGGGAGAGAGAAAACAGGGAATTATAGACCGGTTAGCCTGACATCGGTAATGGGGAAAATGCTGGAATCGATTATTAAAGATGTAATAGCAGTGCATTTGGAAAGCAGTGACAGGATCGGTCCAAGTCAGCATGGATTTATGAAAGGGAAATCATGCTTGACAACTCTTCTAGAATTTTTTGAGGATATAACTAGTAGAGTGGATAAGGGAGAACCAGTGGATGTGGTGTATTTCGACTTTCAAAAGGCTTTTGACAAGGTCCCACACAAGAGATTAGTGTGCAAAAGTAAGGCACATGGGATTGGGGGTAATGTATTGACGTGGATAGAGAACTGGTTGGCAGACAAGCAGCAAAGAGTGGGAATAAAAGGGTCCTTTTCAGAATGGCAGGCAGTGACTAGTGAGGTACCGCAAGGTTCAGTGCTGGGACCCCAGCTATTTACAATATATATTAATGATTTAGACGAAGGAATTGAATGTAATATCTCCAAGTTTTCAGATGACACTAAGCTGGGTGGCGGTGTGAGCTGTGAGGAGGATGCTAAGAGGCTGCAGGGGGACTTGGACAGGTTAGGTGAGTGGGCAAATGCATGGCAGATGAAGTATAATGTGGATAAATGTGAGGTTATCAACTTTGGTGGCAAAAACAGGAAGACAGAATATTATCTGAATGGTGACAGATTAGTAAAAGGGGAGGTGCAACGAGACCTGGGTGTCATGGTACATCAGTCATTGAAAGTAGGCATGCAGGTACAGCAGGCAGTTAAGAAAGCAAATGGCATGTTGGCCTTCATAGCAAGAGGATTTGAGTAGAGGAGCAGGGAGGTCTTGCTGCAGTTGTAAAGGGCCTTGGTGAGACCACACCTTGAGTATTGTGTTCAGTTTTGGTCTCCTAATCTGAGGAAGGATATTCTTGCTATTGAGGGAGTGCAGCGAAGGTTCACCAGACTGATTCCCGGGATGGCAGGACTGACATATGAAGAAAGACTGGATCGACTAGGCTTATATTCACTGGAATTTAGAAGAATGAGAGGAGATCTCTTGGAAGCATATAAAAGTCTGATGGGATTGGACAGGTTAGATGCAGGAAGAATGTTCCTGATGTTGGGGAAGTCCAGAACCAGGGGTCACAGTCTAAGAATAAGGGGTAAGCCATGTAGGACCGAGATGAGGAGAAATTTTTTCACCCAGAGAATTGTGAACCTAAAGAATTCTCTACCACAGAAAGTTGTTGAATCCAGTTCGTTGGATAAAAGGGAGTTAGATGTGGCCCTTACGGCTAAAGGGATCAGCGGGTGTGGCGAGAAGGCAGCAGTGGGGTACTGAAGTTGCATGATTAGCCATGATCTTATTGAATGGTGGTTCAGGCTCAAAGGGCCGAAGGTTCCTGCACCTATTTTCTAAATTTCTATGTTTCTATGATAGGTTTATTTCTGGGGTGGTTACGCAGCCTTCAGAATACTTGGGGCTGGATTTTCAGTCTTCTGCCGCCCCCTTGACTGCAGCGAGGAATCCTCGCATATCGTGGCTGTCGGCCAGTTGTTGTATCTCCTGTGCTTTCTCCATCCACCTTCTTTAGGTCCCGGGTTTTTTGTTGGGCCTGAGCCTTGAGCCGTCTGTAATGTTGTTTTGCAGCTCCCGAGTTGGATTGTTGCTTGAGGCTCAGAAATGCTTTGCGCTTGCGATCTATTAGTTCTTCGATCTCCTGATCATTTTCATCAAACCAGTCCTGATGTTTTCTGGTTGAGTGACCAAATGTCTCTTCACAGGCATTGGTTATAGAGACCTGGAGGCAGTCCAAGCACTATGGGCCTTCAACATCTCAGGGTCATCAAGGCACGCCAGATTGTCTGTGAGGCACTGGCTGTATAGGGCTCTCTTAGCTGGGTCTCTAAGTGCCCCGGCATTAACTTTTTTGCGGAACTGCTTCTGCTGTCCCCTCTGCTTTGGGGCAATGTTAATGTTGATGATGGATCGGATTAGAAACATAGAAACATAGAAAACAGGTGCAGGAGTAGGCCATTCGGCCCTTCGAGCCTGCACCACCATTCAATATGATCATGGCTGATCATTCACCTCAGTACCCCTTTCCCGCTTTCTCTCCATACCCCTTGATCCCTTTAGCCGTAAGGGCCACATCTAACTCCCTCTTGAATATATCCAATGAACTGGCATCAACGACTCTCTGCGGCAGGGAATTTCACAGGTTAACAACTCTCTGAGTGAAAGAAGTTTCTCCTCATCTCAGTCCTAACTGGCCTACCCCTTATCCTAAGACTGTGTCCCCTGGTTCTGCACTTCCCCAACATCAGGAACATTCTTCCGGCATCTAACCTGTCCCATCCCGTCAGAATCTTATACGTTTCTATGAGATCCTCCTCATCCTTCTAAACTCCAGTGTATAAAGGCCCAGTTGATCCAGTCTCTCCTCATATGTCAATCCAGCCATCCCTGAAATCAGTCTGGTGAACCTTCGCTGCACTCCCTCAATAGCAAGAACGTCCTTCCTCAGATTAGGAGACCACAACTGAACGCAATGTTCCAGGTGAAGCCTCACTAGGGCCCTGTACAATTGCAGTAAGACCTCCCTGCTCCTATACTCAAATCCCCTAGCTATGAAGGCCAACATGCCATTTGCCTTCTTCACTGCATGCCAACTTTCAATGAGTGATGAACCATGACACCCAGGTCTCATTGCACCTCCCCTTTTCCTAATCTGCCGCCATTCAGATAATATTCTGCCTTCGTGTTTTTGCCACCAAAGTGGATAACCTCACATTTATCCACATTATACTGCATCTACCATGCATTTGCCCACTCACCTAACATGTCCAAATCACCCTGCAGCCTCTTAGCATCCTCCTCACAGCTCACACCGCCACCCAGTTTAGTATCATCTGCAAACTTGGAGATATTACACTCAATTCCTTCATCCAAATCATTGATGTATATTGTGAATAGCTGGGCTCCCAGCACTGAGCCCTGCGGTATTCCACTAGTCACTGCCTCCCATTCCAAAAAGGACCCGTTTTTACCTACTCTCTGCTTCCTGCCTGCCAACCAATTCTCTATCCACGCCAGTACATTACCCCCAATACCATGTGCCTTGATCTTGCACACCAATCTCTTATGTGGGACCTTGTCAAAGACCTTTTGAAAGTCCAAATACACCACATCCTCTAGTTCTCCCTTGTCCACTCTACTAGTTACATCCTCAAAAAATTCCAGAAGACTGGTCAAGCATGATTTTCCTTTCATAAATCCATGCTGACTTGGAACGATCCTATCACCGCTTTCCAAATGCGCTGCTATTTCATCCTTAATAATTGATTCCACATTTTCCCCACTACTGATGTCAGGCTAACCGGTCGATAATTACCCGTTTTCTCTCTCCCTCCTTTTTTAAAAAGTGGTGTTACATTAGCTACCCTCCAGTCCATAGGAACTGATCCAGAGTTGATAGACTGTTGGATAATGATCACCAATGCATCCACTATTTCTAGGGCCACCTCTTTAAGTACTCTGGGATGCAGACAATCAGGTCCCGGGGATTTATCGGATTTCAATCCCATCAATTTCTCCAACACAATTTCCCGCCTAATAAGGATATCCTTCAGTTCCTCCTTCTCACGAGACCCTCGGTCCTCTAGTACATCCGGAAGGTCATTTGTGTCTTCCTTCTTGAAGACAGAACCAAAGTATTAGTTCAACTGGTCTGCCGTTTCTTTGTTCCGCATTATTAATTCTCCTGAGTCCAACTGCAAGGGACCTACGTTTGTCTTCTCTAATCTTTTTCTCTTCACATACTTATAGAAGCTTTTGCAGTCAGTTTTTATGTTCCCGGCAAGCTTCCTCTTGTACTCTATTTTCCCCCTCCTAATTAAACCCTTTATCCTCCTCTGCTGAATTCTAAATTTCTCCCAGTCCTCAGGTTTGCTGCTTTTTCTGGCCAATTTATATGCCTCTTCCTTGGATCTAACACTATCCTTAATTTCCCTTGTTAGCCACGATTGAGCCACCTTCCCTATTTTATTTTTACTCCAGACAGGGATGTACATCTGTTGAAGTTCATCCATATGATCTATAAAGGTTTGCCATTGCCTATCCACCGTCAATCCTTTAAGTATCATTTGCCAGTCTATTCTAGCCAATTCACGCCTTATGCCGTCGAAGTTACCTTTCCTTAAGTTTAGGACCCTAGTTTCCGACTACTGTTTGGTGGCCTGTGCACAACTCCCACTAGCGTTTTCTACCCTTTGGTATTCCGCAGCTCCACCCATACTGATTCCACATCATCCAGGCTAATGTCCTTCCTTACTATTGCATTAATTTCTTCTTTGACCAGCAATGCCACCCCACCTCCTTTTCCTCTCTGTCTATCCTTCCTAAATGTTGAATACCCCTGGATGTTGAGTTCCCAGCCTTGGTCACCCTGGAGCCATGTCTCTGTGAAGCCAATTACATCGTATCCATTAACTGCTATCTGCGCAGTTAATTCATCCACCTTATTCTGAATACACCGCGCATTGAGGCACAGAGCCTTCAGGCTTGTCTTTTTAACACACCTTGCCCCTTTAGAATTTTGCTGTAATGTGGCCGTTTTTGTTTTTTGTCTTGGGATTCTCTGCCCTCCACCTTTACTATTCTCCTTTCTATCATTTGCCTCTGTCTCCCTTTTATTTTCCTCTGCCTCCCTGCATAGGTTCCCATCCCCCTGCCATATTAGTTTAACTCCTCCCCAACAGCACTAGCACATTGGTTCCGGTCCTGCCCAGACCGTCCGGTTTATACTGGTCCCACCTCCCCCAGGCCGTAGTACGTCCAGCAGTCGTCAGTCCTGTCATGGCGCGGGTGATGTGCACATCCTTGCGATCCTTGACTCGGACGATGACATAGTCAAGCAGGTGCCAGTGTTTGGAGCGAAGGTGTTGCCACGATGCCTTGTATTTGTCCCTCTGGCGGAACAGGGTGTTGGTGATGAGGAGTTCATGTTCTAGACATTTTTTCAGGAGTAGGATACCGCTGGAGTTGGCTTTCCCTACCCCCTCTCTGCCAAACACGCTTCCCCAGAGGGCTGTGTCTTTGCCGACCCTGGCATTAAAATCGCCCAGGAGGATCAATTTGTCACCTGTGGGGTCGAGGGACAAGGATGTCTCGAGGTTGGAATAAAATCCCTCTTTAGCCTCATCCATTGCATCGAGTGTAGGGGCGTGCGCACTGATGACTGTGGCGCATTGGTTCCGAGATAAGGTAATACAAAGAGTCATGTGGCATTCATTAACCCCACAGGGAGAGTCTTTGAGGCGGTCAACGAGCTCATTCTTGACGGCAAAGCTGACTCCATGAAGGCGGCGTTCTACCTCTAGTTTCCCTTTCCAGAACATAGAAACATAGAAACATAAAAAATAGGTGTAGGAGTAGGCCATTTGGCCCTTTGGTTCTGGACTTCCCCAACATCGGGAACATTCTTCCCGCATCTAACCTGTCCAGTCCCGTCAGAATCTTATACGTTTCTATGAAATCCCCTCTCATCCTTCTAAACTCCAGTGAATAAAGGCCCAGTTGATCAAGTCTCTCCTCATATGACAGTCCAGCCATCCCGGGAATCAGTCTGGTGAACCTTCGCTGCACTCCCTCAATAGCAAGAATGTCCTTCCTCAGCTTAGGAGACCAAAACTGTACACAATATTCCAGGTGAGGCCTCACTAAGGCCCAGTACAACTGCAGTAAGACCTCCCTGCTCCTATACTCAAATCCCCTAGCTATGAAGGCCAACATACCATTTGCCTTCTTCACCACCTGCTGTATCTGCATGCCCACTTTCAGTGACTGATGAACCATGACACCCAGGTCTCGTTGCACCTCCCCTTTTCCTAATCTGCCGCCATTCAGATAATATTCTGCCTTCGTGTTTTTGCCACCAAAATGGATAACCTCGCATTTATCCACATTATACTGCATCTGCCATGCATTTGCCCACTCACCTAACCTGTCCAAGTCACCCTGCAGCCTCTTAGCGTCCTCCTCACAGCTCACACCGCCACCCAGTTTAGTGTCATCCGTAAACTTGGAGATATTACACTCATTTCCTTCATCTAAATTGTTAATGTACATTGTAAAGAGCTGGGGTCCCAGCACTGAGCCCTGCGGCACTCCACTAGTCACTGCCTGCCATTCTGAAAAGGACCCGTTTATCCCGACTCTCTGCTTCCTGTCTGCCAACCAGTTCTCTATCCACGTCAGTACATTACCCCAATACCATGCGCTTTGATTTTGCACACCAATCTCTTGTGCGGGACATGGTCAAAAGCCTTTTGAAAGTCCAACTACACTACATCCACTAGTTCTCCTTTGTCCACTCAAAAACCAATTAGGTTAATCTAAGTTTTAAGTCATGGCAGGAGAGCTCGGACACATGTTATGCTCCTCCTATACTATGTGGGAAGTCAGGGACACTTCCGGTGTTGGTCTTACCGCAGGTAAGGGGTCCACAGCCAGATAGGGAATGGAAGACCAACAGGTAGAGCAGTGCAAGGAAGGTAGTGCAGGGATCCCCTGGGGGCATCCCCCTGCAAAACAGATACACCGCTTTGAGTACTGTTGAGGGGGACGACTCATCAGGGGAGAGCAGCAGCAGCCAAGTTCATGGCACCGTGGCTGGCTCTGCTGCACAGGAGGGCAGGAAAAAGAGTGGTAGAGCGATAGTGATAGGGGATTCAGTTGTATGGGGAATAAATAGGTGTTTCTGCAGCCGCAACTGAGACTCCAGGATGGTATATTGCCTCCCTGGTGTAAGGGTCAAGAATGGGTGCAGGACATTCTGAAAAGGGAGGGTGAACAACCAGTTGTCGTGGTGCATATAGGTAACAACGATATAGATAAAAAAAATGGGATGAGGTCCTACGAGACGAATTTAGGGAGCTAGGAGTTAAATTAAAAAGTAGGACCTCAAAAGTAGTAATCTTAGGATTGCTACCAGTGCCACGTGCTAGTCAGAGTCGGAATCGCAGGATAGCTCAGATGAATACGTGGCTTGAGCAGTGGTGCAGAAGGGAGGGATTCAAATTCCTGGGGCATTGGAACAGGTTCTGGGGGAGGTGGAACCAGTACAAACCGGACGGTCTGCACCTGGGCAGGACCGGAACCAATGTCCTAGGGGGAGTGTTTGCTAGTGCTGTTGGGGAGGAGTTAAACTAATATGACAGGGGGATGAGAACCTATGCAGGAAGATAGAGGGAAATAAAATGGTATCAGAAGCAAAAGATAGAAAGGAGAATAGTAAAAGTCAAGGGTAGAGAAACCCAAGGCAAAAAACAAAAAGGGCCACATTACAGCAAGCTTCAAAAGAGGCAAAGGGTGTTAAAAAGACAAGCCTGAAGGCTCTGTGCCTCAATGCGAGGAGTATTCGGAATAAGCTGGACGAATTAACTGCGCAGATAGCAGTTAATGGGTATGATGTAATTGGCATCACGGAGACATGGCTCCAAGGTGACCAAGGCTGGGAACTCAACATCCAGGGGTATTCAGCATTTAGGAAGGATAGACAGAAGGGAAAAGGAGGCGGGGTGGCGTTGCTGGTTAAAGAGGAAATTAATGCAATAGTAAGGAGGGACATTAGCCTGGATGATGTGGAATCGGTATGGGTGGAGCTGCGGAATTCCAAAGGGCAGAAAACGCTAGTGGGAGTTGTGTACAGACCACCAAACAGTAGTACTGAGGTTGGGGACAGCATCAAACAGGAAATAAGGGATGTGTGCAATAAAGGTACAGCAGTTATCATAGGCGACTTTAATCTACATATTGATTGAGCTAACCAAACTGGTAGCAATGCGATGGAGGAGAATTTCCTGGAGTGTATTAGGGATGGTTTTCCAGACCAATATGTCGAGAAACCAACTTGGGAGCTGGCCATCCTAGACTGGGTGATGTATAATGAGAAGGGACTAATTATCAATCTTGTTGTGCGAGACACCTTGGGGAAGAGTGACCATAATATGGTTGAATTCTTTATTAAGATGGTGAGTGACACAGTTAATTCGGAAACTAGGGTCCTGAACTTAAGGAAAGGTAACTTCGACGGTATGAGGCGTGAATTGGCTAGAATAGACTGGCAAAGGATACTTAAAGGGTTGACGGTGGATAGGCAATGGCTAACATTTAAAGATCAAATGGATGAACTTCAGCAATTGTGCATCCCTGTCTGGAGTAAAAATAAAACGGGGAAGGTGGCATAACCAAGGCTATCAAGGGAAATTAAGGATAGTGTTAAAGCCAAGGAAGGGGCATATAATTTGGCTAGAAAAAGCAACAAACCTGAGGATTGGGAGAAATTTAGAATTCAAGAGGGTTTAATTAAGAGGGGGGAAATAGAGTACGAGAGGAAGCTTGCAGGGAACATAAAAACTGACTGCAAAAGCTTTTGCAGAACAAGGTGTAACCTCCACCATGTTCCTTCAACTGGCCTTCCCCTGCCCGCCGGGTCTCGCTTAGGGCGGCGATGTCAATGTCAAAGCATCCGAGTTCCCAGGCGTTCCGGCCTGTTGCTGTTGGGATTGTCCATGTGGATCCTGACGTTCCAGGTCCCGAACTTCATACTGACGAAGTGGAAGATGTCTGTGCGTGAGTTCTTTTAATGTGGGGTGGCCACTGCACACCGGCAACCACACAAGCTTAGCTGAACAAGGTTTTGGTCCAGTGGCAAGGGGGTCCAAGACAACTGGAGACCAGGCACAGCTCTATAAGCCTAATTGCCTACGGCAAAATGTTGGCCGCAAGCTCGGCGCCGAGTAGCACCGTTGATGGTAGATGGCCGAGGCTTGGTTGGGGGGCAGGCATTAGGAAGGTGACTTCCAAAGTTATTTTAAAAGTTAAAAGTTGATAAAGATTCCCAATTTATTTCAAAAGTTTCTAAAGATTGTTAAAAAGTCAAGGACCTCGATTAATGCCGCAACAGAGGCGCGACCGAATTTCCACCCCATGGAGTTTTAACAATTTTCCAGCAAGAAACCAAGAAACTGCGCTTTGTGCAGAAGATATTTAGCAAGGGTGAGGCTGTGTTATTTACATAACCTGAAAGCTCCAGGAGAACGATCTAAGGCTTCAATTTACACTTTAACAGGTCAATAATTGATCTAATTCATGTTTAATATCTGGCAGTGTATGGGTGAGGTTGGTTCACCTGGAGATCCTCCACAGATTTTATTAAACGCTACATATTATGAAAGTGTAAATATAATTTATGATTGTTATCATGGAGGAAAACTGCAAGTATGATTCAAGCTAGCAAAAGCCATTAACCTGTTTACTATGATAGACTGTATATAGTTGTGCTTGCTTTGCAATCATAAAAAATGTATTTTACATCAAAGCAATTAAATATATATTCCTGTATACATAACCTTCCAGTGCTCAGCAGCTGGTATTAACTGACACATCTTTGGAGCACATACAATACCTTAAACAGACAGCTTAAATATTGTGGCAAGAGACTGCACTATTTCAAGAGTTTATCAGTGTTCATGGAGTGCAATAGAGTCTTTTGTACTGTCACCTTCATAGTCTGTATTGTAAATTACCACGCATACTTCAAGTACAAAGACACCATCTGTGATTGTGGTGCATTATCCCTCTTGTCCTCTCTGCAACTTTTGACACAGTTGACCACACCATCCTCCTCTAATGGCTCTCCTCCATTGATCAGCTAAATGGGATTGGTCTTACTTGGTTATACTCTTGCCTATCAAATCATAGTGAGAACATCTCCAGCAATGACTTCTCTTCCTGTTCCCGTGCCATTAACTTGGAAGTCACATAAAGATCTATCCTTAACCTTCCCTCCTCTTCCTCATCTACATGTTGCCCCTTGGTGATGTCATCCAAAGACATAGGATCAACTTCCACATGTACGCTGATGACACACACCACTCGCTTTACATCATCTCTACCCACAAGAGATTAGTGTGCAAAATTAAAGCACATGGTACTGGGGCTAATGTATTGATGTGGATAGAGAACTGGTTGGTAGACAGGAAGCAAAGATAGGAATAAACGGGTCCTTTTCAGAATGGCAGGCAGTGACTAGTGTGGTACCGCAAGGTTCAATGCTGGGCCCCCAGCTATTTACAATATACATTAATGATTTAGACAAAGGAATTGAATGTAATATCTCCAAGTTTGCAGATGACACTAAGCTGGGTGGCAGTGTGAGCTGTGAGGAGGATGCTAAGAGGCTGCAGGGTGACTTGGACAGGTTAGGTGAGTGGGCAAATGCATGGCAGATGCAGTATAATGTAGATAAATGTGACATTATCCACTTTGGTGGCAAAAGCAGGAAGGTAGAATATTATCTGAATGGTGACAGATTAGGAAAAGGGGAGGTGCAGCAAGACCGGGTGTCATGTTACATCAGTTATTGAAAGTTGGCATGCAGGTACAGCAGGCAGTGAAGAAGGCAAATGGCATGTTGGCCTTCATAGCGAGAGGATTTGAGTATAGGAGCAGGGAGGTCTTACTGCAGTTGTACAGGGCCTTGGTGAGGCCACACCTTGAATATTGTGCATTGAGGGAGTGCAGCGAAGGTTCACCAGACTGATTCCCGGGATGACAGGACTGACATATGAAAAAAGACTGGATCGACTCGGCTTATATTCACTGGAATTTAGAAGAATTAGAGGGGATCTCTTGGAAGCATATAAACGTCTGACGGGATTGGACAGGTTAGATGCAGGAAGAATGTTCCCGATGTTGGGGAAGTCCAGAACCAGAGGTCACAGTCTAAGGATAAGGGGTAAGCCATTTAGGACCGAGATGAGGAGAAACTTCTTCACTCAGAGAATTGTGAACCTGTGGAATATTCTACCACAGTAAGTTGTTGAGGTCAGTTCGTTCGATTTATTCAAAAGGGAGTTAGATGTGACCCTTACGGCTAAAGAGATATGGAGAGAAAGCAGGAATGGGGTACTGAAGTTGCATGATCAGCCATGATCATATTGAATGGTGGTGCAGGCTCAAAGGGCCGAATGGCCTACTCCTGCATCTATTTTCTATGTTTCTGTGTTTCTCTCTCAACCTCTCCACTGCCTCTCTGTTGTCAGAATGCCTGACAGACATCTAGGGGTCAATTTTACTGTTCCTGCCTAGTGGTATATGGGCAGCAGTTGGTCGGCCACCCATTTTACACCCTGCAGTTAAACTCAATAGAAAGGAAAATTGGGGAAATGTAAAATGGGTGGCCAACCCGCTCCTGCTTATTTCCCATCTGGTTGGAATGGTTAAAATTAACCCTCTAGCGCAGGAGCTGCAATTTCCTCCAATTAAACATCGTGAACACCAAATCCTGTGTCTTCAGCCCCTGCCTCAAACTTCATACCCTTGCCACTGATTCTGTCTCGCTCCTCAGCCACTGTCTCAGGTTGAGCCATACTCTGCAATTTCTGAACTTCCGACCCCATATCCTCTTCATCACAAGAATACCTACTTCCACCTCTGTAACGTTGCTTGTCTCCGCCCCTGCTTCAGTCCATCTGCTGTGGATACTCTCATCCATGCCCTTTTTAGTTCCAGATGACGATTCCAATTCTCTCTTGGCCAATCGCCCATCCTCCACACTCTTTAGCTCATCCAAAACTCTGCTGCCATATCCTATCCCACACCAAGTCCTTTTCACCCACCACCCCGGCTCCACTGACCTACATTGGTTCACAGTTCTCTCAAAGGCTCATCCTCTTGTTTAAATCTTAAATGGCCTCGCCCCTCCCTATCCCTGTAACCACCTCCAGCCCTACAACCATGAGAACTCTGTTTTTCCAACTCTGGCCTCTTGTCCATCCCTTTGCTCCACCATTTGTGGCCATTTCTCAGCCGCCTAAGCACCACTGTCTGGAATTCCCTCGCTAAACCCCTCCACTTCACTCTTTTCCTTTTAGATCCTCCTTAAAACCCACCTCTTTCACTCCCTTTTAATATCTCCTCTTTTGGCTTGGCACCCATTTTTATTTAATTACGCCTCTGGGACATTTTATAAAAGTAATGCTTTGAAAGCAGGTTGTTGTTACAGTATTTTATCTCTGTCTGTGGATCATTTAAATATGCATAAATTTGATCAATAGATATAGCATGTACAAACTGATCCACCATTATGAGATTTTCTACCAATTTTGAGAGTCTGTCCTGTGGTGGAAAGCTTTGCACACCGACAATACCTAAAAGAAATTCAGTCATGTATTACCCACTATTTTCCGTTCATTTAGAAAATCTTGTATATTACATTCATAAATCTATGATATACACTGCTGCTGGGCAAGCTTTCTCTCAGCAGCACAAAGTTGGAAACTTACTGTTCAGTGTGAAATCAATAAGCAATTTAAAATTAATTATTAAATGTGGCTATATTAACCCAATATGCCAGAGAATAAAAGACACAGGTTTAATTTCACAGGATTTGCTTATGGAAACAGTTATCAAACCATTTGCACGAGATGAAGAGTGTTGAAAAAAGCCCAAACTATACAAGTGTGCTATTTCCCTCCACATTCTTGTATGCAGAAACAAGGAGTTACATTTAGGTAAAGGCATATTGCCATATCAAACATTTTCTACAATCTGCTTAAGCATTTGAGTTATTGTGATCTCAGACAAACTTTTGTTGGATCAAAAGAATTAGATTGCTGTTTCATTTCTCTGACCATAATTTTAGATTACAACACTCTTTATATTGCAATGTATCTTGTACACAATGGATTTTATTGATTGAGCGAGTGCCTTTTGGCATGCCATGTTATTTTTCATGAGAAAGAATCATAAATTCCACATTGCACCTAAAGATGCCTTTTATTTAATTTTTGTTTTGGTATGGTCTGTTCCAGATGCCACTGCCAGATCAGGAGGGTCCATCCATTGGAACTGTGGCAACTTTTGAGTTGATGAGTTCGAAAGATTTAGCCTACCAGATGACGATTTATGACTGGGAGTTATTCAATTGTGTATATGAGGTACAGTAAGAGCTTTAGTGTCACCAACCATACAAAACAATTTTAGAAATTAAAATTGCACTTTAATTTTACACAATTCATTAATGTACAGTTGATCATTTTTATAATCGTAACCAATGAAAATGTTATTCATCTTGTGCAATGGAAAGAGGCTTAAAAGTTTCTTCATTCCAGTAAATGGCCTACATCTTTGAAAGAGCTAGCCACTTTGTCCCATTCCCCTGCCATTTCCCCATACTCTTTCAATGTTTTATTTTTCAAATATGTATACATTTCCATTTTAAAAGCTGTTATGGATTCTGCTGCTATCAGTGTTTCTGGTATGGCATCCCATGTTAGTCTTCTGCATCAAAAAATGTTTTCCTGACCTCTCCTTTCATTCTTTTGGTATGAAGGGAGACATAAAATCTTCAATCTATGTCCCATAGTTACTAACTCAACACCCAGTGGAAACCGTTTCCCCCATTTACCTTATTGAGACCCCTCATGATTTTGAACGCCTGCAGCAGATCTCCTCTTAACCTCTTCTGTTCCAGTAAAAATAATCAAGGGCCTATAGGGAGGGAGGAACTTAAAACAATCACTATCACTAAAGAAAAAGTGCTCAGTAAAATAATGGGACTAAAGGTGGACAAGTCCCCTGGACCTGATGGCTTGCATCCTAGGGTCTTAAAAGAAGTGGCTGCAGAGATAGTGGATGCAATGGTTATAATCTACCAAAATTCCCTAGATTCTGGTGAGGTCCCAGCAGATTGGAAAATCGCAAGTGTAACGCCCTTATTTAAAAAAGGAGGCAGACGAAAAGCAGGAAACTATAGACCAGTTAGCCTAACATCTGTCATTGGGAAAATGCTGGAGTCCATTATTAAGGAAGCAGGACATTTGGAAAAACATAATACAGTCAAGCAGAGTCAGCATGGTTTTATGAAAGGGAAATCTGCCAAATATGCTGGAGTTCTTTGAGGATGTAACGAGCAGGGTGAATAAGGGGCAACCAGTGATGTGATGTGTATTTGGATTTCCAGAAGGCATTAGATAAGGTGCCGCATAACTGATTACTGCACAAGATAAAAGTTCACGGGGTTGGGGGTAATATATTAGCATAGATAGAAGATTGGCTAACTAACAGAAAACAGAAAGTTGGCAAATGGTAACTAGTGGGGTGCCACAGGGATCGATGCTGGAGCCTTAACTATTTACAATCTATATTGACTTGGATGATCGGACCAAGTGTATTGTAGCCAAGTTTACTGATGACACAAAGATGGGTGGGAAAGAAAGTTGTGAGAAGGACACAAAAAATCTGCAAAGGGATATGGACAGGCTAAGTGAGTGGGCAAAAATTGGCAGATGGAGTATGATGTGGGAAAGTGTGAGGTTATCCACTTTGGCAGAAAAAATAAAAAAGCTAATTATTATTTACATGGAGAGAAATTACAAAATGCTGTAGTACAGAGGGACCTGGGGGTCCTTGTGCATGCAACACAAAAAGTTAGTATGCTGGTACAGCAAGTAATCAGGAAGGCAAATGGAATGTTGGCCTTTATTGCAGGGGGGATGAGTATAAAAGCAGAGAAGTCCTGCTATAACTGTACAGGGTATTGGTGAGGCCACTAGAGTATTGCGTACAGCTTTGGTCTCCTTATTTAAAGAGGGATATAGTTGCATTGGAAGCAGTTCAGAGAAGGTTCACTAGGTTGATTCCTGAGATGAAGGGGTTGACATATGTAGAAAGGTTGAGCAGGTTGGGCCTTTACTTATTGGAGTTTAAAAGAATGAGAGGTGATCTAATTGAAACATATAAGATACTGAGGGGGCTAGACAAGCTAGATGCAGAGAGGATGTTTCCACTCGTAGGGGAATCTAGAACTGGGGGCATAGTTTCAGAATAACGGGTCGTCCTTTTAAAACTGAGATGAGGAGGAATTTCTTCTCTGAGGGTTATAAATCTGTGGAATTCTCTGCCCCAGAGAGCTGATGAGGCTGAGTCATTGAATATATTTAAGGCGGAGATAGACAGATTTTTGATCAATAGGGGAGTTGTTATGTATGTAATAACTCGATAGATTGAATACTGTAAGCTCACACAGGTGCAAACCTGGCTCAACTTTATTTGGGCCCAAAGTGCCCACATTACATGGTGCCTTGCTTTATATGCCTGGCCCACACACACGTGCGTACAGCCCAATGACCTCTGACAGTGGTGCCCCCTGATGTCTAGTAACCCCAAGCATACATACATGACATCATTCCCCTTCAAGATCTTAGTATCAGTCTTTTTACAAGTTAAGACGGTCCGGGGCTTTCTGCTCACGAATTGATCGTTTCAGTTCAACTCCAGTTCTGGGCGAGCATTCTGAGTCAGTTATGACTGGAAGCTGGGTAGCCAATCTGATGGGAGTGGCAATGACCATGTCAGAGATTGAAAGTCCAGATTCATTGATGATGGTGGAGTTCTCTGATTGAATATAGGTTGGTTGGTCACTGATCGTATCTTCCTCAACTTGTTCCAGTTCATCCGTGTGCCACAGCTTTATCTGATCAACATGTTTCCTGCATGGCTGACCATTCTTGAGCATGACAATAAACACTCTGTTACCCTCCTTGGCCATAACAGTACCGGCGACCCACTTGGGACCTTGACCATAATTTAGCACATACACAGGATCGTTAATAGAGATGTCGCATAACACAGCAGCACGATCATGATACCACTGCTGATTTTGACGTCTGTTTTCAACACGATCGTTCAAGTCAGAATGGACGAAAGAGAGCTTGGTCTTGAGACCTCTCTTCATCAATAGTTCAACAGAGGAGACCCCGGTAAGCATGTGGGGTCTTGTCCTGTAACTAAGCAATATCCATGACAAGTGAGTCTGCAGTGAACCCTGAGTTACATGTTTCATACACTGCTTGATTGTTTGGGCAGCATGCTCCGCTTGACCATTCGAAACAGGTTTGAATGGTGCTGATCTCACATGTTTAATACCATTGAGTTTCATGAACTCTTGAAACTCCAGACTTTTGAAGCAAGATCCGTTGTCGCTCACAATGATGTCAGGCAGACCATGAGTCGCAAACATGACACGAAGGCTCTCAATGGTAGCTGTGGTTGTACTGGATGACATGATTATACCCTATCCACTTGGAATATGCATCCAACACAACAAAAAACATCTTACCCGGGAAAGGACCCGCAAAGTTGATGTGGATCCTCGACGATGGTTTAGATGGCCACGACCACAGACTCAGCGGAGATTCCGCTGGTACTTTGCTTAGCTGCATGCAAGTGTTGCACTGATGCACACATGATTTCAGCTCAGAGTCAATTCCAGGCCACCATATGTGAGACCTGGCGATGGCTTTCATCATGACAATACCGGGATGAGTGCTGTGTAGATCATGTACAAATTTTTCTCTGCCTTTCTTAGGCATAACAACACAATTACCCCACAGTAAACAATCTGACTGAATGGATAGTTCGTCTTTGCGACGGTTGTAAGGTTTGGTCTCATCATACATTTCCATAGGTATAGCAGACCAATCACCACTAAGGACACAACGTTTCACAACCGATAAAATCGGGTCCGGTCTGGTCCAGATCCTAACTTGTTGAACAGTGACAGGGGTTCCTTCACTCTCAAAAGCATCCATAACTAACAGTAGATCTGCAGGTTGTGGCGTCTCCACCTCCAGTGTGGACGAAGGCAGATGGCTCAGTGCATCGGTACAATTCTCTGTGCCAGGTCTATGGTGAATGACATAATCATAGGCAGATAATGTCAGTGCCCACCTCTGGATGCCGGATGATGCATTGATATTGATACCTTTGTTTTCCCCCCAAAAAATGAAATGAGTGGCTAATGATCCATTTCAAGTTCCAAACGAAGAACAAACAGGTACTGATGCATCTTTTTAACCCCATACATGCAGGCTAAAGCTTCTTTTTCTATCATGCTGTAGGCTCTTTCTGCCTTTGACAAACTTTTCGAAGCATACGCAACAGGTTATAGTTTACCCGACTCATTAGCTTGTTGGAGCACGCAGCCAACCCCATATGATGAAGCATCACAGGCCAATACTAGACACTTACACGGATCATAATGTACCAGCAACTTGTTAGAGCAATGCAGATTTGTAGCTTTCTCAAAAGCTCTATCTTGAGACACAACCCAAACCCAGTTGTCGTCTTTTCTGAGCAACATGTGCAGTGGCTCTAATAAAGTGCTCAATCTAGGTAAGAAGTTACCGAAGTAGTTGAGTAGACTAAGGAACGAACACAGCTCCGTCACATTCTGAGGCCTAGGTGCATTTTTGATGGCCTTGGTTTTCGAGTCCGTAGGCCTGATGCCATCAGCAGCAATCTTCCTCCCCAGAAATTCGGTGTCATGACGACGCACTTTGAACGTTTCAGCCTGAGTCCCACTTTGTCCAGATGATGTAGAACCTTTTCAAGGTTGTTCAGATGTTCGGCAGTGTCACGACCTGTGACCAGAATGTCATCTTGAAACATGACGGTTCTAGGGACAGACTTCAGTAGACTCTCCATGTTCCTCTGAAATATGGCTGCAGCCGAGCGAATTCCAAAAGGACACCTGTTGTAGATAAACAGTCCTTTATGAGTGTTGATGCACGTAAGTTTCTTCGATGTGTCGACAAGCTCCTATGTCATGTAGGCCGACGTCAGATCCAGTTTAGTGAACGACTTCCCACGGCTAGCGTTGCAAACAGGTCATCAGTCTTCGGTAACGGGTACTGATCCTGTTTCGAAAATCAGTTGATCGTAACCTTTTAGTCTCCACAAATCCTGACTGCCATCACTCTTCAACACAGGAACAATAGGACTAGCCCATTCGTTAAATTCGATCAGTGATATGACCACTTCACGTTGAAGTCTGTCCAGCTCAATTTTGACCTTCTCCCTCATCATGTACGGAACAGCCCGAGCTTTGTGGTGGACGGGTCATGCACCTGAATCCAGGTGAATCTGCACCTTGGCTCCCGTGAAATTGCCGATGCCCGGTTCAAAAACTGAGGGAAACTTGCTCAGCACTTGAACACATGAAGTGTCTGACACCGTTCCAAGTGTTTGATATCGTTCCAATTCCATTTGATTTTTTCGAGCCAATTCCTGCCGAACAGTGTTGGAATTTTCCCTGAAACGATCCGTAATGGTAGATCATGAATCACACCATCATATGTCACCTTGACTACTGTACTGCCAATCACCCGTATAGAAACATAGAAACATAGAAAATAGGTGCAGGAGTAGGCCATTCAGCCCTTCTAGCCTGCACCGCCATTCAATGAGTTCATGGCTGAACATGCAACTTCAGTACCCCATTCCTGCTTTCTCGCCATACCCCTTGATCCCCCTAGTAGTAAGGACTTCATCTAACTCCCTTTTGAATATATTTAGTGAATAGGCCTCAACTACTTTCTGTGGTAGAGAATTCCACAGGTTCACCACTCTCTGGGTGAAGAAGTTTCTCCTCATCTCGGTCCTAAATGGCTTACCCCTTATCCTTAGACTGTGACCCCTGGTTCTGGACTTCCCCAACATTGGGAACATTCTTCCTGCATCTAACCTGTCTAAACCCGTCAGAATTTTAAACGTTTCTATAAGGTCCCCTCTCATTCTTCTGAACTCCAGTGAATACAAACCCAGTTGATCCAGTCTTTCTTGATAGGTCAGTCGCACCATCCCGGGAATCAGTCTGGTGAATCTTCGTTGCACTCCCTCAATAGCAAGAATGTCCTTCCTCAAGTTAGGAGACCAAAACTGTACACAATACTCCAGGTGTGGCCTCACCAAGGTCTTTGGTGTAAGTACGCAACTTGGCATTGACTGGACTCAGATTAGACTTTACAGCCTTAGTGTCCCACAGCTTGTCAAATGTCCTTGGCTCATTATCGACTGACTCGCACCCGTGTCCAATTCCATCGATACCGGCACGCCATTTAGTTTCACATTAACCATTATCGGTTGACTCTTTGTCAGGAACGAATACAGTCCATACACTTCCTCCTCGGGTGTCTCGGATTGCATACCCAGGTCTGCGCTGGACTGGTCGTCATCATCCACGTGGTGAGTCGCAGCACGCTTGCTCAGTTATGGACACATTCGCTGAAGATGCCCCACTTTCGAACAGCCTTTACAGATGTACTGTTTAAAACGACACTGATGATGCCGATGACTGCCCCCACACCGCCAACAGGGTGAAATTGGATTCGTACCCGTTGGCGGACTTTGAGCAGCTACAGGCTTCGCATACGGAGTCAAGTAAGCCCTGCCATAAGCAGATCTGCCATACGACGACACAATCTTGTTTACAGTAGTTGTCATGGAGCTCCGACTCTTCGATGATATTTGCCTTAAATTATCATCCGTCGTCATGCATGCCTGGGCAGTCACAATGGCCTTGCTCAAATCCAGCATCTCCGCAGCCAATAACTTCCAGAGGATCACCTCGTGGTTGATTCCTATTACCAAGAAATCTCGCAGCATGTCTCCCAACGCGTCTTCGAACTTACATGGCCAAGCAAGACGTCTTAGGTCGGCGACGAATTCCGACACATCCTGGCCCTCAGAATTAACATGCGTGTAGAATCGATAGCGTGGGATGAGGATGCCTTCTTTTGGTTTGAGATGGTCACGTACCAGAGCACACAATTCCTCATAGACCTTGTCCATTGGACGTGCAGGTGAGAGGAGATTCTTTGAGGCCATAGATTTTCAGACTGCAACTAACTACGTCAGTAACTTCCTCCATTGTGCTGGCCACGAAGTACTGGTCCAGACGATCAATAAAATCCGACCAGTCCTCTCCCTCCACGAATCTCTCCAGAATTCCAATGGTGCTCATTTTGCATGCGAAGGTTCTTGAGTTACCTCATCGTCAAATGTTATGTATGTAATAACTCGATAGACTGAATACTGTAAACTCACTCAGGTGCAAACCTGGCTCAACTTTATTCGGACCCAAAGTGCCCACATTACATGGTGGCTTGCTTTATATACCTACCCCGCACACACGTGCGTACAGCCAAATGACCTCTGACTGTGGTGCCCCCTGGTGGCTAGTAACCCCAAGCATACATACATGACAGGAGTAAAGGATTATGGGGAACGGGCAGGGAAGTGGAGCTGAGCCCAAGATCAGATCAGCCATGATCTTATTGAATGGCGGAGCAGTCTCAAGGGGCCAAATGGCCTATTCCTGTTCCTACTTCTTATGTTCTTATGTTTCTTTAGTCTGTCCTCCTAAATAAAGTCTCCCATCCCTAGTATGATCTCTTCCATATCCTCCACATGGCCGTGACATCATTTTGAAGTAGAGGACCCAAAAAACTCTGTGGAATTCTCTGCCCCAGAGAGCTGGGGAGGCTGAGTCATTGAACATATTTAATTGGGCTGAACCAGTCATTTGCAATGGATTTAGCATTACCTCTTTGTTTTTCGAAAGAAAGAGCTTGCATTTGTATATCATCTTTCACGACCTCAGGACGTCACAAAATGCTTTACAATCAATGCAATACTTTTGAAGTGTAGTCACTGTTGTAATGTAGAAAACGTAGCAGCCAATCTGTGCACAACAAGGTCCCACATCAGTATGATAATGACCAAATGATCTGTTTTTAGGTGTTGGTTGAGGGATAAATCACTAGGGAGAACTCCCCTGCTCTTCGTTGAAGTAATGTCATGGGATCTTTTACACCACCTGAGAGGGCAGACGGGACCTCAGTTTAACAGCTCATCCGAAAGACGGCACCTCCCACAGTGCCTCACTCCCTCAGTACTGCACTGGAGTGTCAGCCTAGTTTATGTGCTCGAGTCCCTGGAGTGGGACCTGAACCCACAATCTTCTGACTCGGGCGAGGGTGCTACCCACTGAGCCACGGCTGACACTTTTGTACTTTATGCCAGAATATTAACGCCTGAGTCCATATGCTACTTCTACACTTTTAAAGATTTGTGTATCTGACACCTTAAGTCTCTCTGTTCTTCTCCTTTCAAGGTTTTACCATTTTGTGTATATTTTCTTTTCCCTTCTTCCTCCCAAAAGATATCACTTCACATTTCTCTGCATTAAATTTTAAACATAATTGTTTACATCCCTCCAGACCACAAAATATCCAGTGCCACAACTCACTGCTTTCTGTCCATTAGCCAGCTTCCTATCCATTTTGCCGTAGTCCCCAAATACTGTATACTTTACTTTTATCAACAAACCTCCTGTGCGGCATCTTATTATGCTTCTAAGTGAGTATTAATTTACATCCAGTGTTATGGCCATATATCCGCTTGTTTTACGCCGGTTTTCAGGTTCTAATTAGATTCTCAGGAATTTTTGGTTGAATTGTAAGTTGCCGTCAGCAAGATCGGCATAGAATCCGACGGAAATTTCAGCGTAAGTCGGATCAAGGAAATAGTTGTATATTGATTTATTCTGGTCTATATTGTATTAAACTGCAAATGGCACTTTTAACTGTTTCTGCAGTATGGATTCAGTCTAGTGTGACAGTAGGTAACATTTTAATCCTGCTGTCTTCAATTCACTGCTGCAGAATTCATGCAGTGTTTAATCCTGCAGGTATGGAAACATAGATGTAAGATGATAGTTTTCTGAACTTCCTGAACTTTTCTTGGGACTTGCATAGGAACAAAAATGCAACCACTCCACTTAATGCTTAATAACGGACCAAACCATACAACGCTAGAAAAAAATCGCAGCAAAATAAATGTCCTTAAAAAGCTAAGAAAGGAGTAGTGTTTCACGTCAAGATGGGTGTAAGTTTAAAGCAGAGATTCTTGGTACATTGCCAGGAACATCAATGCAACTGCTTTTTGTTTCTATTTTTGGATATTCATTCCTATTAAAATTGAGAAGGTCTCTTTTAAAGTGCAATTACCCAGTTATCAGACACACAGGGGTCACATTACAGTGCTAAGGTTCCTTAACATTTGACCCAACCAATCCATTTACACAAAGTGTCCATTTTCCAGGGTCAAACAGAGAGCCGATTATTACCTTTAGCTGCTTGGGTATGATGTAATCTGCCTCATCTGTCAGATTTCAAATAGCAGAATACCACTGTTATCAGACCATAATTTAGACTAGAAACTACAAGTTCATTAAAAGTAAAAAATAAGCCGTAGAAAGAGACGCTATTTTTCCTTAACTTTTAACTCGTACTCCCACCTCAGGTACAAAATTAACAAGAAGCAGAATAGTTTGCTAACTCTAATGCTGATGCTAACCCTGGATTACCCCTGCTGTAACTCTTATACTCATGGGATTTGTAATGGCCCACAGAGAGAGCTCCATGAAACCACATCGGCTGCAGTATAGTGATACTAAAAAAAATGATAACTTGAGTGAGATGGCCCAAGATCTATCTCATGGAGCTGTCAATTCCCCTTCACCAAGGGCCACCATATGGGACCCCACATTTCCAGAATAACCGGGTTAATTGAGTTGAAGTCTTTCACCCATTCCCACGACAAAGGGCATCAAATATATATCTTTCACACTTGCATAAGTTGGCCAACTTCCATAGGATTTTCTACACAGGAGGCCAGGGCCGTACACTTGCTGATTAAGTTGACTGGCCTGCCTCCTTTGGGATCAAATTAACCTATTTGAAACACCTGGGCAACCTATGAGACTTTTACCTCCTCTATTGAACAATTACTTTGCTTTGCGTATTTTCCGAACAAAGGAAACAATTATGTGAAGTAGTATTTAATTTGAGTTATAGCTATCATTGTTAAGTTTGCATAACAAGTATTGCATTTCTCATAGATGGATATTAAAAAAAAATTTTCTCATGACTCAAAGTGTGATGAAACTCCTTATTTGTCACAGCTGTATCTGAAAATTCACAGCTTATTGCAGCTGGTCCCCCGCTACATTGTTTAGCTTATATGCGTTCGTATATGTTAGTTATATAGTTATATAGAATGATGAATAAAGAATGATTTTTATGTTTTTTTCATGTTTTCTCTTTTTTCTTTCAATTTTTTACCCATTCTCCTCAAAGTGTTGACTCTTTGCAGTGGTTCCATGGGCACCGGTCACCTTTGATACTGTGCAGGAGTGCCCATTATTCATGTGTGAACTTTCAGTTAGAGTTATCTAGCTATTTAACTACATTCAGCATCATAGCCAATTCCCAAAACTCCTCTCACCAAATGTACACTTCCTGCAGGAACACAGTGATCAGCTTGAACCAGAGCTGACTTCTCTTCCTAAAGCCGATTTTAATCCCTTCCAGCCAAGATCCTCTGAAACAAGAGGACAAACAAAACAACCTGCATGGTTTATTGCCTCTGCTAATCTCGCGCTGTAGCCTGCCATTAGGAGGTGGAGGAGAACAGCACAAGATGATTCACCCTTTGATTTATGCTCGTCACTGTAATAGACATAGACATAGACATAGAAAATAGGTGCAGGAGTAGGCCATTCGGCCCTTCTAGCCTGCACCGCCATTCAATGAGTTCATGGCTGAACATTCAACTTCAGTACCCCATTCCTGCTTTCTCGCCATACCCCTTGATCCCCCTAGCAGTAAGGACCTCATCTAACTCCTTTTTGAATATATTTAGTGAATTGGCCTCAACAACTTTCTGTGGTAGAGAATTCCACAGGTTCACCACTCTCTGGGTGAAGAAGTTCCTCCGCATCTCGGTCCTAAATGGCTTACCCCTTATCCTTAGACTGTGACCCCTGGTTCTGGACTTCCCCAACATTGGGAACATTCTTCCTGCATCTAACCTGTCTAACCCCGTCAGAATTTTATATGTTTCTATGAGGTCCCCTCTCATTCTTCTGAACTCCAGTGAATACAAGCCCAGTTGATCCAGTCTTTCTTGATAGGTCAGTCCCTCCATCCCGGGAATCAGTCTGGTGAACCTTCGCTGCACTCCCTCAATAGCAAGAATGTCCTTCCTCAGGTTAGGAGACCAAAACTGTACACAATACTCCAGGTGTGGCCTCACCAATGCCCTGTACAACTGTAGCAACACCTCCCTGCCCCTGTACTCAAATCCCCTTGCTATGAAGGCCAACATGCCATTTGCTTTCTTAACCGCCTGCTGCACCTGCATGCCAACCTTCAATGACTGATGTACCATGACACCCAGGTCTCTTTGCACCTCCCCTTTTCCTAATCTGTCACCATTCAGATAATAGTCTGTCTCTCTGTTTTTACCACCAAAGTGGATAACCTCTTTGGTGTATGCTCTGCACCTTTGCCTGATGGCACGGTTAACAGAGCACAATAGAGCCACCCAAGTTCAACCGGTATGCTATTGTGCCATTTGAATTTTAGAAACAGTGTGATCGGACTTTATATCCCACTAAGGTACAGCAAGTAGGCTTTAGATTAAAAGTACAATATCCACCTTTGAATATGTTAATAAATTTCTACTAATTATCTTTCACCCCAAGCTGGAATTAATTTATCACACATTTGGAAGACATAATTTCAAGAAAACTACAGCCAACCTGGATCTGTTTCTGCGAAGATTCAACGAAATTCAGTTCTGGGTTGTAACGGAAATCTGCCTATGTTCTCAGCTCAGTAAACGGGTACAGCTTCTGAAGAAGTTTATCAAGATTGCAGCCCAGTAAGTCTGGATAGGATTTATGTACAACAACAATTATTATTTAATAATGTACTACTCCATTAACCTGCCATAAGAAAGGTGCAAATTAATTCAATTTCCATTTACAGTTGCCACCCGTCTATTTTTAAGCAGGAGTTCTGTTTTTTTTTTAGTTTTATGTAAACCAGGTGAAATAGTCTGGTTTTGTGTGGTTTTGTCTCTTTTTTTCTTTCCTTTTGGTAATTTTTTGTAGATCTCAAAATAAAATTAGCGAGACGTTTTGGCGGACTCCTTCAAATCTTCTCACAGGCCCCCAGCTTGAGAATCCCTGCCCTAGTGGAGATGATCAAGAAGTTACACAGACCCAGTAACGAAAAGGATCATTTCAATCCTCAGAGGATGTTTACTCCTGTTCTTCATAGACTTCTCTGCTTTTAATAGCAGGACAATGGAGCATGAAGTAATTCCACAGCCATATATTATGCTTTGGTGGCATTATTCCCTTTTAATCTAATTTTCCTGTATTAAGACCATTTTTCAGCTTATTTGTTCCTGTCGGCATTTCTTCAAAGCAAAAATGGATAAAATACCATTTATACCACATTTTCTCTGACAAACTGCCTCATGCATTCTAAAAATATACACAAGGCAAAGGCGTGAACTTGAGGAAAGATAGTGCACAACAGTTTGGCATTTTAAGCAGTAGATATCTGGAAAGATATCACAGTAGTTATTAGTTATAAGTGCACAATATTTGCTGCTAGAAAAATATTTTGTACATTAGTTATTTACAAGCAGCACATTTCATGAAGTTATCCAAAGTTGCACATATTGGACCTGAAATCCCGGTGCTGGGCTTCCCGTGGAAGCTTGCCAGAAAATAGTAAAAAAAGATCCGCACCTACCTTTTGCTGCTGCACCCTCCAGCAATCCCGGTCGGAGGCCTCCTCTCCCTGCGCATCGGAGCGCGTTCACGTCTTGCAGGTGCACAGGGAAAAGCTGGAGTCACATGGCACTGGACAATCACGGAATCAAGCCAATCAAGGTAAAGTATTCTCATTCATAATACTGGGAACTTATTATGAATGAGAACCCCCACCCCCAACACCAAAACACCAATAAAAAATAGGGGAAAAAATTACATATTTAACATTAATTTAAATTAAAGTTAATAAATATGTTAGAAAAAATTTGAGGGGGATTTCTTTTTTTCCCAATTGTAATTAGGGTATAAAATAAACTTACCTTAGTGGGCAGGGTTTTTAATAGAAAAATGTGGTTTTAAATTTTATTTTTATGTTTTTAATTAGGTTTTAAAACTCTTATGCTGGTAAAAGTAGGCTATGCGCCTGTTTTTATCAGGCGCAAGAGTTTTAAGAACATTCGCTGGGCAAGAGATGGGCAAATACTGCAATCTTGCCCATGCGAATGTTTTTGCTGCCGAGATGCATGCGATCTGTCAAGCCAGAACTTGGGTCTGTACACACTCAGGACAAAATAATGTTAAGATGTCTAATAATGTTAAAAAGACATCTAAAAACACTGTATCTGAATGCACGAAGCATGTGTAATAAGGTAGACGAATTAACAGCGCAAATAGATGTAAAAGGATACGATATAGTTGCAATTATGGAGACAGGGTTGGGAACTGAATATCCAAGGATATTCGATATTTAGGAAGGACAGACAAAAAGGAAGAGGAGATGGTGTGGCGTTGTTAGTAAAGGATGAAATCAGAGCAATAGTGAGAAAGGATATTGGCTCAGAAAATCAAGATGTAGAATCAGTCTGGGTGGAGCTAAGGAGCACCAAGGGGCAGAAAACATTGGTGGGAGTTGCCTGTAGGCCTCCAAACAGTAGTGGTAATGTAGGGGACGGCATCAAACAGGAAATTAGAGATGCATGTAACAAGGGTACTACAGTAATCGTAGGTGACTTTAATCTACTTATAGACTGGCCAAACCAAATTAGTAATAATACTGTGGCAGATGAATTCCTGGAGTGTGTACGAGATGGTACTTTAGACCAGTATGTTGAGCCTACTAGGGAACAGGCTATCCTAGATTGGATATTGTGCAATGAGCAGGGGTTAATTAACAGTCTTGTTGTGCGGGGTCCTTTAGGGAAGAGTGGTCATAACATGATTGAATTCTTTATTAAGATGGAAAGTGAAGTCGTCCAATCCGAAACTAGGGTGCTAAATCTAAACAAAGGAAACTACAAAGGGATGAGGAATGAATTGGCTATGATAGATTGGGAAGATTCATTAAAAGGCATGACGGTTGATAGGCAATGGCTAACATTTAAGGATGAATGCATGAATTGCAACAGCTTTACATTCCTTTCTGGCGTAAAAACACAAAAGGAAAAATGGCCCAACCATGGCTAACAAAAGAAATTAAGGATAGTATTAGATCCAAAGAGGAGTTATACAAAGTTGCCAGAAAAAGTAGCAAGCCTGAGGATTGGGAGCAGTTTAGGATTCAGCAAAAAGGACCAAGAGATTGATTAAGAGGGGAAAAATAGAGTATGAGAGTAAACTTGCTAGGAACATAAAAACCGACTGCAAAAGTTTCTACAAGTACGTAAAAAGAAAAAGATTAGGGAAGACAAATGTAGGCCCTTTACAGTCAGAAACGGGAGAATTTAAAATGGGGAACAAGGAAATGGCAGAACAATTAAATAAATACTTTGGTTCTATCTTCACGGAAGAGGGGACACAAATAACGCCCCAGAAATGCTCGGGAACCAAGGGTCTAATGAGCAAGAGGAATTAAAGAAAATGATTATTAGTAAGAAAATAGTGCTGGAGAAATTAATTGGACTGAAGGCCGATAAATCCCCAGGGCCTGATGATCTGTATCCCAGAGTACTAAAAGAGGTAGCCATGGAAATAGTTTATGCATTGGTTGTCATCTTCCAAAATGCTATAGATTATGGAACAGTTCCTGCAGATTGGAGGGTGGCAAATGTAACCCCACTATTTAAAAAAAGGAGGGAGAGAGAAAACGGGGAACTACAGACCGGTTAGCCTCACATCATTAGTAGGGAAAATGCTAGAGTCTATTATAAAGGATGTGATAACGGGACACTTGGATAATATCAACGGGATTAGACAAAGTCAACATGGATTTATGAAAGGAAAATCATGTTTGACAAACATGAGGATGTAACTGATAGAATAGATAAGGGAGAACCAGTGGATGTAATGTATTTGGATTTTCTGAAGACCTTTGATAAAGTCCAACATAAGAGGATAGTGTGCAAAATTAAAGCACATAGGATTGGAGGTAATATACTGGCATGGATTGAAAATTGGTTAACTGACAGGAAACAAAAAGTAGGAATAAACGGGTCTTTTTCGGGGTGGCGTGCAGTGACTAGTGGGGTACCACAGGGATCAGTGCTTGGACCCTGGCTATTCACAATATATATAAATGATTTGGATGAGGGAACCAAATGTAATATTTCCAAGTTTGCTGACAACACAAAACTAGGTGGGATTGTGAGTTGTGAGGAGAATGCAAAGATGCTACAAGGCGATTTAGATAGGTTAGTGAGTGGGCAAACACATGGCAGATGCAGTATAATGTGGATAAAAGTGAAGTTATCCACTTTGGTAGGAAAAACATAAAGACAAAGTATTATTTAAATGGTGATAGCTTGGGAAATGTCGATGTACAAAGGGACCTGGGTGTCCTTGTACACCAGTCATTGAAAGCAAACATGCAGGTGCAGCAAGCAGTTAGGAAAGCAAATGGTATGTTGGCCTTAATTGCAAGAGGATTTGAGTACAGGAGCAAGGATGCCTTACTACAGTTATACAGGGCCTTAGTGAGACCACACCTGGAGTATTGTGTGCAGTTTTGGTCTCCTTACCTAAGAAAGGATATACTTGCCATAGAGGGAGTGCAGCGAAGGTTCACCAGACTGATTTCTGGGATGGCAGGACTGTCGTATGAGGAGAGATTGGGTCAATTAGGCCTGTATCCACTAGAGTTTAGAATGAGAGGGGATCTCATTGAAACGTATAAAATTCTGACGGGGTTGGACAGACTGGACATGGGGAGGATGTTTCCCCTGGCTGGGAAGTCTAGAACAAGGGGTCACAGTCTCCGGATACGGGGTAGAAAATTTACGACCGAGATGAGGAGAAATTTTTTCACTCAGGGTGGTGAACCGGTGGAATTCTCTACCACAGAAGGCTGTGGCGGCCAAGTTACTGAATATATTTAAGAAGGAGATAGATAGATTTCTAGACACAAAAGGCATCAAGGGGTATGCGGAAAAAGTGGGAATATGGTGTTGAGATAGAGGATCAGCCATGATCAAATTTGTTGTGTTCAGAATAACTCCACAAGAATGTATTGTAAGCTCAAACTGTTGTGACCTTGGTCTCTTTAATGTGACTTCAGAGTGAGGAAGCAGCATGGTAGATTACCTTTTATACCTGCTTGCCCTGGGTGTACAGTTGACCCTTCGGTCTCCCACAGGTGTGCCCTTAGTGGCAAGTCTTACATATTGGTGAGGTTTACATACATACATAACATCACTCCGCCCCCCCCCCTCCCCACAAAGTCTTATGTACAAGTTATTTACAAGTTGAGGCGATCTGGCGCTCTGCGTTCCCGGGTCGATTGCCTGAGTTGAAGTCCAGGCATGGGTGAGTTGGTCAGATCATTGCTGCACGGCAGCGCAGCTGGTCTGATTGGACTGTCGGGCATGGTGGATTCATCCTCGTGGTTAACAGCGAGGTCGATTGTGTTAGTGGGTCGCTGGGGGCCAGGTTATCTGTAGTTCGCAGTTTGGTCTGGTCCAAATGCTTTCTGCATTTGCCCATTACATGGTTTCACAACAAACACTCCATTTTCATCACAAACACTCCATTCCCCTCTTTGGCTAATACAGTGCTAGCAGCCTATCTGGGGCCATGAACATGATCTACATCATTTATTCTGATGTCGCGTGGAGGAGCCGTGCGATCATGGTACATTCTCTGCTGATAGCATACGGAAGGCTCAGTTCTGACCGGTGACTGCGTAGCACCCGGGATAGCCGGGTCTGTAGGGAGTCTACCGTGACACATGTGGTGCTTGGCTTCATGATTTGGGCTGCCCACTCCGGACTATTGTCGCTGACCCCAAGGTCTGGCAAGCCAAGGATGGCCGATATGGCCTTGAGACTTTCAGTAGTGGTGGGAGGCCGCGTGGTCCCCGTGGATCCTGGGCCATGGTATGGAGGCCCAGGACCACCGACTATGTGTCGCCTCTCTGCCTTTCTTTGCAACGTTGCAGGGTTGCCCCATAGGGAGCAATCTGATGGGATGAGCATTTCGTCTTTGCGACGGATAAGCTGCAACATCCCGTCTAGCGGTTCGCCGTTAGAAGGCGGTAACGTGAGATCCTGGCTGGTCCAGTTCCTAAACTGGAGAGCTGTTACGGTTGACCTCTCGCTCTCTAGCACTTCCATAACAACGAGCAGGTCTGCAGGCTGCGCTGTTTCCATCCCGGTGGTGGGCAACGGTAGCCAATTGAGGGCATCAGCGCCGTTCTCAGTGCCTGGTCCATGGCGGATCATGTTGCAGTGCACAGACAGTGTTAGACATATTCGAAACAAAGCACTGATAATAGTGCCTCTGCTCTCCAAAAACTGTGAGGTTGGCAACTTGACTGACTCGAGCAAATATTGGGACACTCCTTGGTACGTCTCTTTTGTCCCGTGAACGCATTATTGGAAAAATGTACAACTAGTTGGGGCTCGCCCGCTACTTTGGCTTGCTGTACAACACGCCCAACCCCGTGTGATAACACATCACTTGCTACAAGTACTTTGTCAGATACATATATGACCGTTTAGCGTTCGCTCGCTACTTTGGCTTGTTGTAAGGTACCCCCGTCCCCATATGATAATACATCATTGGCCGCAAAAGAGCGCTCACTGGGTTACATAGTGCAAACAACTTATTGGAATGTAGTGGGTTCCTGGCCTTCTCAGCGGCCGCCCCTTTACCTTTGCCCCAAGCCCAGTCGTCTTCCTTGCTGGGCAACACATGCCTCTGTTTTGTTGCGGCGACATCCCATGGTCTGCCGCTTTCTCGTCCCGTGGTCTGGATGCTCTTTCGTCCCGTGGTCTGGCCGCACTCTCGTCCCGTGGTCTGGACGCACTCACGTCTGTGTCCGTGATGCCGACTGCCGCGATCTTCCTCCCCAGAGATTTTGCCTCTGGCGTCTGGAAGACGCATTCGGATCATTTCGGCCGGAGTCCCACACTGCTTGGTCGACCTGGAGCTTCTTCCATCATCGCGAAGAGGTCGTCGGCTTTGGGTGGTGGGTACCGCGCCTGTACCGCTGCTCGGTTGATCTTTACCTCGTCATGGTCGTGATGAGCGGCCTGTGCCTCGGAGATCTGCAAATGGATCTGCACTTCGATGCCTGGTTCAGCTGAAAACGGGGTTGCTCAGCCTTTGAGCAAGGGAGACGTCATTCGCCGGAGAAGGTACACAGAGGTTTTCCCAGTTCCATCGAATCTTCCCCATCCACCTTCTACCAAGCAGCGTTGGCCCATCACCTGAAACAATCCACAATGGTAAATCGTGCACCGCTCCCTCATGGGATACTCTTATGTCCGCACTACCAATAACTGGTATCAGTTCCTTGGTGTAGGTGCGCAGCTTTGCCTGAATCGGGATCAGCTTGGGTCGTTGTCCTCTGTCGCCCCACAGCCTCTCGAATGCCTTCTGGCTCATTATTGATTGACTCGCCCCTGTGTCGAATTCTATGGAGGCTGGAATGCGGTTGAGTTTAACTTTTAACATTATCGGAGGGCTATTGGTGGTGAAGGTGTGTATCCCATATACTTCCTCTTCATCGTCAGGTTGAATTGCCTCTCCTGCTCGTTCAGCGTGATCCTCACTGGATCGGTCGTCCTCTCCTGACTCTGCCACATGGTGAATCAGAGGTCGTTTGCACATTCGCTGGAGGTGCCCCATTGTTCCACAGCCCTTGCACACATAGTGCTTGAATCAACATTGATGGGCTCTATGACTGCCCCTGCGGCGCCAACATGGTGTTAATGGATACGCATTCATACCCCACGGCGGACTCTGAGTCACCCTAGGCCTGGCCTCTGTAGTCGTGTAGGCCCTGCCATGTACAGTTCTGCCTGCTGAAAATATTATTTTATGCACAGTACTTGCCGGTGAGCTTCGATTCTGTGAAGATATCTATTTTGTGTTGTTGCTCGTGGATATGAAAGCCTGTGCTGTCGTGATGGCCTTGCTCAGATCTAGGGATTCGGCAGACAGCAGTTTGTGAAGAATGACCCCGTGGCTGATTCCAAGCACGAAAAAGTACCGCAACATTTCACGAAAAGATCCGGCAAATTCGCACTGTCCCGCAAGGCATCTTAGGTCGGCGACAAAGCTCGCCATGTTCTGGCCCTCGGAGCAATGGTGTGTGTAAAAACGATACCTGGCCATTAAGATGCTCTCCTTCGGCTTGAGGTGTTCCCGAACCAGCGTGCACAGCTCTGTGTAAGTCTTGTCCGTTGGTTTGTCTGGTGCCAGCAGATTTTTGAGGAGGCCATTTATCAAAGACCCACATACGGTGAGGAGAATCGCCCTGCACTTGACCGCCGTCTCAGCCTTGTCCAGTTCATTGGCCACAAAGTACTGGTCGAGACACTCAATAAAGGCTTCCCAATCATCACCCTCAACAAATCTCTCAAGAATACCAATGACAGCCATTACCGCGTGAAAGTTCGTGATCCGTTACTCGTCGCCAATTGTTGTGTTCAGAATAACTTCACAAGACTGTACTGTAAGTTCAAACTGTTGTGACTTTGGTCTCTTTAATGTGACTCCAGAGTGAGGAAGCAGCATGGTCGATTACCTTTTATACCTGCTGATCCTTCGGTTTCCCACAGGTGTGCCTCCTGGTGACAAGTCTTACATATTGGTGAGGTTTACATACATACATAACAATATTGAATTGTGGTGCAGACTCAAAGGGCCGAATTGCCTACTACTGCTCCTATTTTCTTTGTCTATGAGCCGGGGAGGCCGGAATTTCAGGGTCATTAAAAACAATTAATTTAATTAGCAGATATGAATGCCAGTCATAAAGTGCACCTCTGATATAGGCTGAGCCAGGGAGTTGGGAGGGCAGAGACCAAATAAGGTACAAATGTTGCGATACTCAAAAAAGGAAGAATGCGGGATTAGAGAAGGAAAGGTCAGCACAGAGATGTAATCAGGAAAACTGCTAAAAAACAAGGGATAAACCTGGTAACTACAGGCCAACTACAGGCTAATGTCAGTGGTGGGAACTACTAGACCATTGTCAAGGACAAAATTAATTCTCATTTTGAGAAGTTAATAAGGGACAGGCAGCACGGATTTGGTAAAGGTAAATCATGTCTGACTAACCTGATTAGGTTCTTTGATGAAATAACAAAGAGGGTTGTTGAAAGTAGTGCAATAGATGTTGCATATATGGACGGTCAAAAGGCATTTGATAAGTACCTCATGACAGAATTATTCATAAAATAGAAGCACATGGTATTAAAGGAACGGTGATAACTTGGGTATGTAATTGGCTAAGGAATAGATGACCGAGAGTAGTCGTGAAGAGATGTTTTTCTGACTGGAGAGGTGTGTGCAGTGGGGTCCCCCAGGAGAACCATTACTTCTCTCGTTATTTACAAACTAGACTTTCCGATCTCTGGGCCTGCAGCAAAGCCGTAATAATAGGGATCCGGTGTGACTCACTCCTTCAATATCTTCAGTCTGACTTAATAAAATATTTGAAGGCATTATCACAATTTGTCTTCATACCTCAGATGCGGAACTTTATATCCATGGCCATATGTGTTATGTCTTGAATGAAGTATCAGACTAGATACTGCAAGCTCAAAGTAAGGTGTGACCGTAGTCCTTTATTACAGATCTCAGAGTGCCTCTCCAGCCTGTGAAGCCTCCTTATGTACAGGTGCTCCCAAGGGATTGTGGGATCCCTTGGGACTCCAGGGGATAAGCCCTCTGGTGGTTAGACATGGTATTTACAGCTTTACATACATAACAACATGTTTCTCTGATGGATGGATAGGTCTCGTCTGGGCACTTGTGCCCTGTGAGAGACAGCCAGCTACTTTAAGAACATAAGAACATAAGAAATAGGAGCAGAAGTAGGCCATACAGCCCCTCGAGCCTGCTCCACCATTTAATACGATCATGGCTGATTCAATCATGGACTCAGGTCCACTTCCCTGCCCGCTCCCCATAACCCCTTATTCCCTTATCGTTTAAGGAACTGTCTATCTCGATCTAAAATTTATTCAATGACCCAGCTTTCACAGCTCTCTGAGGCAGCAAATTCCACAAATTTACAACCCTCTGAGAGAAGAAATTCCTTCTCATCTCAGTTTTAAATGGGTGGCCCCTTATTCTAAGATTATGCCCCCTAGTTCTAGTCTCCCCTATCAGTGGAAACATCCTCTCTGCATCCACCTTGTCAAGCTCCCTCATAATCTTATACGTTTCGATACGATCACCTCTCATTCTTCTGAATTCCAATGAGTAGAGGCCCAACCTACTCAACCTTTCCTCATAAGTCAACCCCCTCATCTCCAGAATCAACCTTGTGAACCTTCTCTGAACTGCCTCCAAAGCAAGTATATCCTTTCGTAAATATGAAATCAAAACTGCATGTAGTATTCCAGGTGTGGCCTCACCAATACCCTGTATAACTGTAGCAAGACTTCCCTGCTTTTATACTCCATCTCCTTTGCAATAAAGGCCAAGATTCCATTGGCCTTCCTGATCACTTGTTGTACCTGCATACTAACCTTTTGTGTTTCATGCACAAGTACCCCCAGGTCCCACTGTACTGCAGCACTTTGCAGTTTTTCTCCATTTAAATAATAACTTGCTCTTTGATTTGCATAACCTCGCAATTTCCAACATTATACTTTAGGTTTGAGGAGGAAGAAAGGGGGGAGGGGGCTGCCTATGTCACAAAATGAATATTTTAATGATGTGCTGGGGTGGTTAAGTCATTCAGGGCCCTGTTTATTTCTCCATTTCTCTTGTGCCAACCGCCTCCGCCATTACTCAACACACGTGTCACCGGTCCTTGTAATTCCCACGGTGAGATTATAACTAAGGTATTATTGCTGTTGCATCGTACAAAATCTCAGTGCTGTTGTAGGTTTGTATTGACGTTTTTCTAGCCATCAGTAAGTAAATAGCTCATTGTGGAAATTCTGGACCATAATTTACAGAAACTCTCGCTCACTCATCTACAGATATTATTGAGCCACACTAATCCATCCTTCAATAAAAACAGAAAATGCTGGAAATACTCAGCAGGTCAGGCAGCATCTGGTGGAGAGAGAAACTGAGTTAACCTTTCAATGTTAACTCTGTTTCTGTCTCCACAGATGCTGCCTGACCTGAATAGTTCCAACATTTTCTGTTTCTGTTTCAGAATTCCAGCATTCACAGTATTTTGCATTTATACTAATCCATCCTCTAGTTCTTTTGACTAGAAAAGACATGCTAATTTTAGAAGCAATCTCCTCCCAGATCCTTACTGTTTGGAGGGGGGCGGGGGGAGGGGGAGAATTGGGAAGCTCTTGTTGATCACGAGGATAGGTTTCCGAAAAAGCGTCGCCACCTAAATTTAGATTTCGGCACGTTGTGCTATTTTAAACTGAGCGATAGGCCATTAAATGCAAGCATTCATAAGCAAATAATAGGATCAGTAATTGTGTCTTTAGCATGCTTATTGTGTTAGCAATAGTTGAGATGACCAGTTCTGACCTTTATTGAACCAATTTGCACAGCATTGGAATGCAACATGCTGTTACTCAGTGCTGTGCGGCGAGGACAGGCTGGTGGAGGACCTTTGTCTTACGGATGTTTAGCGTAAGGCTTTCGTACACCTCAGTAGATACATCGACAATGTCCTGGAGTTCAACGTCTGTATGTGCGCTAAACATCCGTAAGACAAAGGTCATCCACCAGCCTGTCCTCGCCGCACAGCACTGCCTCCCAGTCATCAAGATCCACGGCATGGCCCTGGACAACGTGGATCATTTCCCATACCTCGGGAGCCTATTATCAATAAGAGCAGACATTGACGACGAGATTCAACACCGCCTCCAATGCGCCAGTGCAGCCTTCGGCTGCCTGAGGAAAAGAGTGTTCGAAGACCAGGCCCTCAAATCTGCCACCAAGCTCATGATCTACAGGGCTATAGTAATACCCGCCCTCCTATATGGCTCAGAGACATGGACCATGTATAGTAGACACCTCTAGTCGCTGGAGAAATACCACCAACGATGTCTCCGAAGATCCTACAAATCCCCTGGGAGGACAGACGCACCAAGATTAGCGTACTCGACCAGGCCAACATCCCCAGCGTTGAAGCACTGATCACACTTGATCAGCTCTGCTGGGCAGGCCACATTGTCCGCATGCCAGACATGAGACTCCCAAAGCAAGCACTCTACTCGAAACTCCTTCACGGTAAACGAGCCAAAGGTGGGCAGAGAAACGTTTCAAGGACACCCTCTAAGCCTTCCTAATAAAGTGCAACATCCCTACCGACACCTGGGAGTCCATACCTCGGCCAAAGACTGCCCTAAGTGGAGGAAGTGCATCCGGAAGGGCGCTGAGCACCTCGAGTCTCATCGGCGAGAGCATGCAGAAATCAAGCGCAGACACGGAAAGAGCGTGCGGCAAATCAGTCCCACCCTCCCTTACCCTCAACAACTATCTGTCCCACCTGTGACGGGGACTGTGGCTCTCATATTGGACTGTTCAGCCACCTATGGGCTCATTTTAAGAGTAGAAGCAAGTCTTCCTCAATTCCGAGGGACTGCCTATGATGCTGTTAATCAGTAAAATGTATCTGGTTTGAGACAAATTGGTATTAATGGTAAATAGCTGTATTTGATCTATTTGCTTTTAGTCTGAGTGTGTCAGCTAAGCACAAAAGATTGATAAATCTTGTTTTGTCTAATAATAATATGTATGCATCTTTTTTTTATCCTTTTCAGTTGCAAAGAATATAGAAATTTGAACTCCTTTTTTGCTCTTGTAATGGGACTGAGCAATGTAGCTGTAAGCCGTCTCACACAGACCTGGGAGGTAGGTCATTTTTACCAACTATTTTTCAGATCCAATGATGTCGGTTATGACCCAATTTATATTAAGTCGGGAAGCAGAGTTTTGAGTACTAATAAAAAATTTAAAATTTTAAGATGTTTAAAATTGTATTTAGAGCTTTTAAGACAATTGGCAAAAGAACCAGGGGAAGATGAGGGGAATGTCTTTAGACAGAAGTTGTAATGATCTAGAATGCAGTCTGAAAAGGTGGTGGAAACATATTCAATAGTAACTTTCAAAAGGGAATTGGATATATAATTGCAAAGGAAAATTTGTAGGGCTACGAGGAATGAACAGGAGAGTGGGATGAATTGGATAGCTTTTTCAAAGAGCCAGAACAGGCATGATGGGGTCCAATGGCCTCCTCTGTGCTGTAGGATTCTGAGTCGCCTATCCAGAAATATGATTTGGAGCTTGTTTATTTCATGCTCGTGTGTATATGTGTGTGTTATTGTTAAACGAAAGATTACAGTTAGTCCCATTCAAAATAAATAGTGACAGAACTCAGGAAGTGAATGAGGGATGTTTCTGGTGGTGCTATTCCTAAAATCTCATTGCAGCTTTAAATGTTGATACTTTTGATTGCATTTGCTGAAAGGCCAAGTAAATAGAGAGAAACTGGGACATGGGGATGGGGCCAGGAAAGAGCAAAGAAAGAAGGTACATTTATACAGTGCCTTTTATAACCTCAGCATATCCCAAAGCACTTCACAGCCAAGGAAGTTCTTTTGAAGTGCCATCACTGTTGTAATGTTGGGAAATGCTGTAGCCAATTTGCACACACCAAGGTCCCACAAACAGCAATGAGATAAATGACCAGTTAATCTGCTTTTGGTGATGGTGTTTGAGGCATAAGTGTTGGCCAGGACACACGAAGAATTCCCCTGTCTATCTTTGAAAGCATCACCAGGAGAATTCCTTGTTTATCTTTGAAAGCACCATGGATCTTTTATAGATTGATTCCGGAGATGAGGGGTTTGACTTATGAAGATAGGTTGAGTAGGTTGGGCCTATACTCATCGGAGTTCAGAAGGATGAGAGGTGATTTTATTGAAACATATAAGATAATGAGGGGGCTCAACAAGGTGGATGCAGAGAGGATATTTCCACTCATAGGGGAAACTAAAACTAGGGGGCATAGTCTCAGCATAAGGGACCGTCCATTTAAAACTGAGATGAGGAGGAATTTCTTCTCTCAGAAGGTTGTAAATCTGTGCAATTCTCTGCCCCAGAGAGCTGTGGAGGCTGGGTCATTGAATATATTTAAGGCGGAGATAGACAGATTTTTGAGCGATAAGGGAATAAAGGGTTATGGGCAGGGAAGCGGAGCTGAGTCCATGATCAGATCAGCCATGATCTTATTAAATGGCGGAGCAGGCTCGAGGGGCCAAATGACCTACTCCTGCTCCTATTTCTTATGTTCTTATTATGATATAACATCTCATTTTAGAGCGAGTACTCTGACAGTGCAGCACTCCCTCAGTACTGCACTGAACTGAAAGCCTAGCTTAGATGCTCAAGTGTCTGAAGCGGGACATGAACTCAGAGGTGAGAGTGCTACCACTTGAACCAAGGTTGTTACCTAATACAAATGTAATATAGTTTAGATATATTACTATTTACAATAATGCAGTTATATCATTAGTAAATACAAAGTTGTATCAGAAGAAAATAAAAAGTCTCCACTCCTTTTATGTTGTCCCAGGATTTTCAGAGCTTCTCATGAGGGACAGGGAGAAACTTGCACCTGCACTAGGTGCAGGCTAAATGTTTCAATAGAAATGAGCAGGAGGGGGCATTCCTAGCACTCCTGCCTCACTTTCCTTTGAGGCTTTGAGGCACAGGGCACCCAAAGGAACTGGTGATGAAACTTGCGTTTGGATCTCCCTTTGATCAGAAGGTGTAAAGAAGTCAGTGATCAAGGTGATGAGCAGCCTTCTTTTTCTTGCAAGTGCCCTTTAATCTTTACCCCTGGTGGCTAGTGGTCAGTCCTGCAGCAGCAGGCCTCCAGTTGTGCTTTTCCTTCCCCATTTTCTCAGCAGATGTCCCTGCTGGGTTCAGGCATGCACCAGGTGTATGACCAGACAAATTAATGACCTAGGTCATTAATGATGCCTGTTACCCATACATGAATATTAAAATATGTAGACTTATGATTAGAATTCAGACTGAAAATGTGTGCATGTATAATGGTTATTGGGAGAGAACGCACTATGGAAAATGTGGAGGATTCAATCAGATAAGTCCCATCGCAGGGCACCATGTTACAAATAATAAAAGCTTTTTTTCTGTGGAAATAAGCCAGTAAATGTGTCGAAAAGACGATATTGCTTGCAAATGTTTTGGTTAAATCCACCTAATGATGCATATTTTATCCATTTGGTGTATTCAAGTGCATCTTATCAACTGAAATCATTAAAACAACATGGAAAAGATTTAAATGGATCCATAGTAGGAACTACTGTACAAGTCTAGCAGATGTGAGGCAATCATAGCAAATTAAACACCAACATCCATGCACAGCTAACTGGCAGTCATTTAACTTGTTGGTTCCTGCCACAGATAATATTCAGTTTGAAATACACGAGCTGCTGCAAATGAGGTACTTTGCATTCATATTCAATCAAATAGGCATGACACTCTTCCCATACAAATATGTTTTGTTTGCAAAAGTTTCATCAAGAATAGAGTGTCACCTTCATTGTGTTTTTAATGCACCATTCTCTGTGTTGTATGGTTACCTTCCTCCCGAGTCCTGATCTCCCTTTCAGCCTCAATAATACTTAGTTAATAGTAGAAAATGGGAACTGAATCAAGAGGATTAAAACTGATTTGGCATTCTTTTCACAATTGCAAACATGAATTTGAAAGAATTGATGCTCAACATGGCAATCACAGCAGTAATCGAACTAATGCAGAGCAAATGTATTGCTGAACTATATAACAGAACAGGTGAGTACAAATCGGAGGAAGTCATGCTCAAACTGTATAATGCTGTGGACCGACCACACCTTGAGTACTGTGCCCACTTCTGGTCACTGAGATGCAGAGGAGGCAGTTCAATGACAAGAGTGAACCTTATAATCAAAGGACTGAGTCTTGTGACAAAACTGGAAAAAACTGCAAGACTGGGGTTTTCAGTTTTGAAAGCGGGCAACTGAATTACAGTTATGAGATATTCAGACAACCTCTGTCGTCGAACTACAGTACGCGGATGACGCATGCATCTGTGCACATTCAGAGACTGAACTCCAAGTCACAGTCAACATCTTCACTGAGACATACGAAAGCATGGGCCTTACACTAAACATCCGTAAGACAAAGGTCCTCCACCAGCCTGACCTCGCCACACAGCACTACCCACCAGTCATCAAGATCCACGGCGCGGCCCTGGACAATGTAGACTACTTTCCATACCTCGGGAGCCTATTATCAATAAGGGCAGACATCGACGACGAAATTCAACACCGCCTCCAGTGCACCAGCGCAGCCTTAGGCTGCCTGAGGAAAAGAGTATTTGAAGATCAGGCCCCCAAATCTGCCACCAAGCTCATGGTCTACAGGGCTGTAGTGATACCCGCCCTCCTGTATGGCTCAGAGACATGGACCATATACAGTAGACACCTCAAAATCGCTGGAGAAATACCACCAATGATGTCGCCGCACGATCCTGCAAATCCCCTGGGAGGACAGACACACCAACATTAGCGTCCTCAACCAGGCCAACATCTCCAGCATCGAAGCACTGACCACACTCAACCAGCTCTGCTGGGCGGGCCACGTTGTTCGCATGCCTGACACAAGACTCCCAAAACAAGCGCTCTACTCGGAACTCCTACATAACAAGCGAGTAAAAGGTGGACAGAGGAAACGTTTCAAGGACACCCTCAAAGCCTCCTTGATAAAATGCAACATCCCCACCGACACCTGAGAGACCCTGGCTAAAGACCGCCCTAAGTGGAGGAAGTGCATCCGGGAGGGTGCTGAGCACCTCGAGTCTCATCGCCGAGAGCATGCAGAAATCAAGTGCAGGCAATGGAAGGAGCGTGCGGCAAACCAGTCCCACCCACCCTTTCCCTCAACGACTGTCTATCCCACCTGAGACAGAGACTGTAATTCCCGTGTTGGACCGTTCAGTCACCCAAGAACTCATTTTTAGAGTGGAAGCAAGTCTTCCTTGATTTTGAGGGACTGCCTATGATGATGATGGATGATGAGATAGAGGGGCCGAAATTGCACACCGCCTGAAAATAGTCGCACCTACCGCTCTTGAACCGTCGAAATTCAGCACTTTGGGAATTTTTTGGGAGCGGGGCCCCACAGCGATCTCTTCCCCCCCCCCCCCCCCTGCCCCACATTGATCTCTTCCACCACCCCCCCCCCCAGAGATCTCTTCCCCCCTGCCCCCCCCCCCCCACAGAGATCTCTTCCCCCCCACAGCGCTCTCTGGCCTCTCATCGGTGCCTCTTGGGGGGGCGGAGCTTCACAGCAGCATGCAGGTGCACACAATTCGGGAGCCGAAGATTCCCGAGTTGAAAAGCCTCCTCCGCCGCACACCACCAACTGCATTCCGCTCCCGCCCGCTGCACTCTGCTCGGCTTGCCGCCGGGAAAAATGCGATGAAATTCCCATCCACTCAGCCTCAGCGGTACTGGACGGTAAAAAATGACGCACCGCCCAGGGACCACCTAAGAATGGGTGGACCATGTGTTTGACCAATTTCGGCCCCAAAGGATGCTCGTGATATGTCCCAGGGAGTAGTCTTGTACCATTTTCTACATCACATTTTGGGGGTGGCACATCAAGACCTTTGAGCCATACTTACTCCCATGTGAAGGGTTACTTCATTGATGCCACTCCAGGTTTAGTATCAGTGGAGTTAATGAAGTGTGGCATTTGTTTATTTTTTGTATCAGAGGAGGGAGTATAAGTTAAAAGTTGTTAACAAAAATAGTGCAAACTCCAGTATTGTCTTTGTTACTGCTTATTTGTTATTTTTACTGAACCTGCTGTGTTGCTTATAGCTTAAGCCATGGTCCAATAGAAATCTAGGAGATTGTGAATGGGCTCATGACATATTCAGTAAGCTAAATACAGTGACGAGAGCGTCTGTTCAATCCCTGAGATAGGTAGATTAAGATACTCTCCAGGTTGTAGAGAGTGGAGGCTCACTTATGGTGCTGAACATGAGGAAAATATCCAACAATGGAACACACTCATTAATACGTATGGTAAAGAGAACAGCTCCATGGTGTGAGGGATTTGTTGTCACCAATGGAAAGGATGGAGGGTTAGGAAATCTATGTAGTCAAGGCAACGTAAGAATATACTTCAGGTGCAATAATTAAATGCATCATAACCATCAGTGGATTGAGATAAATAACATCACTCGTGAAGCAGACCATAATACATTTGGGAATTATCCAGCAAGTCTATGTTTACATTTTACCAAATTATACTGCTCCCCAGGACATATCCTTGGTATTTTCACATCTGCATTTGTAATACAAAATGTAAAATCTCATCCCTATCTTTGCAGAAACTTCCAAGTAAATTCAAGAAAATCTATTCAGAATTTGAAAGATTGATGGTGCGTATGCTTTAACTTTTACAGTCATTTAAAAAATATTGATAAAGATACATAATGGTCATTATATTTGGGTTTTGTTGATTTCCACGATAAATGTCTGAATTTTTTTGGGTTGTAGATTGTTTTTTTTGCGCCCCAGCCGAAAATCGCTGAGTTAAACATATTTTGTTGATTTAAAGAACTTCATTGTTGTTCAGTGCCCTGCAACATAACGTTGTGTATTGTATGGTTTTATTTTGGTGGGGGGAGTTCTTGTTACTTTGTTACAGTAAAATTTATGATTCATCCTTTGCCATTGGTGTCTTGTATATCATTCCAATATTCACCGGAGATGTGCCTTTATGGGGGCACATAGCGTGTCCAGTATTAGCTCCATCCCTCAGTTTCCTCCATTTAGGAGAACCGGTCCATTATGAGCTGGCAACTCCTCCATGGATGGTGTGGCTGTCCAATGGGGGCCTCGTCAGGCTCTTCTTCATTGTCCTCCTCCTCCTGAGGTGGGCCTGCAATCCCCACTGGCAGTGCCTGGCCCCTCATGATGGCCAAGTTGTGCAACATGCAACATGCAGCACACTACAATGAATTTGTATACCTGTTGAGGGGAATATTGAAGGCTGCCTCCAGAGCGATCCAGGCATCGGTCTGCCTGTAGGAGATGGCATATCTCTGTCAGCATTTGCTTTTGGAAGCACAGCCTTCTCACACAGTGCTCCTCAGAGAGCTGGAAGTCTGAGCATTTGTACTTTAAATCTGTGGAGGGTAAGGCCAACTCCTCAGATGTCTTCGGCCTCTCCTCATCCATGGGCCGACATGGCTTGGCCCTTCTTCTAGCTTGACGCTACCTGGCAATATCATGGAGCATGATACGCTCGCGAACTAGTAATGTCCCCATTAAATTTTCTCATTCACCCTGTAAGGGCACTGCAATGGCAGATAAAAGTGCCATTTACAAGTAGGAGCTTCACACAGCGTGCAACCATTGCAATCAATGTGACCTGCGATGTAGGATCCTCATCCCTCCATTTAAATATGCTGCCAATAGCGCCTACTGCACCCTGGGAATGCCTGGTTTTTCAGACGTTTCCTGGGGCAGGCGTTAAATGAGGCATTAGGACTTAATTTTGCATCTGGGAAGCTGGTGGAGTGTTGCACGATGATTGGTGTCATGATCTAGATGAAACAAGAGGGCGGGGTGGTAAGTTTTTGCGCTGCCACAAACCATGAGCCGAATTTGCCGGACGGGCGGTAAAAGCTGGACGCCCGCCGTAACGCCAAGAAACACCGTTTATCACACCTCTGGGGCGCTAACAGAGGCGCAAGCGAGCCAAAAATCCAGTCCATTATTTCTAAAATTCTCCTTTGTTTTAAGCTATAGTGGCTGAAATTGCCCTTTGACCAAAAGGAGGTGCACTCACTGATCTTGAAGCTTTCTCTCCATCCCAATCCATGGGGCGGGAGTAGAGCGAAATTCAGCTTTTTACATTTTTTTTCTTCCTTGCGGTGTTCGGGGCGGATCAGCGTGGAGCAGGGCGGACATCAGTCGGTGCCATCAGCGCCGCGCTGATGATGTCAGCGCACGCAGACGCATCACAACGTCCCTCCCCTTCAGTTAAAGGGGAGGGCCGCTGCGAGCTCTGCAGTTAGTTTAGTTTGGGCCGCTGGGCCACCAGGGAGGGTTTCGGCCAGGCCAGTGGCCCGATACCCAAGAGGGGGTGCCGGGCTGCCTGTTGGAGGCCGGGCTGAACCCGTGGCCGCTATTGTGGGCCAACCTTGGAATCGGCCGACAATTAAAATAAATTGCCGACAGCGGCAGAGTGCACTCCCCTTTAAGGGTGGACGCGCGCCCAGTCACACACAGCTTCTCGCAGGGGAAAGCTGTCGGGGCACCGAGTGGAGGCCGATCTGTTCCCGTGTGGCAAATTCCCACGTGGGGTGGAAAGGGGTCACCGCTGGTCGGTGGGGGATCGGTGCGTGCCCGACAGGGCGGCAACATGACGAGCACCGCTGAAAAAAAATGGACAATTTATGAAATGTCGCCGACTACGCGGTGCGTCCTTACCGATCCATGTCCTCTTTGAGGCGGTCACGGCTCTTACAGAAGGGAACAATTTCGGCCCCATAGTACTTGCTCTGTACTTATTTGCAGTTGTATTTCATGTTAACACAAACCTGATTAGCATTTCTGTTGCAGTAAATTAATTATTGAATGGATATTAAATACTAAACAATTCTGTGTAGGATCCTTCCAGGAACCATAGGGCATACAGACTTACAGTATCTAAACTGGAGCCACCAATCATTCCCTTCATGCCTTTACTTATAAAAGGTAATTCAATCATTCTTCTTCCTCGTACATTGCATTGCATTGCAAATGTCATTTATCAAGCTGCTAACTGTGGATTGTTTTTATTGCTTTAATAACTTCATCCAAAACAGTTAAATAAGAACAAGCGATAATTATAATACTTAGCTAAAGCTGGTTAAGTCATGTTACCTAATTAAATTAATCAGTTCAGGAATGTGTGAAGAATGTAATGCCAGCTTGAGGTCTTTTGCAATTGGAAGAAATTGATTGCTGATTGCTTCTTTCTTTACAGACATGACATTTACCCACGAAGGCAACAAAACATACGTTGATAATCTTGTCAATTTTGAAAAAATGGTAAGCTTCAAAATATGTGGTTTTAGGGGAAGGAAAGAGAGGAATTTCCACTTTCATTTAAGTTATTGATCTGTGTTCATCCTTTCAAAAATTATGGTAGCATTATTTTTTGCTACAGTTTTTAGTGTTTCAGATTTAACATTATTGAGAACATAGTGATAATATGTTCTTTCATTCTTTAAATGGAAAATATCAAAACTGTTCAGTTTCTAATATTGTAGCTTACATATTCATTGCTACATTTGTTTTTACCTTCTGTAGCTAACTTTACAAGCAGCATCAACAGCTGAAAGGGTTAGATGAAGAAGGATTGAAGGAGGTTAGTGTGGAGCATAAACACCGGCATGGGCCAGTTGAACTGAATGGCCTGTCCCTGTGTTGTATATTCCACGTAATGAGTTATGTGAGAATTCAGTTCCAAGACTTGATGATCAAGTTAGATATACATATGCAATGTCTATTAGAAATAAACCTATTTTTAACACACCAACTTTCAGGGAATTGTTCATATTTTCCAATGTAGATAAAATTCAGCATTTAAGGTTGTGAATTTTCCCTCCTCCCTCACCAATCTTTTGAGGATAGTGCATAACTAAGACTGCCTATTTCCACCTCCCGTAACATTGCCCTTCTCTGCCCCTGCCTCAGCTCATCTGCTGCTGAAACCCTCATTCATGTCTTTGTTACCTCCAGACTCGACTATTCCAACGTACTTATACAATTGATGTTTTAAGATTTTTATGTTTTAGTTGACTTCAACTTTTTTATTTTTGTTTCAGCATATGATTGGCAACACAGTAAGGACAGCCAGACACTGCAGAAGTCAGCCTTTCAGTAAGTCAGTAATATGTGAATACGAACTGAATGCCAGGTATTCCCTGAGCCTAATATCCCTGCTCTCTGATTTGTCTCTCCTACTTGAACTTGTGTCAGAGGATTCTCTGAGCAATCTAGAAGTGAATAGATCCAAACTCGTCACAGTCATAATAATGATATATAGAAATGTTGCTGAAACTGTTTACATTCAAGTTGGTGGTGGCTAATAAACTTAATCTACAGATGCATCAATGGATCCTGAATGCATTTTGTTTCTGAAGGACTTTAGACATTAATTTCACAGTAAGGGAGCAGGAAGAATCGTACAACTCAGCAGGGGCAAATAAACCCAAGTGGAAACAGTACAAAAAACGTTGGTTGATTTTTACTTTGACCTTGAGATTAACTCGTTAATCCAGTCTGTACATACAAAACATTATCGTGTTGATAGGTGCTTTATAATCTTGCTATCCTTCCATTGAATTCTCATATATGATTTAGCAAATGAGTGCTTTATCCTTTTCACTATATTATTAGTGTGGTTTAATGTGAACTATACCAAGTTGGGATTCTTCCTGAATTTGTTCATACCATCTGCTTAAATCTAAATTAGTTTTGTAATTCTTTCAGCTAACTATTTCTCTTTCATCAGATCCAGATTCATCACTTGCAAACAAGAACCATCAGGATGTGCGTGCATATGTGCGACAGCTTAATGTAATCGACAATCAGAGGACTTTATCACAACTGTCTCACAGATTGGAGCCACGCCGATCTTAAGTCATTTTCAACTATTGCACTGCCATAAAAGAAAATATTTATTGTATTTCAGCACAATGGGCATTCTGTAGTTTATAGTATTAAGAATAATAATTTTGAAACTGGGCAGTATTGCAACTGCCTTCATGCCAGAGGAAGGAAGACCATTCTGAATTGGAATCATCTTTAGCCCCCTGTTACAGCTACTATAACTGCCTCTTCCAAGATTTGGAATTCATACTGTTTCACAAAGACCAAAATATCCTCTACACCTTATTGGGTGATTGAGAGAAGAAAGTAGGGTTTTCTATTTTCCAGATTCTTATGCGTACAATGCAGAAGAATTTGTGCCAAGAGTTGCCCTATATGTACTTAAGCACACTGATGAGATGGTCCTCTAATATATGAAACAATTTACAATTGTTCAGATTCTATAAGCAGATTGTTTTGTTTTAAGATGATAAGGGCACAAAATGTTTGATATTTTTACTGATTGATGCTTCTAAAAAATATTTCTAAACTTTCCACATTAAACTTAAACTGGGAAAATAGCACAAACTGCACACGGTAAAATTGATGAAGTATTCCAGCATTTCATGTAACTTTTTTTCGTTTTTCAATATTCTCAGTAAGCTTTAGTCCTTTCATCTTCATGCATTTTAATTGTAACTGAATATAGGTCTTTTCTGTTTGCTTAGAAGGTGCTTCATTCAAAATGTTTGTTGCTGTATGCAGCTCTCAACACCATGGTGCAGGAGCCTGCTGTTCTTATCAGTACCACACTACTTTAATTAAGCACTGCACAGCTAACTAATCTTGAGTGCCCCACTGACACCATACTTCTATTCTTCATAGAATGTTTTGTAACTTGTTCTTTAAAAAAAAAATGAATTTTAAATAAGCAAACTTGAATTTAGAAACTGCAACATACATGCCCAAAATGCACCAGATTTATTTTCTGAAATTTCAATCACTTTCTCCCCGCCCCCACCTCCACCCCCCCAAATCCCCAGGGAACCATGCCCCCAGGCAGCTGAAAATGTTAAATGCCATGTTGTTGTGACAGCACCACACTGCTTCTGAAATCTGTGGGAAATCCTGAATGTTGATTATTTGTTTTAGCACTATTAAGCAAGTGTAAATAGTAAAAAAGAATACACGCTTGCTTAATGCATTTGTCAATGGCAGTTCTATAATGGATACTGTGCCAAAAGTATTGCTTATTTTATTTAATTTTAATAATTTCATGTATGTTTACAGGTTGGCCTGCAACCTATTACATTACATTGCATTTTTGCTATAGAGAGTTGAAGTTTTCATTCCCTTGTATTCATTGTCTATAAATAACATGTCATTAAATATACAGTAATTAATTGTCTCTAATGTTAGCACGAATAAAGCAAGAGTTGCACTGTACAAAGTATACTGTGTTGCCCCAAGTAAATAAAAGCTAAGCTGTTTCCACAAAGTGTAGCTGCTATATCTGGTTTTCATGTAAACCGGTACTAAGCAGTTGCTCTGCCATTCATCAACACAGATTAAAATTTTAATCCAATTGAATTCTATTATCTGGTACACAGTAGAGCTGATTTTCCTGTCTTGACTGCACCATATTTCTCCAATGCAGAGGAAAATGGGGCAAAGACTTGTAATGTGGGGTATTTGCCTCTTTTGCACATTATGGCCATTTTTGGCAGGCCAAGCAAACCAGAAACAGGTGGGAACTTCATTATAATATGAAAATTACACAGTAGCACCATTATGATTTCCAGCATTTAGTTAGGTCTATTTGGCTTACGAAGGACTCCCATATAAAAAGGCATCTTGAATTCCTCAGTTTTGAGTAGTACCCAGAAGTAAGCTTAAAGAGCCAAAAAGATTAATTCAGCTGTTTTGAGACCATTACTGTCTCATTTATCTGAATGTTTGTTTTTTTCTTTCCTAGCAGTGATGAGTACTGGTTACAGTGGCCACAACCTGCCTCCACTTCCTTTCGGGTATGCTAAAATAAAAAGAAAGACTTGGATTTATATAGCGTCTTTCATGACCAGTGGACGTCTCAAGGCAGTTAACAGCCAATGAAGTACTTTTGGAGTGTAGTCACTGTTGTAATGTAGGAAATGTGGCAGCCAATTTGCACACAAGCTAGCTCCCACAAACAGCAATATGATATTGACCAGATAATCTGTTTTTATTATGTTGATTGAGGGATAAATATTGGCCAAGACTAATGGAGATGGTGTGGAGTGTCGTGGAGCTGTTGCTCCCCACAATTACCTCCTGCAACATCATTGCTACTTCAACAACAACAACTTGTATTTAAATAGTGCCTTTTATGGAGTAAAACTTCTGAAAGGTGCTTCACAGGAGTGTGATAAGACAAAAAAAAAGTTGACATCGAGCCGCATGAAGAGAAATTAGGGCAGATGAGCAAAAGCTTGGTCAATGGAGCGTCGTAAAGGAGGAAAGAGAGGCGGAGAGGTCTAAGGAAGGAATTCCAGAGCTGAGGGCATGGCCACCAATGGTTGAACGATTAAAATCAGGGATGTTGAGGGGGGCAGAAATTAGAGGAGCGCAGATATCTCAGGGGGTTGTGGGGTTGGAGGAGATTAGAGATAGGGAGGGCTACAGCAATGGAGGAATTTGAAAACAAGGATGAGAATTTTAAAATCGAGGCGTTGCTTAACTGGGAGCCAATTAGGTCAGCAAGCACAGGGGTGAATGGGACTTGGTGCGAGTTAGCAGTCGAGTTTTGGATGACTTCAAGTTTACATTGGGAAGAGTGTGAGAGGCCGGCCAGGGGTGCATTGGAATAGTCAAGTCTCGAGGCAACAAAGGCACGGATGAGGGTTTCAGCAGCGGATGAGCTGAGGTGGGGCGGAGACGGGCAATGTTACATAGGTGGAAATAGACGGTCTTAGTTATGGCGTGGATATGTGGTCAGAAGCTCATTTCAAGGTCAAATATGACGTGAAGGTTGCGAACAGTCTGGTTCAGCCTCAGACAGATGATAGAGTCAGTGGCTAGGGAACGGCATATGTGGCAGGACTGAAGACAATGGCTTCAGTCTTCCCAGTGGGGAAAATTTTTGCTCATCCAATATTGGATGTTGAACAAGCAGTCTGACAATTTAGAGCCCGTGGAGGGCTTGAGAGAAGTGGTGGTTGGGTAGAGCTGGGTGTTATCAATGTACATGTGGAAACTGACAGTGTGTTTTTGGATGATGTCGCCGAGGGGCAGCATATAGATGAGAAATAGGAGTGGGCCAAGGATAGATCCTTGGGGGACCCCAGAAGTAATGCGGGAGCAGGCAGAGAATCCATTGCAGGTAATTCTCTGGCTATGATTAGATAGATAAGAATGGAACCAGTCGTGTATAGTCCCACCTAGCTGGACAATGTTGGAGAGGCATTGGAGGAGGATGGCATGGTCAACAATGTCAAAGGCTGCAGACAGGTTGAGAAGGATGAGGTGGGATAGTTTACCTTTGTCACAGTCACAAAGGAGGTCATTTGTGACTAATGAGAGCTTGTTTCAGTGCTGTGGCAGGGGCGAAAACATGTTAAGTGGGATTCAAACATGGAGTTCTGGAAAAGATGGCCACGGATTTTGGAGGCGAAAATGCATTCAAGGACTTGAGAAGAAAGGGAAGTTGGAGATGGGGCAGTAGTTTGCAAGGACAGAGGGGTCAAGGGTTGTTTTTTTGAGGACAGGGATGATGACGGTAGATTTGAAGGAGAGGTAGAACGTACCAGAGGAGAGAACCATTAACAATGTCAGATAAGATGGGAGCTAGGAAAGGAAGTTGGGTGGTCAGCAGTTTGGTGGGAATAAGGTCAAGCATGCAGGAAGTGGTCATCAGGAGCAAATCAACCAAGGGGTTAGCTGCTGGGCTGCTCCACTTGTCTGCAGATTCATGCCTGTTCATGTGATTTCCTTTTCCCTTTTCGTCTGTGACCAGTGTAAAGTCCTTACTCTACAGCATGAAGCCACACGAGGCACATTCCAGGGACAAGGCCACTCTGTGACCTTAACTCTTTATTACAGGACTCCAGAAGTGAGTGGGACCTCCCTTTATATACCTGTGTGATCAGGTAAGGAGTGTCTCCCACAAGTTCACCCCCTGTGATCAAGGTGTGCATCTAAGTTGAGTGTATACAGTAACACAGTGGTGTTACATTGTAGTTACAAATATGACATCACCTTCCCCCCCCAAAGTCTTACTGGGATCATAGGTTTAGTCTTTCAGGTGGTCTACGCTCCCTCGTGGAGCGCCGCAGTTGGGGCTCTGGTTGTTGGACACTGACGTGAGTGTCTCTCACCTGTGGTGATTCCGGCCTGTCCGGGCTGACATCAGGGACTGTGCATTCTTCTGATTGCTCTTGTTGCTCGTTCGTTGGTGGTAGTGTGAGCTCCATCTCATGGTCTTCTTCAGGTTCCTCAGTGTCCATGCTGAACCTTTTTTTTTACTTGGTCCAAATGCTTACGGCATATCTGGCCATTGTTGAGTTTTACCACGATGACCCTATTCCCCTCTTTGTCAATTACAGTGCCCTCAAGCCATTTGGGCCCCATGGCATGATTGAGGACGAATACAGGATCATTTATTTCTATACATCTCCCCCTTGAGTTACGGTCCTGGTACTCGTTTTGTGACTTGCGCTTGCCCTCAACTATGTCGGTCAGGACTGGGTGGATGAGGAACAACTGAGTTTTGAGTGTCCGTTTCATGAGTAGCTCTGCGGGCGGGACCCCCGTGAGCGAATGCGGGCGGGATCTATAGGCCAGCAGGAGGCGCGATAGGCAGCATTGTAGGGTGGGTCCTTGAATTCTGAGCATACCTTGCTTAATGATTTGGACCGCACGTTCCACCTGGCCACAGGTGCAGTCCTGACGTGATTGATGCCATTGCCCGACATAAACTCCCAGAATTCATAGTTCGTGAAACACGGGCCATTATCACTAACCAGGATGTCCGGCAAGCCATGGGTTGCAAAGATCACACGTAGGCTTTCCACGGTGGTGGATGACGTGCATGAATTCAGGATGATGCACTCAATCCATTTCAAGTACGCATCTACTACAATGAGGAACATCTTCCCCATGAACGGGCCAGCGAACTCAACGTGAATGCGTGACCATGGCTTGGTGGGCCAGGGCCACGGACTGAGCGGGTCCTCCCTGGGGGCATTACCCAGCTGGGCACTGGTCGTACATCTGCGAACACAGTGTTCCATGTCTGAGTCAATTCCAGGCCACCAAACATGTGACCGGGCAATGGCCTTCATCATCACAATCCCTGGGTGCTCGCTGTGGCGTTCCCTGATGAATGTCTCCCTGCCCTTCTGGGGTTTGACTACCTGCTGTTCCATAGTAGGCAGTCGGCTTGGATGGAGAGCTCATCCATCCGCCTATGGAACGGTCTGACCTCCTCAGGACATACTCCGTGTGCGGGCGCCCAATCCCCAGTCAAGACACATTTCTTAATCAGGGATAGGAGGGGATCTCTGTTTGTCCAGATTTTGATCTGGCGGGCTGTGATGGGGGAGCCTGCACTGTCAAAGGCATTGACAGCCATGACCATCTCAGCGCTTTGCTCAGCTGCCCCCTCGGTGGTGGCCAGTGGGAGCCTGCTAAGCGCGTCAGCGCAGTTTTCAGTGCCGGGCCGGTGCCAGATGGAGTAGTCATAAGCAGCTACATAGAAAACATAGAAACATAGAAAATAGGTGCAGGAGTAGGCCATTTGGCCCTTCGAGCCTGCACCGCCATTCAATGAGTTCATGGCTGAACATGAAACTTCAGTACCCCATTCCTGCTTTCTCGCCATACCCCTTGATCCCCCTAGTAGTAAGGACTACATCGAACTCCTTTTTGAATATATTTAGTGAATTGGCCTCAACAACTTTCTGTGGTAGAGAATTCCACAGGTTCACCACTCTCTGGGTGAAGAAGCTTCTCCTCATCTCGGTCCTAAATGGTTTACCCCTTATCCTTAGAATATTGGGAACATTCTTCCTGCATCTAACCTGTCTGAACCCATCAGAATTTTAAACGTTTCTATGAGATCCCCTCTCATTCTTCTGAACTCCAGTGAATACAAGCCCAGTTGATCCAGTCTTTCATGATATGTCAGTCCCGCCATCCCGGGAATCAGTCTGGTGAACCTTCGCTGCACTCCCTCAATAGCAAGAATGTCCTTCCTCAGGTTAGGAGACCAAAACTGTACACAATACTCCAGGTGTGGCCTCACCAAGGTCCTGTACAACTGTAGTAACACCTCCCTGCCCCTGTACTCAAATCCCCTCGCTATGAAGGCCAACATGCCATTTGCCTTCTTAACCGCCTGCTGTACCTGCATGCCAACCTTCAATGACTGATGTACCATGACACCCAGGTCTCGTTGCACCTCCCCTTTTCCTAATCTGTCACCATTCAGATAATAGTCTGTCTCTCTGTTTTTACAACCAAAGTGGATAACCTCACATTTATCCACATTATACTTCATCTGCCTTGCATTTGCCCACTCACCTAACCTATCCAAATCACTCTGCAGCCTCATAGCATCCTCCTCGCAGCTCACACTGCCACCCAACTTAGTGTCATCTGCAAATTTGGAGATACTACATTTAATCCCCTCGTCTAAATCATTAATGTACAATGTAAACAGCTGGGGCCCCAACACAGAATCTTGCGGTACCCCACTAGTCATTGCCTGCCATTCCGAAAAGTACCCATTTACTCCTACTCTTTGCTTCCTATCTGACAACCAGTTCTCAATCCATGTCAGCACACTACCCCCAATCCCATGTGTTTTAACTTTGCACATTAATCTCTTGTGTGGGACCTTGTTGAAAGCCTTCTGAAAGTCCAAATACACCACATCAACGGGTGTCCACTCTACTGGAAATATCCTCAAAAAATTCTAGAAGATTTGTCAAGCATGATTTCCCTTTCACAAATCCATGCTGACTTGGACCTATCATGTCACCTCTTTCCAAATGCGCTGCTATGACATCCTTAATAATTGATTCCATCATTTTACCCACTACCGATGTCAGGCTGACTGGTCTATAATTCTATAATTCCCTGTTTTCTCTCTCCCTCCTATTTTAAAAAGTGGGGTTACATTGGCTACCCTCCACTCCATAAGAACTGATCCAGAGTCTATGGAATGTTGGAAAATGACTGTCAATGCATCCGCTATTTCCAAGGCCACCTCCTTAAGTACTCTGGGATGCAGACCATCAGGCCCTGGGGATTTATCGGCCTTCAATCCCATCAATTTCCCCAACACAATTTCCCGACTAATAAGGATTTCCCTCAGTTCCTCCTTCTTACTCAACCCTCTGACCCCTTTTATATCCAGAAGGTTGTTTGTGTCCTCCTTAGTGAATACCAAACCAAAGTATTTGTTCAATTGGTCTGCCATTTCTTTGTTCGCCGTTATGACTTCCCCTGATTCTGACTGCAGGGGACCTACGTGAGAGCCCACCACTGTATGCGAGCTGATGCGTTGGCATTGACAGCCTTACTGTCTGACAACAGGGATGTGAGTGGCTTGTGATCCGTCTCTAATTCAAACTTCCTACCGAAGAGGTACCGATGCATTTTTTTTACACCATAGACACATGCAAGCGCTTCCTTCTCGACCATCCCATAGCCCCGTTCTGCTTGAGAGAGCAACCTGGAGGCATAAGCCACAGGTTGTAACTGACCCTCAGCATTACCCTGCTGCAACACACACACAACCCCATAGGACGATGCATCACATGTCAGAACTAAACTTTTGCAAGGGTCGTACAGGGTCAACAGATTGTTTGAACAAAGTAGGTTTCGCGCACGATCAAAAGCCCGTTCCTGACAGTTCCCCCAAAACCAATCACAACCCTCATGCAGGAGCACATGTAGCAGCTCCAACAACGTGCTCAAGTTCGGCAGAAAATTCCCGAAATAGTTCAAAAGTCTCAGGAATGAACGTAGCTCCGATGTGTTGCAGGGCCTGGGTGCTCGTCGAATCGCCTCTGTTTTGGATTCGGTGGGCTGAATCCCATCTGCAGCAACCCTCCTGCCCAGAAACTCAACCTCAGGAGTTAAGAACATGCATTTAGACTTCTGGAGTCACAGGCCTACCCGGCCCAGTCGGCGTAGCACCACCTCCAGGTTGTGGAGGTGTTCCTCGGTGTCTCGACCTATGATGACGATGTCGTCCTGGAATACGATTGTTCCCGGAATGGATTTAAGCAGGCTTTCCATGTTACGTTGAAAAATCGCGGCCGCTGATCGAATGCCAAACGGGCACCTGTTATAAGCAACAGTCCCTTGTGCATGGTGATAGTGGTCAGTAGTTTGGATTCGTTGGCCAGTTCCTGGGTCATAAAGGCTGAAGTGAGGCCCAACTTGGTGAACAGCTTGCCGCCTGCCAGCATGGCGAAGAGGTCCTCCGCTCTTGGGAGCGGGTATTGGTCTTGTAGGGATACCCGATTGATGGTGACCTTGTAGTCGCCACAGATCCTGACAGAGCCATCCGCTTTTAGATCGGGAACGATGGGGCTCGCCCAGTCGCTGAATTCAACAGGCGAGATGATGCCCTCTCGCAACAGCCGGTCCAATTCGCTCTCGATTTTTTCCCTCATCACATACGGCACCGGTTTGGCTTTGTGGTGCACTGGCCTGGCGTCCGGGGTGATATGTATCACTACTTTAGTGCCTTTGAAAGTCCCGACGCCCGGTTGGAATAGTGAATTGAATTGTTGCAGAACTTGTGAGCACGAACTTCGCTCCACCGAGGACATTGCGTGAACATCCCCCCCATTTCCAGTTCATCTCGGCTAACCAGCTCCTCCCCAACAGTGCGGGACCATTGCCCGGGACAATCCAGTGTGGCAGCCGGTCCACTAATCCATTGTGTATGACAGCCATCATTGCACTGCCTAGTAAGTCCGTAATTGTGTCTCAATACGTTCTAATTTGGGTCTTCTGGCTTTGAGTGGCCATAGCTTCTCAAATTGCTGAACGCCCATGAGTGACTGGCTGGCCCCAGTGTCCAGCTCCATGCATACTGGGATACCGTTTAATAACATCTTCATCATCATTGGTGGCGTTTTGGTGTATGAACTGTGAATATTCGCTGCATGGACCCGCTTAAACTCGGCGTCCATCGATTTGCCCCAAAAGTCATCCTGCCTCACAGAACCCTCTTCTGGTCCATCTGCCTCATATATTAGTCTTGTTGCAGGTTTTCTGCACATTCGAGATAAATGGCTACAGAGATTGCAGTTTCTGCAGACAAACTGTTGGAATCTGCAAGATCTGGCTGAGTGTTTTCCTCCACACCTCCAGCATGAGTTAAAGTTTCCATTGTTGGGGACAAAGGGACTATGGCCAGGAATTCCACGCTGACTATCCCTTTGACTGCTCTTAAGTACCCTATTAGTGGGTGTCAATGGCCCCATCCTGGGCCGCATTGTCCACTGTGATGGCGTGAACATCCGTTCAGCCTGCCATTGTCTTGCTCTGGGGTCTATTATGCCTGGTAAATGTCAGACTGCCCCTGCCTGCCTGCGGGGCTCTGAGTAGCATTGATGATGTTGACTCCCTGATACATTGCCGCATTAGAGGCAGAATTGCGCGCGTAAATCATTTTCATCTCTTCCTCCCCCGCCATGAAAGTTTGAGCTAACAACGCTGCCGCTTCCAAGGTCGAGTCCTTGGTCTCAATTAACTTGCGAAAAATTCCCGCATGACTGATACCCTCGATAAAGAAGTCCTTTAGTATCTCCCCCCAGCAGGTGTCTGTGAACTTACAGAGGCTGGCCAAACGCCGGAGGTCTGCTACAAAGTCCGGTATGCTCTGTCCTTCACAACGTCGGTGGTTGTAGGATCTGTGTCGAGCCATGTGTATGCTGCTCGCCGGTTTGAGGTGCTCCCCGATTAATTTGCTAAGCTCTTCAAAGGTTTTGTCCGACGGCTTTTCGGGGCCAGTAAGTCCTTCATAAGCGCATAAGTCTTTGGCCCGCAGCTGGTCAGGAGATGAGCCCATCGCTTGTCCGCCGCTGCATCCCCCAGCCAGTCTTTCGTAACGAAGCTTTGCTGAAGCCTCTCGAAAAAATCGTCCCAGTCTTTCCCAACACAGTACCGTTCCTCTGTGCTACCGGTGGCCATTCTCGTGGGTCGTGAATTCCCGTTTCTCGTCGCCAATATAAAGTCCTTACTCTACAGCATGAAACCACATGAGGCACATTCCAGGGACAAGGCCATTCTGTGACCTTAACTCTTTATTACAGGACACCAGAAGTAATGACCCTGCGTGGGACCTCCCTTTATGTGTGATCAGGTAAGGAGTGTCTCCCACAAGTTCACCCCCTGTGGTCAAGGTGTGCATTTAAGTTGAGTGTATACAGTAATACAGTGGTGTTACATTGTAGTTACAAACATGACAACCAGTCTCTTCTTGGCAACATGGGCTAATATACCTTTTGACCTTTCTAAAGGGTTTCTCTTTATTCCCCTCTCCCCCCCCCCCCCCCGCTTAATTGTGACATTTCCCTTTAATTGTCCCCATCGCCTTAAATTTCACTGACACTGAATTACCCACTCTTATGAAAATGTGCTCCATAAACCTGCCTGGATTTTTGAATAATTATGCAGATAGACTGACCCAGGAAATTCAGGAACTCATACCAGTTCCTAATCATTTAGACATGGTGATTCCGAGGGACTGCCTATGATGATGAGACATGGTTTACATCAGTGGATGAAAAACAGCCCAATGTTTCTCAAAGTAGTTTCATTTTTTTCCCCACCAAATTAGACTATCTTTACATTTTATCTCACTTTAATAAACCACAGGTCTGTATAGTCAACTGCAGCATCAGCCGTCTGACTGATAAAATACATTTTACACTAAATGCAGGAAAAAATGTTTTTCCAAAATTTGACTCGGTCCTGCATATGCTAGCAGGTGCTCACTGAAGACTACCTTACACCGGCAAGGTCCTGGTGTTCAAGTTCGCTGTTTTGCCTTCTTAAATCTAGTAACTAGCAATATTTGACTAGAATGCTTTCCAGCCATCCATGTTTTTGGCTGTTTGTCTCTCGTTCCAAATTTGGTTGCATCCTGTTTTTGCCCTCCACATTTTATCATTTTAAAATCCTTCATTTTTTTCTGTGGCACGTGATTGCCACTCGAGAGGATGGAAAGTAACCTGGGGTGTTCCTGGGTCTCTGCAAATGTTGTTGTTGAGCTGACATGTCGGAGATGTCTGCGTGGTCTCAGTTGATTCACCCACTAATTTTATCTTCCTCTCTTAGGGAAAACATTAGCCATCTATTTGGTTCCCCTCTTCTCCAACCATGGCTTGGTCAAGATCAGGAACTCACTGAATGGGTTTATTGTTATTATTTACCTCAATGGCACAAATGTACTACACCCACCGACGTCGTGAAGGACAGAGCATACCGGACTTTGTAGCGGACCTTCGCCGTTTGGCCAACCTCTGTAAGTTCACGGACACCTGCAGGGGGGAGATACTAAGGGACTTCTTTATCAAGGGTATCAGCCAATTATTATTAAGAGGTAGCTTCGAGGTATTTAAAAATAATTTTGCCAGCCATTTTTCCAAGTTTTTCAGCAGTTTAGGCCGGTTAGTTTAACATCTGTAGTGGGGAAAATGCTTGAAGCTATCACTAAGGAAGAAATAGCGGGACATCTAGATAGGAATAGTGCAATCAAGCAGACGCAACATGGATTCATGAAGGGGAAATCATGTTTAACTAATTTACTGGAATTCTTTGAGGATATAACGAGCATGGTGGATAGAGGTGTATCGATGGATGTGGTGTATTTGGATTTCCAAAAGGCATTCGATAAGGTGCCACACAAAAGGTTACTGCAGAAGATAAAGGTACGCAGAGTCAGAGAAAATGTATTAGCATGGACGAGAATTGTCTGGCTAACAGAAAGCGGAGAGTCGGGATAAATGGGTCCTTTTTGGGTTGGAAATCGGTGGTTAGTGGTGTGCCACAGGGATCGGTGCTGGGACCACAACTGTTTACAATATACATAGATGACCTGGAAGAGGGGAAAGAGTGTAGTGTAACAAAATTTGCAGATGACACAAAGATTAGTGGGAAAGCGGGTTGTGTAGAGGACACAGAGAGGCTGCAAAGAGATTTAGATAGGTTAAGTGAATGGGCTAAGGTTTGGCAGATGGAATACAATGTCGGAAAATGTGAGGTCATCCACCTTGGAAAAAAAAACAGTAAAAGGGAATATTATTTGAATGGGGAGAAATTACAACATGCTACAGTGCAGAGGGACCTGGGGGTCCTTGTGCATGAATCACAAAAAGTTAGTTTGCAGGTGCAGCAGGTAATCAGGAAGGCGAATGGAATGTTGGCCTTCATTGCGAGAGGGATGGAGTACAAAAGCAGGGAGGTCCTGCTGCAACTGTAAAGGGTATTGGTGAGGCCACACCTGGAGTACTGCGTGCAGTTTTGGTCACCTTACTTAAGGAAGGATATACTAGCTTTGGAGGAGCTACAGAGACGATTCACTCGGCTGATTCCGGCGATGAGGGGGTTACCTTATGATGATAGATTGAGTAGACTGGGTCTTTACTCGTTGGAGTTCAGAAGGATGAGGGGTGATCTTATAGAAACATTTAAAATAATGAAAGGGATAGACAAGATAGAGGCAGAGAGGTTGTTTCCACTGGTCAGGGAGACTAGAACTAGGGGGCACAGCCTCAAAATACGGGGGAGCCAATTTAAAACTGAGTTGAGAAGGAATTTCTTCTCCAAGAGGGTTGTGAATCTGTGGAATTCTCTGTCCAGGGAAGCAGTTGAGGCTAGCTCATTGAATGTATTCAAATCACAGATAGATAGATTTTTAACCAATAAGGGAATTAAGGGTTATGGGGAGCGGGCGGGTAAGTGGAGCTGGGTCCACGGCCAGATCAGCCATGATCATGTTGAGTGGCGGAGCAGGCTCGAGGGGCTAGATGGCCTACTCCTGTTCCTAATTCTTATGTTCTTATGTTCTTATGTTCCCGTCGCTTGGGCTTCACATCAGGTAAGTGTGTCGGGTTTTCAGTGACTCTCCATTACTTTGACTAGTTGACAGCTGCTGAAGTGGTTAAAAGCTACCGTTTCACTGTTGTTCACTTTTCAATTTCAGAGGCTGAAGCTTTCAGGGTTTGAAAGACACTTTTGAAATATATAGTGTTGTGTATGGAGAAAGAGTCAGACTGAACACTGTGAGCTCAAAGTAAAGTGTGACTGTAGTCTTTTATTGCAGGTCTCCAGAGTTTCTTCTCCAACCTGTGAAGCCTCCTTAAATACCTGTGCTCCTCAGGGATTATGGAATCCCTGGCCAGGGGATGAGCCCTCTGGTGGCTGTACAGAGTAAATACAAGTTTACATTTTTAACAACACTCCCCCCACCCGCCCTCCCACCCCCTGCCCCCAAAGTCAATAGTGTAACTATTTACAATGCGAGTCGATCTGGGGCCCTTCTTGCCCTGGTTGATCATCCCGGTGTGAAAGCTGATATTGTTGAATCATTTGTTGGGCCCTCACTGGGCTGCTGTGCAGCTGGCCTTGCTGGGCTGCCTGATGCGTTGGGCCCTGCTGGGCTGCTGTGGATGATGGGTTCTGCTTCGTGGTCAACCGTGGTGCCGGTTGCCACTGGTGTGTATGTTGGAGGATCAAAAAAGGTAGGGTCCAAGGTAGGTTGCTCAGGATAGTCCGTGAATCTGAGTTTGATTTGGTCCAAGTGTTTCCGGTGAATGAGTCCATTTGAAAGTTTGACTCGAAACACCCTGCTCACCTCTTTGGCCATGACAGTGCTGGGAAGCCACTTGGGACCTTGTCCATAATTTAATACAAATACAGGATCATTGATTTCAATCTCGCGTGACACATTTGCGCTATCATGGTATGCACTTTGTTGAAGCCGCCTGCTCTCTACCTGTTCATGTAGATCAGGGTGAACTAACTAGAGCCTTGTCTTAAGTGCTCTTTTCATGAGCAGTTCAGCAGGTGGGATCCCAGTGAGTGAGTGGGGTCTCATGCGGTAGCTAAGCAGGACCCGGGATAGGTGAGTCTGCAGTGAGCCTTCAGTTACCCTCTTCAAGCCTTGCTTGATGGTTTGCACTGCTTTCTCTGCCTGACCATTGGATGCTGGTTTAAACGGGGCAGATGTGACATGTTTGATCCCGTTACGGGTCATGAATTCTTTGAACTCAGCACTGGTAAAACATGGCCCGTTGTCGCTCACCAGGACATCGGGTAAGCCGTGAGTGGCAAACATGGCCCGCAGGCTTTCAGTAGTGGCAGCAGACGTGCTAGCTGACATTATCTCACATTCAATCCACTTGGAATACACCTCTCCAACCACAAAGAACATTTTACCCAAGAACGGGCCAGCATAGTCGACGTGTACCCTAGACCACGGTTTGGAGGGCCAAGACCATAAACTTAGCGGCGCCTCCCTGGGTACATTGCTTAACTGCGAGCATGTATTACATCTGTGAACGCAAGATTCTTAAGTCCGCATCGATACCGGGCCACCACACATGGGATCTGGCTATCGCTTTCATCATTACGATGCCTGGGTGGGTACTGTGGAGGTCATTGATGAAGGTGTCTCTGCCCTTCTTGGGGACCACTACTCGATTGCCCCACAGAAGGCAGTCTGCCTGTATAGATCTTTGCGCCGCTGGAACGGCTTTATCTCTTCCTGCATTTCCACTGGGACACTGGACCAGCTCCCGTGAAGCACACAGCTTTTGACTAGAGATAATCTGGGGTGCTGGCTTGTCCAGGTTTTCATCTGCCGGGCAGTGACGGGTGATTGCTCATTCTTAAATGCTTCCATAACCATGGCCAGATCTGCGGGCTGCGCCATTTCCAACCCCGTGGTGGGCAATGGCAGCCTACGGAGAGCATCGGTGCAGTTTTCTGTGCCTGGCCTGTGATGGATGGCGTAGTTGTATGCAGACAACGTGAGTGCCCATCTCTGGATGCGGGCCGATGCATTGGTATTTATCCCTTTACTCTCGGAAAACAGGGATATAAGTGGCTTATGGTCAGTTTCCAATTCGAATTTTAGCCCAAACAGGTATTGATGCATTTTTTTTACCCCATAGACACATGCTAATGCTTCTTTTTCAATCATGCTGTAGGCTCGCTCAGCCTTAGACAGACTCCTGGATGCAAGCAACCGGTTGCAGTTTCCCGAAATCATTAGCTTGTTGCAATACACACCCGACGCCACATGATGATGCATCACATGCTAGTACCAAACGCTTACATGGATCAAACAACACAAGCAATTTGTTTCAGCATAACAATTTTCTCGCTTTTACAAAGCCATTTTCTTGGCTTTTTCCCCAAACCCATTCGTCCCCTTTTCATAGTAAGACATGCGGTGGTTCTAACAGTGTGCTGAGACTCGGTAAGAAGTTACCAAAGTAGTTCAGGAGTCCCAGAAACGACCGCAGCTCCGTCACGTTCAGTGGCCTTGGTGCGTTTTCGATTGCCTCCGTCTTCGCGTTGGTGGGCCTGATGCCGTCCACCGCAATCCTCCTTCCCAGGAACTCCACTTCAGGCGCCAGGAAAACACACTTCGAGCGTTTTCCTGGCACCCCACACAGTTGAGTCGACTAAGAACCTCCTCCATGTTCTGCAGATGCTCGACTGTGTTCCGACCTATGACCAAGATGTCGTCCTGGAAGACCACGGTGTGCGGGACCGACTTCAGTAAACTTTCCATATTGGAGCAACCTATCTCATTATTGACAGATCGCTTCTGTCATTTCAACTTCAGCTATCATCTATATCAGTGCCCTTGAGAAAATCTCATCTTGGTCCTCAGAATACCACCACGATCGGCCCCAACACTAACGTCACTAAACAAAACAGCATCACCACCAACAACACTAACTTTTCCGCAATCACCTGATGCTACACAGGACACAGGGTATCAGCACCCGACCACATTGCTGCCTGGGACGCCAGGGATGGCCTCACCAGAGCCACATTTACTTCACTTGACATTGTACACCCTAGCTGCCACATCATGTGCCACGTTGGTACCACCCTACACTAGCACCATAAGGCATCCCTGCAAAAGCCTAAGCCATTCCTTTCACACTCATCACCATTGCGGGGGGTACCCTATGTCTCACCATATCTACAACTCACTAAGCCACTTCCAAAGGTTCACACAAATGTGTCCAAGAACACAAAGTGTTCCAAATAAAGATTTCAATGTTTGACATTGAAGAAACTCTACATGAACATTAGCTAAAGACCCAAGTGCCTACCCATGTGTGTTGTTAGTTGGTATGATTGGACAAGGATGAGGGTGACTGTGAGGTGTGGCTAGTGAGATGGGGATGTGATAATATAGATAGAGAGGGATGGGTGGAGGTGCAAGGTAGTTTGGTGTGAGTAAGGATGTGCAGGGGTAGGGAAGAGTGATGGGAATGTGATGGGTGGCACAGTAGGATGAGGTTCATTGTGGTTTTGCGGTAATGTTTTGTGATGATCTGAGATTTGCACCACTGTAGCCAACACCCCCTGATGACATCCCTGCTTGTGCTCTTCTGTGCAATGTGCAACCAGGCTGCATTGGTGTCCTGTGGGGGTCTCTTCCACCCATTGGAAGAGAAGAGAACCTCCCTGCATAAGCGTCTGGAGGCAGTCATGGGAGAGCCTGAGTGCAGTCGTGCACCTTTGTGCAGTGCTTGTCAATGTTTGCAGCACCTTAATGCTGCAGAACACTGATAGAACAACTGTCGAAATCAACGTGGGCATGATGTCTTTAAGGAAACTCGTTGATGATGTGTCATCAAATGATGTAACCAGACCTGCTTCCTTTTAATTGGCCGGGAACCTTGCAGGGTGGGCTTAATAGACCCCATCAATGCAAGATTCTTCACACAGTGTGAGCTGGAACAAGGAGCGGCTTCGTCACCCGCTGCCTACCCCGGCCTCGCCACGGTTAGCGAGATCGCAGCCATAGAATGATACACCCCAGAAGGAAACCATTTTTCCCATTGTGCCTGTGCCGGCATCTTGAAACAACTATCCAATTAGTCCCACGCCACTACTCTTTCCCCATAGCCCTGCAAATTTTCCACATTCAAGTATTTATCCAATTTCCTTTTGAAAGTTGTCATGGAATCTGCTTCCACCATCCTTTCATGCAGTGCATTCTAGTTCATAACAGCTTGCTGCATAATTTTTTTCTTCCTCATGTCGCCTCAGGTTCTTTTGCCAATTACCTTTTATGTCCTCCTGTTACCGACCTTTCTGCCACTTTAAACAGTTTTTCCTTATTTACTCTATCAAAACCCTTCATGATTTTGAACACCTCCATCAAATCTCCCCGTAAACGTCTCTGCTCTAAGGAGAAGAACCCCAGTTTCTCCAGTCTTTCCACATAACTGAAGTATTTCATACCTGGTACCTTTCTAATAAATCTCCTCTGCATCCTTTCTTAAGGCTTGACATCTTCCCTAAACTGTGGTGCCCAGAACTGGCCACAATATTCCAGCTGGGGCTAACGAATATTTTATAAAGATTTAGCATAATTTCATTGCTTTTGTACTCTCTGCCTCTATCTATAAAGCCAAGGATCACATCTGCCTTTTTAACAGCCTTCTCAACTTGTCCTGCCACTCTCAAAGATTTGTGCACGTACACTCCCAGGACTCTCTGTTCCTGCACCCCTTTAAAATGGCACCATCTAGTTTATATTGCCTCGCCTCATTCTTCCTACCAAAATGAATCACTTCACACTTCGCTGCCTTAAATTTCATCTACCATGTGTCTGCCCATTTCTCCAGTGTGTTTGTGTCCTCTTGAAGTCTGTTGCTATCCTCCTCATTGTTTACTAAATTTCTGAGTTTCATGTCATCGGCAAACTTTGAAATTATGCCCTGTATACAAGTCCAGGTTATTAATACACACGTATGACGTCCGAAATCCGGAAACCTTGGGACCGAGGCCATTCTGGATTCCGGGTATTTCCGGATTTTGGAACATCTTTGCCTGGGCAGAGGAAGATGGGGGTGGGGTGGGGTGGGGGGGGGGTCGGTCATGCCGCTGGAGTTCTGAGGGTCGGTTGGACCGGGTGGTGGGTGTTGGTCGAGCCGCCTTAGATCGGGGGTGTCGGTCGGGCCAAGGCCGGGGGAGGGGGGGGAGTCTGTTGGGCCGCCGGAGGTCGGGGGTGTCGGTCGGGCTGAGGCCAGGTGGAGGGTGTCGGTCGGGCCACCGGAGGTTGGGGGTGTCGGTCGGGACAAGGTGGTGGGAGGCCAGGTGAGGTCGGACCGAGACGGGGGCGGTCAGGTGGCCGGCGGTCAGGCCGAGGCTGGGCAGCCGGAGGTCGGGGAGAGGCTGGGTGGCCGGAGGGTGGGGGTAGGCCGGTCGGGCCGAGGCGGGGGGAGGCCAGGCGGCCAGAGATTAGGTGAGGTAGGGCCGAGACGGGGGGAGGTCGGGCCGAGGCTGGGGGAGGTCGAACCAAGGCCGGGGGAGGTTGGGCGGTCGGAGGTTGGGCCAAGGCGGGGGAGTCCTGATTTCGGAACATTTTCCGGTTTCCGGACGACCCCGCCACGGATCTACCCAGTGTCTGGATTCTGGAACTCCAGGTTTTGGACGTCGCACCTGCATTATCAAAAAGAGCAGCATTGATCCCTGGAGGACACCACTGCCCACTTCCCTCCAGTGTGAAAAACCACTCACCACTACTCTCTGCTTTGTATCCCTTAGCCAATTATACATCCACAAAGCCATTGCCCCTGTAATCCCGTGGGCTTCAATTTTTCTAGCAAGGCTATTATGTGGTACTTTACCAAGTGCCTTTTGAAAGTTCATATGCACATCAACCGCACTACCCTCTTCAACTCTCTCTGTTACTTCATCAAAGAACCCAATCAAGTTAGCAGAGTAATCCTGAGTATATATCTCCTTGTTGCTGATTTGGAAATAAGTAGAAACAATTTTTCACTATTTATGCTCACAAATACCAACTATTTGATCCCCTTAACCTGTGATATACATTGTTGCTGCATTAAGTAGACAAATAGAAAAGTTAGAGGAAAAGAAGAAAGTTTTATAGGCTGAATCTTGTTCAAATGGCTCTGTATCCATGTACTATTACTTTTTGTTACATACAACTCCTGGAAAATATTTGTCTACTTAAGTAAATTGTTTGCTCTATTACTGATTATCAGAGCTCTTTCTTGTGGTACAGATAGTGTAAATAATAGTTTGCCATGGTGTAGAAGTTGTATCCTTGGGTAAGATAAACCCTGTTACTTCAAAGTATGGCATAGACATAAATTTAAATTAGTGAAAGCAATTTTTGAAAGGCATCAGGAAAGCTTCTTTACTCAAGTTGTGATGCATGTTTAAATAATCTACAGAGCAAGGCAATAGATTATTTTAAATCCAATTGATAGTATGATGGGAGAGTTGGAGAATGAACTTTAATAGATATGTCGTCTTTTCTCATTCTGACTTTCTTATGTTTGGTGGGTGGAAATATTAAACCCCCCTGGGGGGGGGGGGAGCCTCCTAAGAGCTCTCCTTGACCATATACCTGCTCACAATTATATCTGCCAGCCTCAAGAAACTAGCAACAGCTAATTAACAGCTTCAAAAAAAGATGACCCACCACCACCGCAAAGCTGGCACCTTAAGAAGGGCAGGAATGATTGGTGCTGCCGCGTGGTGACACCGCGGGCTACCTGCAGGAGGCGCGGGCTGCCTCCGTGCTCCCGGGGTAAGGGGCGGGTTCTCAGTGCAGGGAGGCTCCTGGGCAGCTTGTTTGCAACAATTATCGCCGCTGTTCCGCTTCTATCTCATTCCCGGTCGGAGGCCGGAGCAAGTGCAGTAGAGGTAAGAAATGTTCCAAAACCGAAAGTCGGTATTGCATCGGTTCCCTTCCCTCCAAGTTATGTTCGTGTTTTTTTTAAACTTGCGGAAGTATAAGGAAGGCTGGCGCCTGAAAATATGTCTGAAGTTAAACTGGTGCCGGGTGTACATTCACAACCTTATGCAATCGAATGGTTTCTGTAAACAGAAGGTCCGGTTCCAGGTGCACGTCCATGTGTCCTGTGACCTTTGCTCGCTGCCCGCGCGATGGGATTTGATGGCTGGGGGTTTGGTGCCATTCTCAGTGTCACCAGAGGTCACCCTCTGTGATCCCAAACATGTCACGGCTTTCGGCAAATGTGCCACCCAGTTCACAGAAGCGTTTTTTTTAAAAAAAACTTCAAGTAACAGCCTCAAGTTTCACTAAAGCGGCGCATTATTTTCGAAAATATATGCTGGCATGCGATGTTTATATTGTGTAAGAGTTCTGTGGCCGTGTACCGCCCAGTGAGCGCTCGGGCCGGGCCGGGCCATGTCGCAGTTGGGGCCACTCTGCGGGTATTTTGTGCGAAGTGATCACAGCGCCGGGAGATTGCGCGCCTCGCATTCCAGAGCCATGATCCAGCCTCCAAGCTGACAAACACCACGTTACCAGTGTGCCAGTTGAGGTGCAACGAATCTTCTGGCGCAGCATCTATTGGAAGAGCAAGGACTTACATTTATATAGCGCCTTCCACGGCCTCGGGCAGTCAATTAAGACCTTTTGAATGTGAAGGCACTGTTTCAACGTAGGAAGCCTACAACTTTAAAGGGAAAAACGTGGGATAGTATCAGCAGCAATCGTCATAGTTGACCTGATTATACAAACTTAAAAATAACCCCCCCCCCACACTTTTTTGAGGGGGGGGGGGAAACTAGTGTATGCATTTTAAGACGTTAACTTGCTATTGTGCAACTGATCAGTTAATATCGTTTGGGTTATAGGTATGCTGATTTCAATGGCATTTTATTTAACTGATCACTTATTTTTTTCTATTTTTCAGATTCTGAAATTGTCAGTATGCAATGTTGTCCCTTAGTCCATCGTTTTTGCAAATCAAGTTTGATGATTTACAATTTTATGAAAACTGTGGAGGAGGAAGCTTTGGTAGTGTTTACCGAGCAAAATGGTTGTCCCAGGACAAAGAGGTGGCTGTCAAGAAATTGCTAAAAATAGAAAAAGAGGTAAGATTTAGACTTGTGAAAGGCAGGTCATACCTGACAAAATCTGATTGAATTTTTTGAAGCAGTGACTAAAGTAGTTGAAGGGGAATGTCTATGGATGTTATTTATATGGACCTTCAGAAGGCATTTGATAAAGTCCCACATAAGAGACTGTTGACTAAGGTAGAAGCCCACGGAATTGAGAGCAAATTATTGATCTGGTTTGGAAATTAGCTGAGCGGCAGAAGACAGGCAGTAGGGATAATGGGTTAGGTACTCAAATTAATGGTGTCCCACAGGAATCTATGTTGGGGCTTCAACTATTCAGAGTATTTATTCACGGCTTAGGTGATGGCATAGAATTTTATATATCCAAATTTGCCAATGACACAGGTGGAATTGCAGGCAGGATAGATGGAAGCATAAAATTACAAAGGGATATCGATAGATTGAGTGGGCAAAACTGGCAAATGGATTTCAATGTAGGCAAATGTGAGGTCGGGTCATCCACTTTGGATCTAAAAAGGATAGGACAGAGTACTTTTTAAATGGTGAAAGGCTAAAAATAGTGGAGGTGCAAAGAGACTTCTGGGTCCAGGTACATAGATCATTAAAATGTCATGAACAGGTACAGAAAATAATCAAAAAGGCTAATGGGAAGTTGCCTTTTATATCTAGAGGACTAGAATACAAAGGGGTAGAAGTTATGCTTCTACCACACCTGGTTAGACCACACCTGGAACACTGTGAGCAGTTCTGGGCACCACACCTTAGGAAGGATATATTGGCCTTGGAGGGAGTGCAGTGTAGGTTTACCAGAATGATACCTGGACTTCAAGGGTTAAGTTATGAGGAGGGATCACACATTAGTTTTGTATTTCCTAGAATTTAGAAGGTTAAGGGGTGATATGATCGAAGTTTTCAAGATAATAAGGGGAACAGATAGGGAGTCTAGTACTACGGGGCATTATCTAAAAGACCTACACACAAAGGTTGGTAAAAGTTTGGAACACTTCCGCAAAATGCAATTGATGCGAGATCATATGTTAATTTTAAACCTGAGATTGATAGCTTTTTGTAAACCAAAGATATTAAGGGATACCTCAAATCTGCCATATTACCCCTCAACAAAAATAAAACAACCCTCGATCCCTCCGTCCTTGCAAACTACCGCCCCATTTCTAACCTCCCTTTCCTCTCCAGAGTCCTTGAACGTGTTGTCGCCACCCAAATCCGTGCCCTTCTTTCCCGCATGCATGTTTGAATCCCTCCGATCTGGTTTCCACGCCTGTCGCGGTACTGAAACAGCTCTGATCAAAGTCACAAATGACATTCTTTGTGACTGTGACAAAGGCAAACTATCCCTCCTCGACCTTCTCGACTTGTCTGCAGCCTTTGACATGGTTGACCACTCTATCCTTCTCCGACCATTCTATCCTTCTCCAACACCTCTCCACTGTCGTCCAGCTGGGTGGGACTGCACTTGCCTGGTTCTATTCTTATCCATCTAACTGTAGCCAGAGAATCACCTGCAACAGCTTCTCTTCCCGCCCCCGCATCAATGGGCCCAAGTTTCGAGCCGCGCCTAGAACGGCGCAGTCCCGACCTGGACGCCCGTTTTTCGCGCCACAAAGTGCACCTAAAAAAAACTTCCACATTCTCCAGCTCCCTGTAGGCCCTCTGGCCCTCGGCGCAGCGCAGCACGAGCAGTAGGGGGCGGAGCCAGGTCCCTGCGCTGAAAACAGTGCCGGGACCTCTGCACATGCGCGATACAGTGGGCGCGCATGTGCAGCAGCCCCAGGCACCCAAAACTGTGTGGAAGGAGCCGAAGCACGCAGCCCCTAGCCCTGGCCGAATGGCCTCACTGGGGCTGCGTGAAAACGGCTCCTCCCATGCCCAGCTCCTGCTTCCTCCCGACTCGACTCCCGCTCCCCCCCCCCCCCGCCCCTGGACCGGACCCGACTCCCGCTCCCGCGCCCTAGACCCGACCCGACTCCCGCTCCCCCCAACGGACCGTACTCCCACCCACCCCCCCGACCCCGACCCGACTCCTGCTCCCCCCCCCCCCCCCCCCCCCCCGACCCGACTCCTGCTCCCCCCCCCCGACCCAACACCGACCCGACTCCCGCTTCCCCCCGGACCGGACCCGACTCCCGCTTCCCTCCGCCTCCGGACTGGACCCGACACCGATACCGACCCGACTCCCGCTTCCCCCCGGCCCCCCCCCCGGACTGGATCCAACCTGACCTCCCTCCCCCTGACCTGACCTCCCTCCCCCTGACCTGACCTCCCTCTCCCTCCCTCCCCCCCGAACCGAACCGACCTCCCTCTCACCAGACCCCCGACCCGTGCTCCACCCGACCCGACCCGACCCGACCCAACGCCACCTACCTGTAAATCTGGTGCTGGGGACGGGCCCGGCCCGAAGTCTCGGGCCCGGCCCGTTCAGCCTCCCTCCCCCTTCTCCTTCCCCCACCCCTGGCCCCATCTCCTTTCTCTCCCCCCCCCCCCCCATCTCCTTTCTCTCCCCCCCCCCCCATCTCCTTTCTCTCCCCCCCCCCCCATCTCCTTTCTCTCCCCCCCCCCCCCCCCATCTCCTTTCTCTCCCCCCCCCCCCCATCTCCTTTCTCTCCCCCCCCCCCCATCTCCTTTCTCTCCCCCCCCCCCCATCTCCTTTCTCTCCCCCCCCCCCCCATCTCCTTTCTCTCCCCCCCCCCCCCATCTCCTTTCTCTTCCCCCCCCCCCATCTCCTTTCTCTCCCCCCCCCCCCCATCTCCTTTCTCTCCCCCCCCCCCCCCCATCTCCTTTCTCTCCCCCCCCCCCATCTCCTTTCTCTCTTTCCCCCCCCCCCCCATCTCCTTTTTCTCTCCTTCCCCCCCCCCCCATCTCCTTTTTCTCTCTCTCCCCCCCCCCCCATCTCCTTTCTCTCTCTCCCCCCCCCCCCCCATCTCCTTTCTCTCTTCCCCCCCCCCATCTCCTTTTTCTCTTCCCCCCCCCCCCCCATCTCCTTTCTCTCTCTTCCCCCCCCCCCATCTCCTTTCTCTTTCTCCCCCCCCCCCCCCATCTCCTTTCTCTTCCCCCCCCCCCATCTCCTTTCTCTCTCTTTCCCCCCCCCCCCCCCCCCCCCATCTCCTTTCTCTCTCTTCCCCCCCCCGCCCCATCTCCTTTCTCTCCCCGTCAGAAACACACACTGACAGACAGGGAGATAGAGACACTGGGTGGGGGGGTATCCCAGCACGATGTTGGAGGGCTCCCGGTGCTGCAGTCGGTAAGTAGAAAAAGCTTTGTTTTATTGTTTTAAAAAAAAATTATTTCTTATTAATTTTGTTTTGGTTGATTTATTGATTTATTTATCATTTATTATTGATGGCTCTTTATTTGTAAAACTGAAGTGTTTAATGTTAACTTCCCTTTAAACCCCCCCCCCCCCCTCCCATTCCCTACGCCTGATTTGTAACCTACGCCTGATTTTCTAAAGTGTAGACTAAGTTTTTTCGAGCGTACAAAAATCTTCACTTGCTCCATTCTGTTAATTTGGAGTAAGTTTTCACTGACGAAACTTTGAAAACAGGCGTAAGTGGCCGGACATGCCCCCTTTTGGGGAAAAAAAAATTCTGTTCCAAAGTGAAACTGTTCTAACTGACTAGAACTGGAGCAAACTAAATGGCGAGATATCCGATTTCTAAGATACTCCGTTCTACACCAGTTGCTCCTAAAAATCAGGAGCAAATCATGTCGAAACTTGGGGCCGTTATCTCTGGTGTCCCCCCAAGGATCTATCCCTAGCCCCCTCCTATTTCTCATCTACATGTTGCCCTTGGCGGCGACATCCAGAAACACAATGTCAGTTTCCACATGTATGCTGATGACACCCAGCTAGCTCTACCTCACTACCACTTTTCTCGATTCCTACACGGTCTCTAAATTGTCAGACAGCTTGTCCGCCATCCAGTTCTGGATGAGCAGAAATTTTCTCCAATTGAATATTGGGAAGCCATTGTTTTCGGTTCCCGCCACAAACTCCGTTCCCTCGCCACTGACTCCATCCCTCTCCCCAACTTCTGCCTGAGGCTGAACCAGACAGTTCACAACCTTGCTGTCATATTTGACCTGAAATGAGCTTTTGACTGCATATCCACAGCGCACAACTAAGACTGCCTATTTTCACCTCTAACATTGCCCGTCTCCGCCCTTGTCTCAGCTCATACGCTGCTGAAGCCCTCATCCATGCCTTTGTTACCTCTAGACTTGACTATTCCAATGCACTCCTGGCTGGCCTCCCACATTCTACCCTACATAAACTAGAGGTCATCCTAAACTTGGCTGATCGTGTCCTAATTCGCACCAAGTCCCGCTCACCCATCACCCCTGTGCTCGCTGACCTACATTGGCTTCCGGTGAAGCAATGCCTCGATTTCAAAATTCTCATCCTTATTTCAGATCAGCCATGATATTAAATGGCAGAGCAGGCTCGAGGGGCCAAATGGCCTACTCCTGCTCCTATTTCTTCTTTTCAAATCTCTCCACATCCTCGCCCCTCCCTATCTCTGTAATCTCCCAGTCCCACAACCCTTGCTTTTTGTGGTATCTATCAATGACTTGGACTTGAATGTTTGGGGGTATGATTTATAAGAAGTTTGCAGATTACACTAAAATAGGCTGTATGGTTGATAATGAAGAAAAAAGCTGCAGATTGCAGTAAGATATCAATGTACTGGTCAGGTGGGCGGAACAGTGGCAAATGGAATTCAATTCGGATAAGAGTGAGGTCTAACCAGGCAAAGGAATACACATTAAATGGTACGACACTGAAGAGTGTAGAGGAACAAAGGGACCTTGGAGTGCAGGTCCACAGCTCCCTTCAGGTAGATAAGGTGGTTAAGAAGGCATATGGAATACTTGCATTTATTAGTTGAGACATGGAATACAAGAGCAAGGAGGTTATGCTTGAACTGTATAAAACTCTGGTTAGGCCACAGCTGGAGTACTGTGTGCAGTTCTGGTCACCACATTACAGGAAAGATGTGATTGTACTAGAAAGGGTGCAGAGGAGATTTCCAAGAATGTTGCTGGATTGGAGAATTTTGGCTATGAGGAAAGATTGGAGATGCTGGGTCTGTTTTCTTTGGAACAGAGGAAGCTGAGGGGAGACCTGATTTGAGGTGTATAAAATTATGAGGGGAGTGGATAGGAAGGATTTGTTTCCCTTGGCAGAGGGGTCAACAATCAGGGGTTATAGATTTAAAGTAATTGGGGGGAGGTTTCGAGGAGATATGAAGGGAAATTTCTTCACCCAGAGGGTAGTGGAGATCTGAAACTCACTGCCTGAAAGGGTGGTAGAGGCAGAAACCCTCACCACATTTAAAAAGTACTTGGATGTGCACTTGAAGTGCCATAACCTACAGGGCAACGGACCAAGAGCTGGAAAGTGGGATTAGGCTGGATAGCATTTGGTCAGCCGGTGTGGACATGATGGACCGAAATGGTCTCCTGTGCTGTAAATTTCTGAGTTATATGAACCACTTTCCCCCCCCCCCCCCCTCACCCTGAGATATATCCACTCCTCTAATTCTGCCCTCCTGAGCATGCCTGATTTATAATCGCTCAACCATTGGTGGCCGTGCCTTCTGTTGCCTAGGCCCCAAGCTCTGGAACTCCCTGCATAAACCTCTACCCCTCTTTCCTCCCCCTCCAAGATGCTCTTTAAAACTTACCTCTTTGACCACCCTGTGTTAATTTCCACTTATGCAGCTCGGTGTCAAATATTTATCTCCTAATACTCCTGTGAAGAACCTTGGGACATTTCATTACGTTAAAGGCGCTATATAAATACAAGTTGTTGTTGATATGGGCCAAAGGAGTTGATATGGGTCGTTGGGAGTTAGGTCGCAGATCATTGAATAGCGGAGCAGGCTCGAGGAGTTGAATGGCCTACTCATGTTCCTTTGTTCCCATGTCATTTGTATTTTGTAGCTCCCCTTCCCATTAACCTATTTTCATGTTTTTTTTTTAAAGTTATGAATAAGAAGACTGACTCATTCCTTAAGCACCTTAACCCTTCCATTGTAATAATTGCATTGCTGTTTTTTGGCTGTTCCATTTCCAAACCTTTCTTCAGCTTGTAGGCCACGTCAAACATGGCCACAGATTAATATTTTTTAATCTTTAAATTCATCTGTTAAAGCCGCACACTTTGAATTGCCCCAACTATACATCCTCACACTTGTATAAAGTGTCTGACTAGCCACTGTTCAGATTAATCTCTATAGCAAAGTAGACTTGTTAGATATGTGGCTTTAGTGGTTCTGTCGATTAGTTAAAGGTTCTCACCACAGTCAGGAAGTTTATCTTGCCATTGAGATAATTAACACTTGTGTTGCTACAATTTATTTTGTTCATTTGACATATTTAACCTGACCATTTTTTCTGCTGCTTGGAAGCATGTTTATATTTTTGTGGTATTAGTGTCCAGTCAATGTAGGTTTCATTTTGAGTTTTGTTGTGCTTGAGTCAAGTTACTACAATTCCTCGGGTAGTGGGGAACAGGAGAAGGGAAAAGCCCTTTTTCATGCTGGCTTGATTTATTTGGATTGGCATACATGACCACTTTGGTTTCTTCATTAGTGATTTCACACAAGGAGAGAAATATGGTGATCGGCAGACTGAAACTTTTTATGTAGGAATATAAGCAGCTGTCTGTCTATGTTGACAAATACCTGGCAATCCTATGACCGAACATAAATAGTTAGACCAAGCTAGCAACATGGTATGAAAGAATACATTTTCCTGCCTTCCGCATCCTACAGCCTCATTTAATGCTGTTACCTAATTAGATGTTGACATTAGAATTGGTTAGATGGATTTCATGGAGCTGCTTTGATTTATGCTGGTGGAGAGTCTACTGAAATTTGACTGTAATAAAATTCTGCATATGTTCTCAATCTGTAGAGAAACTCACTTCTAAATGTCAACTTGTTTTTAATATGCTTCAGAGAAGTGGGCTGCAGAGGACAATTTGAATAAGAGGTATAATACTTAACGGGTAGAGAAAGTAAACAATACTTTTGGCATGCTTGAAAAATATCACCGTGCTGTATTTCATAATCACAATATCCATCCCAAGCACCAGCACAGAAAAGGCACCCTGTGTGAGATAGTTAGAGAGTTCTGCCCAGGATGAAAGAGGAGAGGAGGCAGAGGGAAATTAGTTCTCAATGAATCCTATACATAATCTTGTCACACATTCCTGCAGCTTTGATGTAAAGCTGCTTATGTTCCAACAAAATCTGGTTACCAAATATTTCGAATGACTCATTTTTCCTTGAAATGAAATGTGCAGAACTAACAATTTATTCTTGAAATACATTGTATAATACGTTGTGGAGCAAACTGTTAGCAGTTTTACTCAGTTTAAATGATGGCCCATTTCAGTATGAGGGTTGCGATAACTTTATTATAATTGTTATGGGAGAAACTGATTTTTACAACTTTTGGTAATTTTCTTTTGTTCAATTTCTGTCACTAGTTTGGGGATTTTGGAGGAGTCATGTTGCATTTAATTCTAGTATTTAAAAATGTGCAGCTTTTAAAGGCCCAAAAGTACTGCAGGTAAAATAATAATAATATTGTATTTCAGCCATTTATATTAAAATAGAATAGTTGATATTTGTTTGAATAATATATTTTCTAATTTTGAATTTAGGCTGAAATTCTTAGTGTTCTCAGCCACAGAAACATTATTCAATTCTATGGAGCTGTTTTGGAGTCACCCAACTATGGCATAGTAACTGGTAAGTGTTTTTGTAATATTCCACACAATTTTTCTTCAGAACTCAAAATAATTAGTGCTTTAATGCAATGCTATTCCTATTCTTGTTACTTGTCATAATGCAGAAATTAATGCTAGTTTTTGTCTGTTGGTTTATTCTCCGATTCGCCAAAAATACAAAATAGCAGATTTCATTTTTACATGCAGCACATATCCACCTTTTGGTGCTTGCAAGTGTAGCCTATTCAAAAGGGATTGAAGGGATATGGGAACAGGGAGGGTAAATGTGATTAGACTATTTGCTCGCATGGAGAGTAAACACTGGCATGGGCTGGTCAGACTGAATGGCCTCTCTCTCTGTTATAACTTCTATGTATTTCTGTGTAAGTATCTTGTGTTTAGTACCATGAAAAACGCTGACCACAAAGGTTGCCTCTGAAAATAACGTACTGTTATTGAATCATGGATGTGAAATTATAACTTGTAGGAGTCCTAAAATGATTCTATTCAGTTGAAATAAAACCTCTAATACTATTCTTTGAAATTGAACTGTACAATTTTTTAAAAAAGAAATCTGGTGAAATCAGACACTCTGGGAAATTGGCAACATAATAAAGTTGAAGGAAGGAGATGGCAGCTCTTAAATGTATTCCATTGAGGTGTGCCTCTTTGGGTATATTTATACTGCAATGTTAGACTTGCTTAACTGCAGGATGCATCTCTCAATGTTTGTTTGGGTTTAGAAACATAGAAACATAGAAAATAGGTGCAGGAGCAGGCCATTCAGCCCTTCTAGCCTGCACCGCCATTCAACGAGTTCATGGCTGAACATGAAACTTCAGTACCCTCTTCCTGCTTTCACGCCATACCCCTTGATCCCCCGAGTAGTAAGGACTTCATCTAACTCCCTTTTGAATATATTTAGTGAATTGGCCTCAACTACTTCCTGTGGTAGAGAATTCCACAGGTTCACCACTCTCTGGGTGAAGAAGTTTCTCCTTATCTCGGTCCTAAATGGCTTACCCCTTATCCTTAGACTGTGACCCCTGGTTCTGGACTTCCCCAACATTGGGAACATTCTTCCTGCATCCAACCTGTCCAAACCCGTCAGAATTTTAAACGTTTCTATGAGGTCCCCTCTCACTCTTCTGAACTCCAGTGAATACAAGCCCAGTTGATTCAGTCTTTCTTGATAGGTCAGTCCCACCATCCCGGGAATCAGTCTGGTGAATCTTCGCTGCACTCCCTCAACAGCAAGTATGTCCTTCCTCAAGTTAGGAGACCAAAACTGTACACAATACTCCAGGTGTGGCCTCACCAAGGCCCTGTACAACTGTAGCAACACCTCCCTGCCCCTGTACTCAAATCCCCTCGCTATGAAGGCCAACATGCCATTTGCTTTCTTAACCGCCTGCTGTACCTGCATGCCAACCTTCAATGACTGATGTACCATGACACCCAGGTCTCGTTGCACCTTCCCTTTTCCTAATCTGTCACCATTCAGATAATAGTCTGTCTCTCTGTTTTTACCACCAAAGTGGATAACCTCACATTTATCCACATTATACTTCATCTGCCACGCATTTGCCCACTCACCTAACCTATCCAAGTCACTCTGTAGCCTCATAGCATCCTCCTCGCAGCTCACACTGCCACCCAACTTAGTGTCATCCGCAAATTTGGAGATACTACATTTAATCCCTTCGTCTAAATCATTAATGTATAATGTAAACAGCTGGGGCCCCAGCACAGAACCCTGCGGTACCCCACTAGTCACTGCCTGCCATTCCGAAAAGTACCCATTTACTCCTACTCTTTGCTTCCTGTCTGACAACCAGTTCTCAATCCACGTCAGCACACTACCCCCAATCCCATGTGCTTTAACTTTGCACATTAATCTCCTGTGTGGGACCTTGTCGAAAGCCTTCTGAAAGTCCAAATATACCACATCAACTGGTACTCCTTTGTCCACTTTATTGGAAACATCCTCAAAAAATTCCAGAAGATTTGTCAAGCATGATCTCCCTTTTACAAATCCATGCTGACTTGGACCTATCATGTCACCATTTTCCAAATGCGCTGCTATGACATCCTTAATAATTGATTCCATCATTTTACCCACTACTGAGGTCAGGCTGACCGGTCTATAATTCCCTGCTTTCTCTCTCCCTCCTTTTTAAAAAGTGGGGTTACATTGGCTACCCTCCACTCGATAGGAACTGATCCAGAGTCAATGGAATGTTGGAAAATGACTGTCAATGCATCTGCTATTTCCAAGGCCTCCTCCTTAAGTACTCTGGGATGCAGTCCATCAGGCCCTGGGGATTTATCGGCCTTCAATCCCATCAATTTCCCCAACACAATTTCCCGACTAATAAAGATTTCCCTCAGTTCCTCCTCCTTAATAGACCCTCTGACCACTTTTATATCCGGAAGGTTGTTTGTGTCCTCCTTAGTGAATACTGAACCAAAGTACTTGTTCAATTGGTCTGCCATTTCTTTGTTCCCCGTTATGACTTCCCCTGATTCTGACTGCAGGGGACCTACGTTTGTCTTTACTAACCTCTTTCTCTTTACATACCTATAGAAACTTTTGCAATCCGCCTTAATGTTCCCTGCAAGCTTCTTCTCGTACTCCATTTTCCCTACCCTAATCAAACCCTTTGTCCTCCTCTGCTGAGTTCTAAATTTCTCCCAGTCCCCAGGTTCGCTGCTATTTCTGGCCAATTTGTATGCCACTTCCTTGGCTTTAATACTATCCCTGATTTCCCTAGATAGCCACGGTTGAGCCACCTTCCCTTTTTTATTTTTACGCCAGACAGGAATGTACAATTGTTGTAATTCATCCATGCGTTCTCTAAATGTCTGCCATTGCCCATCCACAGTCAACCCCTTAAGTATCATTAGCCAATCTATCTTAGCCAATTCATGCCTCATACCTTCAAAGTTACCCTTCTTTAAGTTCTGGACCATGGTCTCTGAATTAACTGTTTCATTCTCTATCCTAATGCAGAATTCCACCATATTATGGTCACTCTTCCCCAAGGGGCCTCGCACAATGAGATTGCTAATTAATCCTCTCTCATTACACAACACCCAGTCTAAGATGGCCTCCCCCCTAGTTGGTTCCTCGACATATTGGTCTAGAAAACCATCCCTTATGCATTCCAGGAAATCCTCCTCCACCGTATTGCTTCCAGTTTGGCTAGCCCAATCTATGTGCATATTAAAGTCACCCATTATAACTGCTGCACCTTTATTGCATGCAGTATAAGTATAGCAATCTGGCTTTACAAAGTTTTCAAATGGTCCCTTGCCCCCCCCCCCCCCCTTGATACTTTATAAACCTGGTTATTTAAATGTATTCCAAGTGCAGGCGCTCATATCTGCACTCTGAAAACTTAAAAACAAATTAAAGGCTTTGTTTACATGTGGGTTTTAACTCCCAATCTCAACAAAGTACAGTTGAGAATAGGACAGTATGTTTAGTACATTCTAAT